>NC_140480.1:35662915-35692915 GCF_051167445.1 Perissodus microlepis
ATCCCGGGAACAACATCGGAGATCTCTGTCCAGAAGAGCGCAGTCCTAGGAACAGCTAAGATACTGCGCAGGACCCTCAAGCTCCCAGGCCTCTGGTAGAGGACCCGAGCTTGAAGGATAAACCGCCCGCAGGGGCGAGATGGGTGTTTTTATATATATATATATATATACACACACATATACATATATGTATATATATGTATATATACATACATATATATATATATACATATATGTATATATATGTATATATACATACATATATGTATGTATATATACATACATATATGTATATATATAAAACGATAGCAACCTCTGAGGGGCGAAAACCGCTCTCTGAGCACCTTTTAGACTCATTTAGGACACACACACACACACACACACACACACACACACACACACTCGTTTTCTTGTCTTAGTGAGGACATCTCATTGACATAATGCATTCCCCAGCCGCTTGCCCTAACCATCAAAAATGAACGCCTAACTGTACCCCTGACACTAGAACCACATTTTGAGCCTCAAAAAGGCTTCAGACTTGTGAGGACCGTAGGGTGTCCTCACAAGTGACTGTTGGTTCTCGCAAGTATAGTAGAATGCAGCTTCCGGTCCTCACAAAGATAGCTAGACAGGAGCACACACACACACACACACACACACACACACATTGCTAAATTAGCATAACAATGGAGACCCGTGGGGTTACATGCGGCTTTGATCAGAGTGCCACATTGTAAATCAGCTGTTTAAGAGCTTTCACACACACACACACACACACACACACACACACACACACACACACACACACACACACACACACACACACACAGCTGTCAGAGCTGTACGCTCCTGTTGTAACAGGCTGTGCAGAAATACACCAGAGAAGCTAAACGTGTCCACCAGCACTCTGACCTTGGCTATGGTACCAGCGCTTTCATGGAGTTACTGATGAGTCATCTTGGCTCAACATCTGGACCTCTGGTAAGGCAGAATGAGCGTGCAAAGGGCAGAAGAAAAGCCACAGCAGGAAGTGACCAAACGAGCAAGCGTCTGTTAGCCTCTGACAACACGATCTGTCATTTGGTTAGGTTGCTATGGAAACACTTCTCCACTTCCACCATGTCTGACTGAAGATGGGAGGTTGTGGGTGTTGCAATAATCACACTATTGACATTCAAATTCACACTTTAATGGCTGCCTTCCACCAAACTTGTTGACACTCTCCCCCAAAACATGACAGCGACCGCTTTCCTGTCGTTCGCCTGTGCAAGCCTTCTTACAAGAGACAGTCTCACGATACAAGCACCAGTAAACCTGTGCAGACTGACTGTTGTTTTCCAGGTTTTAGTCCTTTCATTCTTTCAGTTGCCACTCCTCTTTTCTGATCAGTTTCTATATTTGTGCATTTTTTGGATAGTTGCATGTTTTGCGTTAGATGCCAAGAAGGAAATGCCACACGTGATGTCGGGTCAGCTCTGTCTTGCTACCTGCAGTATCTGTCCAATCTTGGACTTTAACATCTCTGCATCTGTTAGAGGAGCGTCCCACTGTGGTGCCCTGCTGGGATCCACAGGCTGTAGGATTTTCATGTACGTATGTTGTTGTACTTGTATTTCATTGTGAAGACAGTGAACCTCCACCTGATGTAGGTGAAGCTGTTGTGTTCTTCTGGTCCAACTTAAGAAGCAGTTTTCAGTTTGGGCATGAGAGCAAAAGGCTGAGCCACCCCACACTCATTACAGACTTTTTGTCCAATCTGTAATGAGTCTTCAGTCCAGTCTTCATTGTTCACCTTTCATGAGACGTGCTTGTATTTCCAGCAGCAGTCATTCTCTGCAACCAATGTTAGTCTGATAATCAAATTCACATTTAATGGACGCCTTCAACCAAACCCGCTGACACCGCAATATTTGCAACTTATCTGTTTGAAGTGGTTCATTTCCAAATAAAATGAAAATTCGACTAGAAAAAGTCTTAAATATGATTTAATTAACCAAAGTCAGTATGGATTCAGAGCAAAGACTTAATCTTCTTTGGCAAAACTTGAAACAATGGAAACAACAACAAATGCACGGGACATAAATCAATCTGCAGTCTGAATATTGATTGATTTTAAGAAAGCATTTGATACAGTTAATCTCTCTATTAAATAAACTGCAGTTTTCTGGGACAAGGGGAGTGGCAGAGTGGATCAGAAATTATTTATCTAGAAGAACAGAATTTCCTCCTGGTAGCCAGTTGAATGCGATCCGCTTCTTCAGCGAGAGGGCGGTAATCCTTTGCAGCCAGCAGCGGGGAGTTTGCGAGGCCAGGTCACACCAGCAACTGTCGGAGGAAGACGTGAGTGAAGAGGAATCCGCCGTCATCCGTTCCTAGCAAGGACAGCGTGCTCTCCATGAGCTCGAGGGCGGCACCATCACCCACGCCCGCGAGAGAGAGAGGAGTTTCACGGCCCGCTCTGTGTGAAAGAGGGAGTAGCAGCGGTGTACTGAAAGCGGAGGAGGGTCACCATACGGCGGGTGGAAAGCGGATCCAGCAAGGCCCCCACATGATGGTATTTCTTGTCATCTGCTGAAACGCCACGAAGAGCAAACTGAGTTTCGACGTGGACGAACCATGAAGGAGGCTCGTGAAGCCAAAAATCTAAACAAAGCAAAAATTCAAACGTACAGCTCTGCTATCACTTCCAACATAAAGGAAGACAGAAAACTAAACAGCAGTGATGTTTGTAAGGTTACTGAAGTTGGGCTAGCTGGTATATAACGATGTGCTACGTGATCGCTAGCTACACAGCTATGTTAGCATAAACACAGTGAGGCTGGAGGATGAACGCTAACTTTTTTCCACTCGATAAAAGTTAACGTGAGGGTTCCTGATGGTTAGAGACAAATGCAATCGCATGGCAGGAAGCTGTAAATGGACCAAACTTCAGTCAGGAGAACAACTGAGATCATCCATCCACAATACGAGGTTAGTCATTAATATACTGCTGCATGGGCTGTAGTTACATCATAAGGGTTTAAAAGCTGAGCTTTAAAATGAACAGTGGTAATAAAAACCGAGAGAGGCCGACAGTAGTCAATGACTGTTTTTAGGGGCTTGTTCAGATTAAATAGAACAAGAAACAAAACACTAAAACATGTTACAAACACAACAGCCTTAATAAACGCAGAGCAGTTTGGAGTCATCCAGGGTTCATACATCATCACTTAAAGATTGGCTATCCCACCTGCTGTGAATGTTTTAATGCAGTACAGTTGTTATTATTATCACGTGTCACATCCTGTTTATGACATTTACAATAAATAACATTCATATAAGAAATAAAAGTGTCTTGTGTAAACTGTATGTGGTGTTAAACAGGCCTATACTACTGCACTTTAATGTCGGTCATTAGGATGGTACTTCAAGAGCCATTTATTTTATGAGGTGGTACTTGCTGTGAAAAGTTTGAGAACCAGTGTCCGAGAGGACAATATTACTCTTCCTGTTCACATGTGCTCAAAATAAGTGATCATTCATTCAATCCCTGCACACCTGGAGGAACACTCTGCCGCTCTTCAACAAGCTTATCAACACCAAGTTAAACACATTAATTTAGAGTCTACTGCTGAAGCCACACAGTTTGAACGCATATAACCAAGTGGTTTCTGTGGGGCAGCGGTTACGGGGAAGAGCAACAGCAGCTTTTGAGGTTGTTTGCTGGTTTACGGGCCGAATCCTCTAAAGTCTAAAGTGTACGCTGCACGTGATAGGAAGCTGTGAATGCACACAGCTGCCAGTTTGTGGCACCGTGCTCATTGAATTTTCACGGTGTGTATGAGGGTGCAAATCCATTTTAATTAAAGTTTACCAGGTATACTCAGGACCCAGGGATTAGAGAGCTCAGAGGGCTCGAGGTTATTTGACAGATAGAAAGAAGATGAGAGAAAGGATGATGAGTTTATAAAAGCCTCAGGGAGAAGGAGGAGGAAGAAAAGGAGGTCAAAGATATCATCTGCAAACTGAAACGTCTCTCGTGTTGTTTGGAGCTTTGATGTGTTCATTGTAATGATTCCATTCACCTGATGTTGGGGATGATAAACACGCTCAAACACCACCTCTTTCACGGCGTTGGAGTTTTGGTTTTTGCAGCTTCCTGTTGATAGTTTTATTTATTTGCTCCTGTTTTCTGTCTCACCTTTGTTCAGTCAGGTTATTAATCACGTCCGTCCAAGTTTATACGCTAAATATGCATCAACCTTCAAGACTGAAAAATTAAGCTGGAGCTCCAAAAGTTGCAGTTCTTCTAGCTTCCAGCAGAAGCAGCAGTGAGTCAGTCACATTGACTCCCATTTTAAATGTTTACATTACACAGACTGTTTGGGCTCTGTGGATCATGATAAAACATGAAGCAGGTTTTCCTGTTTTGGCTTTTTAAAGCAGATAACCTTAAAATATTCTGCAGTAGAAGAAAAACTGAAGAAAACCACGACTCAACATGTGAACATGACCCGATGCTGCTGAAGGGAAGCAGAGTCACAGAGGTTTGATTACAGACACGGCTGAGCAGTCATTTGTAAAAGTTTACATTTGTTCAGTCTGAACAGCAGAAACGAGGCTTTGCTGTCAGAGGTCATTTAAAAACAAAAACAAAAAAGCGCTGAATATAAAACTGCACACAACGCGACATAACACACTAAGAGAGAGAAAGCTGTGCAGGAAGTGTGACGTTATCATGGTGAAAGCAAAGCAGCCAAAGTCAGAGGGAATCACTGACGATGTTTATCAAACATGCAGCCTAGTTCGGACCTTCTTTTGCTGCTGATTCAGTCAGTTAGGGTTATTTAGACGGCGTGTCTGTGGGCGTGTCTGTGGGCGTGAACGATCCACGCTCTGTGTTTACGTCTTTGTGGAATCTGTTTACCTGCTCTTTGCTCGTTTGCTGTTTTAGCTGTTTGCTGGTTGTTGAAATGGTTTTGTGAGCCTTAACCTGAGATTTTGACAATTCTGGCAAAACATTTATATTTTAAATGTTTAAATATAAAACACATTTATATTTAAAAACTGATTTCAGGATTTAATTAATCAGAATATTCAAGTTAAAACTGATTTTTTAAGCCCACCTACCCAGGTGGCCGTAGCTGCTTCACCTGAGCTGACGTCTGGGCCTTTTTTCACTTGAACAAATGAACAACAAATATATAGTGATGTCGTTATAGAAAGGGTATGAAAAATTTCACAGCTTGCAGTATCTTTTACAAGTCATGTATACAAATACAAGTACGTAAACAAAAAAAAGTATACTTTAGGAGAAAACAAACAGAGAAATAAGCGATTAAAAAAGAAAGAGGTGCTCGAGGTATAAATAAACAACATATAAATCAAGTGAAACTGCACGTTCGACACAGCTCTTGTGTTTTACATGCTTTGGAGTCAGTGCTGTTCTCTAGATTCTCTAGATAATTGGAAAACAAGGCTTTAAAAGCAAATATGTTTGGACGCTGCTCAACATTTGTACAATGAATGTGAAATTTGGCAGAAATAATCAGAAGATTGATAATATATCTTTTTTGGATTCATTTTATCAGTATGTGAGAGGCCAAAGAGAATATGTTGAAACTTCAGTTTACACGAGGGATCAATTTTGGTGTTTATAAAATTATTTAGATCAATCCAAAACACACGTGTATACGTGCATTCCCAAAATACCTGACATATTGTTTCCTCTGCACTGCTGCAAAAAGTACAAAGAGTATCAATATTTTTCTTACATTTAACCAGATCTGTCTTTACCGGATAACATCTCTGGATCAACTTAAGAGTAACTTCTCTGACCTTATTACTGATAATAAATTTCCTTGATAGAATCCAAGTGATCCAAGATTTGTGGCTTTATCACTCAATAAAGGACAGATGTTACCGATGTATGTGCTAGCAGGATTTAGTTCTGTAATAATACAGTTTCTATCTTTAGGAGCAGACACCAACAACCTTCTCACCTCACCTGGTATCGCATCAAAAACTACAGCATGTTCTTGTGTTGACAGGAAAATCATAAACAGACAAAAAGTCCTTATAAGAAAACAATTGACCGTTAGCGTTCAGTAACTGACTCACAAGTAAAATCAACCCATTTCTGAATATATAATGATTTGTTCTTAAATGTGATATCCTGACCCTCCAAATGAGATATTTATGGGAGTTGTGAGAGTGTCTGATTAACCAAGATGAGAAGAGTTGACTATGAGAGTTTAATCGGTGATTTAGTGATGTTGTAATTGCATCTTAGCAGAAAGTGCATTCACTCCTCCAAGTGAGTTAAAGATGTGTTTGGTAATAAAATTCCAAATTGAACTGGGATTTTTTTTAAAAAGAGTTTGATCCATTTGATTTTAAAAGACGCATTTAGGGAAGTGAAATCTAAAGAATTTAGGCACCAGAACACAAACTGTTTATCATTACATTTGTTTCTCTTTTTCCAAATGAAGTTTAATAATATTTTATCAATTTTTCTGCATAATTCTCTGGAAACATGAAGCGCCACAGCTGCATAAATAAGTCTGGAGAGGCTTCAGCTTTGGCTACCAAGGATCTCCCAGTGATGGATAAATGTCTTTGAAGCCAAAGATTAAATCTTTGTTGTATTGCAGTTATGAGAGGGTAGAAATTTTCAGATAATCTGTCTTTTTGAATGATAACACCAAGATATTTAACCTTATTTTTAACAGGAACACCTGATATAATAGGATCTGTGCAGAATGTAACAGGGAGACATTCACATTTTGGAATGTTGAGCTTAAGAGAAGCTATTGAGGAATTATTGACGACTTTGAGAGCTTCATCAACTTGATATTTATCCTTTAAAGTGTTGTGTCATCTCTTAGTTGAGTAATAGATAATGTTCTGCCAGCAACAGAGACCCAGTACACTGCTGTTTTTAACATGAATAGAGAGTAACTGCATGGGAAGAAGGTAAAGATCTGCAGCAATCGGGCAACCTCGACGGATCCCACGGTTGATATCAGATCTTTTCCTTGTACCATACGAGAGTTTGAGCTGTTTGCATCTGCTTATAAAGTTTCAATGGCTTTTTTAAACATATTTCCAAAACCAAAAATATCAAGTGCTCTGAACATGGATGTTCAATGGAGTCGAAAACTTTATAAAAATCCAAAAAAAGAATGAAACTATTATCTGTGGTCTCATGCTGTTAGTTATGTTTCTGCCAGTCATTAAACCAGACTGTGTTTCATCAATGGTATCATTAAGTGCACATTTTAATTTTGTAGCCAAACACATTATTTTATAATCGTTATTCAGCAGTGAAATAGGTCCAATCTTCTATCAAAAGGGCGTCTTTTTGAGGTTTAGGAACCAAAGTAATTAGTCCCTGAGGAGGGAGGGAGCTTTTCATTATCAATGCTTTCAGTATATACTTTATGTAAAAGCGTGAGAAGTCCTTTGAAAATAATTTGTAACATTCAGAAGTCCACCCGTCCCTCCCTGGACTCTTATTAAGTTTCATTTTATTAATAGCACCTTCAACGTCTAGTGCTGTGATGGGAGCATCACACATAGTTTTATTATTGTCACTAATTGTTTTAAGATCACCTCAGGAATGATAGTTTTGCCATGGCTTCTGTAGAAAATTAGATTTATATAAAGTTTTATAAAAAGTTCACAAGTCTTGGAAGTCTTGTGACCCATCTGAACACAATTTAGTTGAGCTGCCAAGAGTTTTGTTCTGCCTCTTCCTTCTCGCCCGCACAAAGGCACCTTTTGCCTTGTAAATATTTATATTATCTCATTTTAATTGTAGAATTTGATGTCTGTTCCTGTTATCTTCAGATAAATTATCAGGTGATCTCGACAAAGTGATATTTTTAACTATTTCAGCTCCTCTTCTCATCATAAGGGACCTCAATTCAAATTTCATGAGCTCCCAATTTTTACAAAAAGCATTTTCAACACATGCCTTGTTCCAATTCTCATCAATTTTTGTTTTAATTTCCTTTACCAAAGAGTCCTTCAGTAGAAGAGAATTATTTAATTCGCAATATGAATTCACTCTTTTAGACGGTTTACTGGCATACAAACATATCTCCAAAGAAATAGTTTTATGATCTGTCAAGGGCAACATTTTTGATGTAGGAACATATTCGGATAAAGGATCAGAAATTAACCAATAATCAATACGAGACTGTAATGAACCTGATCTATTTTTCCATGAAAATTCCTTAATTGTTGGATTTTTGAATCTCCAGATATCAATTAGGTCTCTTTCATTTATAAAATCCAACATATAATTACTACTTTCCTGACTTTTATGTGGCCGTCTATCTATCATGTTATTGAGTGAATGAGTCTCCTCCTAATATAATCTTTAGATTAGCAAATTTACTTATTAAAGACTCAATTTTTTCATTTACTACAAGCATTAGGTCAATGTTCTCCTGTTTGTTATTACAGCCATAAATGTTTCCCAGTAAGAGGGACTGATCATCAGCAAAATAAAATGTCCTTTCAGACCAGTTTCTGAAGACATAATTTTCCATTAAACTTTCAGAATCAGAGTTCCCGCTGAATGCTTTGTGCCACGAGACATCCATAAATCTTCGCCCCATTGGGATTTCCAGAAGTTTGCGTTAGGTTCAGAATGGGATTCTTGTAAGAGACAAAAGTCAGTATTCAAACTTTTCGCATATAAAAACAGAGCTTTCCTTTTGGTAAATTTATTTTATTTATTTGTCACATAAACAGTCAGTACGATATGCAGTGAAATGCTTAGACAACTGCTCGTGACCTAAAGAAAAAAAGACTATGAATAGGATAGGAAATAAATATGAAAATTAAAGTTAAAAATAAAATAACTGTACAACAACAAATTAAAATGAAGGGTAATAGGAAAAGAATAAAATAAAATATAAAAATTGAAGTTAAAAATAAAATAAATGTACAACAAAATACACAATACACAAATACACAATATATATAGAATATATGAAGAAATATAGAACAATAACAGCAGCTGTACAAGTACTAAATGGTATGAAGAAATATAATGTCCAGGGTTGTGCAATCCATATGTTTAAGTGTCTTGTGCAGTGCAAATATGCTTAAAGTGATTTATTTAAGTGACTTGTGATAAAGTGATTCGATTAGATGACCACGCAGTGTAGTTGTGCAGCAGCCACTAGTGTAAACAATGTCCAGAATGTCCAGTGTGTGTGTAACAACCATATGTGTGGGTCAGTACTGTGTGGTGGTGTGATTGAGAGACCGTATCGCCTGCGGGAAGAAGCTCCTCCTCAGTCTCTCTGTGTTGGTCTTCAGGGAGCAGAATCGCTTTCCTGACCTCAACAGAGAGAACAGTCTGTTGTTGGGATGGCTGAGGTCCTTCACGATCTTCCTGGCCTTGGTCCAGCACCGCCTGCTGTAGATTGAGTGCAGGTCAGGGAGCTCGGAGCGGACGGTGCGCTCAGCTGACCGCACAACCCTCTGTAGAGCTCGTCTGTCCTGCATGGTGCTGTTCCCGAACCAGGTTGAGATGTATCCCGTCAGGATGCTCTCTATGGTGCACGAGTAAAAGTTCCTGAGCACCTTGGAGGGCAGTTGGAAGTCTCTCAAGCGTCTGAGGTGGTAGAGACACTGACAGGCCTTTTTCACCACGGTGTTGATGTGACAGGACCATGACAGGTCCTGCGCGATGTGAACTCCGAGGTATTTGAAGCTGTCCACTCTCTCCACTGGGCACTCGTTGATGACGAGGGTCTGGTAGTTCCTCTCCTGCTTAGTGCTGAACTCCACTATCAGCTCCTTTGTCTTACTGATGTTTAGAAGGAGGTTGTTCCTCTGGCACCAGTTCTCCAGATTCCTAATCTCCTTCAGGTAGGCCGTCTCGTTGTTATCAGAGATCAGGCCCACCACGACGGTGTCGTCAGCAAACTTGATGATGGTGGTGGAGCTGGTAGTGGCCACACAGTCATATGTGTACAGAGAGTACAGCAGGGGGCTCAGAACACACCCCTGGGGGGCTCCAGTGCTGAGAGTGGTGGAGGCTGAGACATGTCCGCCCATCCTTACTGCCTGTGGTCTGCCAGTTAGGAAGTTGGAGATCCACTGACACATAGATGAGCTGAGTCCCAGATGCTCCAGCTTGGTGGTGAGTGTGGAGGGAATTATGGTATTAAATGCAGAGCTGTAGTCTATGAAGAGCATTTTAACATAATTCCCCCTTCTAGTGTCCAAGTGAGTGAGTGATGTGTGGAGGAGATGAGAGATGGCATCGTCTGTGGAACGATTTGGACGGTGAGCGAACTGTAGTGGGTCCAGTGTGTCTGGTAGTGAAGAAATGATGAAGTCTCTGACCAGGCGTTCAAAGCACTTCATCACTACTGAGGTGAGGGCTACAGGGCTACAGGGCGGTAGTCATTGAGAGAAGCAGGGTGGGGTTTCTTCAGGACAGGAACCATGATGGACTCTTTGAAGCGTGTGGGGCTCACCGACTGAGATAAAGAGATGTTGGATATCTCAGTGAACACAGGCGCTAGCTGTACTGGTATTGTCTCTTAGTCCTCGAGCATTAAAAGAAATAAAGGATAAAGATGAAATTTTGAAAAGTAAATTAACTTTTTACCCTGAGAAGAGTGTGTAAGCTTCAGAGAGAGCAGAACTACTCTGTCTAA
Organism: Perissodus microlepis; assembly: GCF_051167445.1. Classification (NCBI taxonomy): domain Eukaryota; kingdom Metazoa; phylum Chordata; class Actinopteri; order Cichliformes; family Cichlidae; genus Perissodus; species Perissodus microlepis. Next base: position 35,673,583 of record NC_140480.1, read on the forward strand.
CAAAGTGCTTCACAAAACGTTTTAGCAGCAACAGCACACTATAAATCTTTAGAACAATAAGGAAAAGAGACCTTCAGGCACATCCGCAAACAGGACTGAAAGGGATTTCAGTGAATTTCTGTTCATGAAAGCACGGGCTCTGCTTTCAATTTCCCCTCCTTACGTGCTTTCTCCACCTGTGGCCATAGCTCTCGGTCCTCGGGAGACAGATCCTCTTTGAAATGGAGCTTTCTTGTCTTCAGGTAGTCAGATCGCTTCGCCGCCTTCCAGATGATGTCTCGAAAGTGTCTCATGGTAAATTGGAAGATTATGGCGTGGTACAGCGGCGCAGAAGAGGACTCACGTCGTTGACCGATCCTGTGGACTGAATCAAGTACCTCCGGGAACTTTTCACGGTGGTCAGGATCCATGTTTTGGCAGATTTCAATAACCTTACTGCGTACGTTCTCTCCTTCTTCTTCAGGTAGCCCGTGAAGTCGCAGGTTCCATCTACGTTTATACCGAGACAACTCCAGCACTTTGTTTTGCAGTGTTTGAATTTTCTCTTCTGCTTTATCCACCCTTCAGTACGAGACACTTTTCCTTTTAGCTCCCTGAGATAAAGTTAATAGTAACCTTCAGGTCGCTAATACTCTTCTCGATGTTAGCTCCTTGCTCTTTGATAGCCATCTTGAGCGTCTTAATAATGCTTTCTGCCGTGTCAGTTTCCATCACTTACCAGAAGGTTTTGACGGGGAGGAAGTAGGAGTGATAAGAGCTCTCTTATTTGAGCCCAGGTTTTTTGCCGTCACATGCAGCTAGAAGTGTGCACCTTAGAGTTCGCTTTGTTGCTTTTAAAGGAGTTTTAAGGCAGAGCGAGTTCTGTAGCAGACCGTTCACAGCGCCGCCATCTTGGCCCCCCGCGATGTCTGGCCTTGCAGCCTTTTGGAGCACGTTTAATGACATCATGTAACCAGTAACACAGCTGCTGTGAGGTCACTGCACTAACAGAGCGCCCAAAAAGGCTGCCCATGGTTATTTGTTACTGAGCACTAATCAGCAGGTATCTGAGTCTTTGTGATGCTCCCATAAAGTCTGTAACAATTAAGCTAGCAAGCATTAGCTGATAACTTAGCACTAAACCCTCTTGTCCAAATATGGTCACTTCCTGACAGAAACAAAAAATAGAACAGGGTAACAGCTACGGTCCTAATGATGGGCGTGTCCATTACACTGACTGTGACTAGTGCTTGTCTTCGTTCTGTCTTTGAACGTCCTTAAATCTAAGAGCAGAGGCTTCCCCAGGCGAGGAGCGCGCTCCTCTGTTTATATATAAGTCAGCTCTGTTCGTCTGGATGTTTCACTTTCAGTGAGTGGGTTTCATCCAGGCGGCTTCCTCAGCTGACTGCAGGCTTCCCCAACAGGACATTTGCACGTCGACTGAAACTAGCAGCGCTGACTAACAACGGGCCGTGAGGCCAGCTTCATGATGGTGAATATACAAACCACTGATTAATGTGTGAACTTAGTCAGTTTACAACTGATGAAGAGGAGGAGCTGTGATTGTTGATGCACAGGCATGAAGGTTTCTCAGTGTGACAGGTGGGAGAACGAAAGGCCACCAATGTCTCTGCTGATACGAGATCTTTGAAATGTCTCCGTAAACATACAGACGTGACTCGAGTTTAATAACAGAGGCTGAACAGAGTTAAAGAGCAGGAAAGACTTTTATGAAAAGGAATAAGAGTGAGGCTGAGGCTGTGTGCAGGCGGTCTGCTGTGTGGAGCACGCATGCAGAACACTTTAAAGCTGCTCCTCTGCGTCCTGATTGGCCTTTGTCCTGTCGCAGGACGTTTGAGAGCTAATCTGTGGCCTCCAGGAGGGCTTAGACGCAGCACGAGTCCACAGAGGAGATGAAACACGCCGCTGATTGCTCACACACACACACACACACACACACACACACACACACACACACACACACACACACACACACACTAATCAGTCATACCAAAGAGTGCATGTGGACGCTTGTGCACTCACATTGAGGTAATCGCAGCAGAAGCTCCAGGAAATGGATGAGCAGGAAATACTGCAACCAAACAGAGAGGAACCATGAGGTCAGCTGACCGTCAGGAAAAGGAAGAAAACTTGTGCAGCAAAAGTGAAGTTCAGAGAAAGATGATTCGAGTTTAGAGACGGTTTCCAGCCATCGGGTTATCAGAATAGTATTTAGATCTAAGTTTTCTGAAGGTGAGCTTCATCTAAAAACTGCACCTTAAAACTCAGATGCATCCGACCGTCCAACAGCTGCTCAAAGAGCTCGCCATGAAAACAGATTTCTGAGATGGAGGAACTCTGAGGATCTTGGAAAGAAAAGCGTCTGGACTCCTTTAAGTTACCTGAAGACGTTTCAGCCGAGAAACTTCTTCAGTTCTAAAAGCAATTGGTGGAGGGTCCCAGATTGAAGTCATATTGGGAGCGTCCCCCCAAGAGGGTTGTGGACCAAGTGGCAGTTTGCTGTCTCCAGGTCTGAGCTCTGCACAGCTACATTGTTGAGTTTGTGTTTGTGATGAACCAGTTTGTGTCTGAGTGTGTTGCTGGGTCTGAAGTACACTGGGATGTCGTGCTTGGAGAAGACTGACTGTCTCTGATAAAGTCCAGGCTCCTGAGACTACAATGACCTGGACGACTGAGAACCTTCACGGAGACGGAGGAAACCTCTTATGGATGACAGGGACGTGCTAACTGCTGCTCTTTGGGTCTGAACACATGAAAGCATCTTCCTGCGGTGATGTTGACATCGATCAGGTCCAGGTGTGCTGGTCCAGGTCGATCGGAGGTCATGTGCTGTCGTTTCATAATGACTCGCATCCCATTAGGAGGAATTACCGGGTCTGCAGCATCACTGTTACTCTGTGTGTGCCGTCGTTGTAAAACAAGATAAAATCTACAAGAAGATTAACTTCATTTAGAGGAAACTCCGCCTGATGGCTGCAGGAAGAAAGGAGCTCCCATGGCGTCCAAGTTATTTCTGTTCTCCGAGACATCAACAGCAGCACAAACAGGCTGTTTGATACGATCTTTAGTTATTCATTTAACCCTGATTTAATCAGGAAAACAGGTCTGCTGAGGCGTACCATGTCCTGGCTGAGGTACACACAGGACACACAACACAAAGGTCACAGTGTCCTTGCGAGATATCAAAGCATCTAAAACTCTGAGTCAGAGTAAGTCACCGTCTGAACAGAGGCAGCAACATGTGCAGCCAGCATGTCGCCTCAGGTCCAGGTGTCCTCCTTCATGGCCCAGAGAGAATACCTGGACCTCTGATTATCCTTTTTAGGAAGTCAGTCTGTGAAGTCTGCATGTTATGACGAGTAGGGTTATTTCAAAGTCCCAGTTTTGCCCCACCGCATTTCTCAGAACTGTTCATTTACCTACATATACAGAATAAACACTTCCTGTGTTTCTTCTCACTTCCTTTCCGTAAAGATAGCTGATTCTGCTCATTGGATCACAGCTGCTTTGCATGATTCTTCTTCTCTCTGGACTTCAGTGACAACCAGCTGAAACAAGCTGTTTTAGCTCCGCCTACTATAAGTCGTCCTTCTTTTGATTGGAGTATAAAAGCAGAGAGAAAGTGAGTGTTCAGAGCAGCTTGAGCTTTGGTCTCTGTAGCTCACTACAACAGAAGCATGTTTAATATGAGTGCCCACCACAGGAACCGCAGACGTGTGACAGGAAGTCACAAGCAGAACCTTTCCACGTCTCTCGCTTTGTGTTGTTTTTGTTTCGTTGTGCCAGAATAAAAAAGCCATTAGTGAGCCTGGAGATGTGGGACCTGACTCACCTGAGGGCAGCGGGCAAACAGGTGGTGGGTCGGGTCAGCTGCGACGGCCCGGGGGGAGGATCATGTCTGGGATCATGGTGCTGAACGCTGAGCTGCATCCTCACGTAGCTCTGTGAACATGTGAGCATGTGCAGCTGCACGGCAAACACGACCGACAGGTGCTCCCAGCAGAAACCCACCGTATTATTCTGCTTTAATAATCTCCGTGTGTGTGTGTGTGTGTGTGTGTCTGTGTGTCTGTGTGTGTGTGTGTGTGTGTGTGTGTGTGTGAGGTGATGGCTTCAGGGAGAATGTTTAGAGTCGAGGAGGAAGGAGGAGAAAACGAGCCAAAGGCATTTTCATTTTCTCTGCTCTGTGCTGCTGACAGCAGATATGTTTGTGGTCAGGGTGTGTGTGTGTGTGTGTGTGTGTGTGTGTGTGTGTGTGTGCAGGCTAAAGGGAAAGCTTCGTGCTTTTGGATGTGAACCTCAGACTTGCTCAGACTGTTTCTCCTGCAAACGTCCGTCTTTGTCCTCACACAGCTGCAGCTACTAAATATCATTAAACATGTTAAATATCACATATTAGTGAGTCTGCAGCTAAGAATGAGTCAAAGCTGACCAAGCACATTGTTCTGAGGCTGTCCGTCTAGATTTACGTGTGGTAGTTTGTTTAAGCTAGCTATGCAGAGCTTACCTTTGCTTTAATGATGAACTGTTTGTTCCTACAGCTTTATTTGTCCATCCAGACCGAGCACGGATGCAGCTGTCTTACTTTGAAAGCTTTCGTCCTGTCAGCACTGTTAGGTCCACGCAGATGTCACAGGACTCTGAGGACCAGTCACTTGCAGAGATTTATATAATCTGGATCACAGGTCCCCAAAAGTCACAGTTTCCCTTCATATCGTTGTTTTATTCTCCATGGACAGATGATCTGTCTACCACAGGGACAGACTGTCCACTCTCTGCTGTCATGATGGAGTAATGTTTTGCCCACCAGGGTAGTGGGTCCGTCATGTGACTGAAACCCAAGAAAGTTTTTTACCTTCTGGGTTTATAACGATTTTAAATCTTTTCTTTAGTTTTATACTCTCCGGCCTTCGTTTTGTGGCCAGCATCAGTTCCACGCTCCACCCTGGTAACAATCTTGGGACCCACTGTCTGTTTTAGACAGACCGATGCAGGGCTCTGCTCTGCTGTGTGGAAAAGCGAGAGTCGATCCAGCGTGGCAGGTTTGCACTGTGTGAGCAGAGATGTAACAGCGCTCTCTGTCGTACATCGCTGGAAACACAGATCCCAGATCAGATGCAAAATCTGGTATTTGGTGTTAATCTGTTTCTGCAGCTACAAGAACACAGATCAGAAAACTGATCACCAACGTTTGATCGTTGAAATGAACTTCGTCATTGTCAAAGTGATTTGCTCCTCCATCAGGCCGTGGGTTTGTCACACCAGCTAACACAGAGAAAGTCAAACCTGTGAGATGCTGGAGCCTCACACAAATGCAGAATCCTGCTTTGCTTCATGATTTATGCAGAGTGAATGTTTTAGGCCCAGACCAAGCCGAGCAACGATGCGTGTGTGTGTCGCACTGCTGCTAACTTATTTTCACTCGTGTTCACAGTCGCACAGCACCTGAGCTGCCGTCCTCTGTGTTGTTTCTGCAGGGTCACACAACACGATCCATTCAAAGGTCCGCAGTCTGTATGTCTGTGCCATCGGAGGAATGGCAGCTGTACCACATAGTTATTTTTGTGCCACTATTCTGAGCGCACGTAAAAAAAATGTGCGAGCACTTATGCAAATATGCGACGTCTTGTTAATCGAGCAGATATTTGAAGTTTACACAGAAACATTCTCGCATGAAAACATCTTAAAAGTTTATTTTGTGACCCAGACAGAGTAATATTTCAAACTCCGCCCCTCTGTGTTCCTCCGCCACTGCCTCGTTTGAGTTTTGGACGAAATGGATTCTGGGATATTGCATTTCGTCTTTTCAAGCTGATTGGAGACAGCTATAAATAATTCAGCCAATCAGATTTTTTTGCATTGAAGTCTGTGATTGGCTGGTTTTGTGGCACAAATATAATGGTGTACAGAGAGTTGAGCGCGCAAGCAACACAATGCGAGCGAGCACAAATGCAAAAACTGAGCGAGAGGGGCTGTTGTGTGTGTGTGGATAATAGCAAACACTGAAATGCATTTTTTGCACGCAGCAATGAATTTTGTTCAATCAAATTTAGCTTTTCTTCGCTCAAAATAAATTTCTCCTCAAAATGCAACACTTGCACCTACACATTTTTTTACGTGCACTCAGAATAACGCCATACCATAATGGACCCTCCCTGCACCGGGTGCAGCACTTCTGGCATGTGCTGAAATGCTGTAAACAGGACTCTGTGTCCTGTCTGTGCAGGACTGTGAGTGTTTTCATCAGGTTTGGACCTGAGAGTGTGAGCAGCTCCCTCACAGGTTGCTGCAGAGTGTTGTCAGGCTGGCCCTCTGCAGAGATAGGACTTCCCTTTGACGGACAGCTGGAAATGTCTCATCACTGAAGCTGTTTGCTTTGTGAAGTGTTTGCTTAAAATCCACCAGCGAGACCCTCAAATGGATTCAAGCCTCCGGCAAATAACCTCAGCTAACCTCTCGAGATACACAGACATCCAGGAAAATACGAATTCAGCGGAACATGTTTGAGAGGAAGGAACTTTAACCCAAAGCTCAGTGTTTTACCATCCAGAACAAACCTGCTCTTAAACAGATTTATTCCTCCGGTGGAGGAAGGCAGTGATGAATGATGCTGCGTGAATGGAGTATTGAATCAGAAGACTTTATTTTATCAGTGCGATGGAGGCTTCCTTACAGCCACCTTCGTTTTATAACAGCGCTCAGTGAAACTAAATGAGAGCGTCTCACAAAGGAAGATGACGCACATCATCCATCATCTCGCTGTAAGGACATGTTGACCTGAAACACTAACAGGTTTCACACAGTCGTCCACGTACAGGAGCTCTCCGAGTCGGCGAGCTGCTGCTGTACTCCTTCATTAGCTAATGTCAGCTGACTGCTGACAGAACCTAATACACAAGCTTCATGGCAAGAGTTTGGTCTCTGAATATGACACAAGGCAACATTTAAAAACCTCTATTTTATGTACTGTCATATAAAACACTGTAACAGTTAAATGAAATAATAATAAATCATAACGATCATATGACCCCCTATGAGCAAGCACGTTGGCGACAGTGGGAAGGAAAAACTCCCTTTTAACAGGAAGAAACCTCCAGCAGAACCAGGCTCAGGGAGGGGCGGGGCCATCTGCTGTGATTGGTTGGGGTGAGAGAAGGAAGACAGGATAAAGACATGCTGTGGAAGAGAGACAGAGGTTAATAACAGATATGATTCAGTGCAGAGAGGTCTGTTAACACATAGTGAGTGAAGAAGAAACACCCAGTGCATCATGGGAATCCCCTGGCAGCCTACGTCTATTGCAGCATAACTAAGGGAGGATTCAGGGTCACCTGGACCAGCCCTAACTATATGCTTTAGCAAAAAGGAAAGAGATCATTACTCTAGTCCAATCACCTTCCTGCCTGCCTTCTTTATTAAATGCGTGCTCCTCCACGCCTCAGACACGTCTGGATTTACTTGGATTGACTGTTTGCCAAACTCAAATGGGACTCATGGAGCAGCGGGCCAGCAGCTGACCTCGAAGCCTCAATTTCTACTTTCTGAAAGAGTTAAATCACAGAGGTTAAAGCCACTTTTTCATTGTCAGCCATCAGACGGGCACTCTGCTGCCAGCTTTAATCTCTTTCTTCGTTTCATCCTTCACAGTATCTGCCTCCTCCTCATTAATCAGCCGATGTTTCACCCACAGTAATGAAGCTTCTCTTTACTCACACACTTTCTGCCTTTTCCTAATACACAGGTTCCACTGTAAAAATAGTTTTACACACTACATGACCGTTCACGTTACACATTTCATACATTCCTTTATAACCTACAGTAATGTTTGGAAGTGCTGCAGGAGCGCGGCTTAGGTTTGTAAAGCTGCATCTGAACAAAGGAGGAACCCAAACACCTCACATGAGCTGCCGCTCGGCGGACCGTGGACTCCTCTGTATACCACTGTGTGCTGGAGTCAGTGTGAGGCCGTCTGTCCCACAGCTTGGACCAAACTGGGTCATCAGCAAGACAACGATCCAAGCGCAGCAGCAAATCTCCAACTGAACGGCTGCGACGGTCCAAAGTGCAGAGCTCAGAGAGCTGTGCGTGAACGAATGCTGCAAACCTCAATGAGCTGAAACAGGAGTGCAGCAGAGTTTCTCCACAGATCTGTCAGCGCATGTTTAAAACATGTGATTCCTCCTTAAATCCAGGCTGATGTGACTGAGCCACTGAGGAGCGCTGTTTCAGCACTGCAGTCTGCAGTCAAACATGCGCAGACATTAAGTGCTCATTATGCTCCACGATCATGTGTGCTGACACCGAGGCCAACGTAGACGTCTCGCCGTGCTCTCAGTCATCGCTGTGAATAACGAAGGTTCATCTTCATCCTCACAGACGATTTCTGCATCTCTCTAAATGTTAGAAATCTGAAATCTCACTAACTCGACTGTCCGTCTTTCACACACTACAGCCCGACCTTTTCCTGTTAGTGAGACATAAAGCATGACCTTTTCTACAAACCTGTCAGGAAGTAAATGCCCGTCTATCTGAGGCACAACAGATGAAGGAACAGCAGCTCGCCGCTCGCTCGCCATGTCAGGTGTGCTGGAGACTGATGGCTGATGGCATTGAACTCTGTGTTTAATAAAAATCCAGAAATATGTTTTATATCTGAGGACTGACCTGGATCCTCTCTTTTATTTCACTTTATTGTGTTTACTGTTATTTTCTACGGCAGTATTGCGGCTCCTCCAGCCAACGGCCGCAGCAGGCTAAACACGAGGACACAGATGACGCGCCACAATAAATACATGAGATGCACTTCTGTAGTATTTGCTCCTTTAATTCCACGTTGTACTGTCCACTATACAAAATCAGTACATGGATGAAACGTGATGCAAATGCACAGACTGCACAAACAAACATGAATGCAACACACAAACATTACACTAACATCTGGTTAGTGCACTAATCTAAACTCGAGTTGCAGACAAAAAATGACTCAAGCTGCGCTCAACAGAAGGTTTCCCCTCATGCTCATCCTACCTTTCTGCTCATCAACATCAGGTGCGGTGAACCGGTGAGTGCATCCACATTTATCACCTAACACACCCATGAGTCACGCCCCACACCCGTGCTCCGTGTGTGCATTTAAACCAACCTTAATCCAAAAAGGAACAACTCCTTTGGCTCCTACAGGCAGGATAAACGTCACCTAAACGCAGCTTCAAACCGAGCGACTAATGTGAGTTCACCCGCCTCTGAAAATAGTCCCTTTTGATGAGGAAAACAGGCCGATGGCTCGGTACGGTGACGTAAAGAGAAGTGGACCTTGGAATTATTTATAGCCTCATCGTCTGATGCGACTTCATTTAAACGTGTCAGGGGTTGCTGAGTGGGTGTGGAGAAAAGGACTCAAACGCAGGACTCACGGTGAAGATGCAGGGTGTTTATTGTGAGGGACGAATGACGAAAACAGGAGATGGCTGACTGATCTGAACTTGGGAGGCAAACATGGGGCATAGACAGCGGTGACAACATTAATGACGCGACACCGACCAGGAGAGAACTGAGGACTTAAATACACTGGCTGAACAATGACTGATAGGTGGCAGGTGAGTGAGCAGCTGAACACAACTGAACTAACGATGCATGGAATAAGAACTAGAACATAATGCACACAGCGTAACGTAACACAAAACAGGAAGTGGAACGTACAGAGGATAAACAGTGAACATGAACTGAAAATACTGGGTCAACGACCCAGAAACCCTGACAAAACGTTGTTAAAGACCTGCAGCAGATCCTCTGAATCCTCCTCCACCCGGGTCCCTCTCCTCCACCCTGTACCTGCACACCTCTGTTTACCTTTGCTCTCTCTAATCCTTCGTTGTGCTCCCGTCCTACACGTATCCTCCTTCACTCGCTCTCTGTCATAACTCATCTTCCCACTCACATGAACCCCGTATCCTTCATTCTTTTCTATTCTCGCTCCACAGCGAGCATCTACACCACGACTGAAGGGCTTCAGGTTGTTATAAAAGCACCTGAGCGCTGACCCACGAGTGTTTCACACAGACAATGGATGTGTGTGCGTGTGTGGCTATGAAGGCGCTACAAGAGCAAAGAGTAAACATACAAACAGAAACTGTAGAGTCAGTCACATGATAGCAACGTGTGAGAGTCGATTGTGAAACATGCCGAGGGAAAAGTAAAAACTAAATTCAAAGATTTAAAATCTCACACCGGAGACAACATTAAAGGAGAAAATGAACCATTTCAATAAAGTTTGACTTTGATGGCGGCAACACGTCTGTAAAAGTTGGGACGGGTCGACAAAACGCTGAAAACTGAGAAGAGAAACAGCTGGAGGAAGATTTATCAGCTGACCTGTCAGCGCTGGGTCACATGATCAGGCAGAGCTTCACCAAGCTGCAGAAACTGAATCCTCACATGACATCATCAGCGCAGGGACGAGGATAACCTTCCAACGCCGCTCTGTGAGAAATCAGTGCACGGGCTCGGGAACGCTTCCAGAAGCTGCGAGCGGCTGGGCGTGACGTCCACAGCCTCCATCACATGGAGGAGAAGCCACGCGTGACCACGATGGAGAAACAGCCCCCGTCTCTTCTGGACCAAAGCTCCTTTAAGACTGATCTGAGGTCAGACCCATCCAAACATGGACGCCGCGTCCATTAGCTTAGGACAGGAACCAGGATCAAACCTGCTAGCTAATGCTAGCCTGTCATTCTCACACCTGTTTGTCAAACGCTACCTACGTATAAAGGTTTAGGGACTGAAAAGTACCTGATGAGATTTAGGTTTAAGTATGGCTCACCCTAAAAGCCATGAGCTGGGAGCGAGCGGTGGTGTCAGTGAGATATCCACGAATCAAACGGCAGCTTTAAGTGGTTATGGGAAGGGGCGTGGCTCTGCTGGCGGTGATAGTGAGATGATGGGACACAGGAGGTTTCAGAGTGCCACCATGTCTGGAAACACTGTGGATCGATGTTGTTTTATTGCAGCATCTTCTAAGTCCGAGTCCTGCTCCAACGCTAACCCTCAGCGGGAGCGTGAGGTCTGCAGCTCCTCTACCTCACACCTTGATCCTGAACTCTGTCACTCATTTTAAACATTTTATAACAGAGACCTCGCCGCCTCTGGCCACCTCCTGTCCCGTAGAGGGCGCTCTAGACCAGAATGAACCGTGGACCCTGGGGAGAAGTGAGTCAGTTCCTTCTTCTTTATCATAATTTTGATAGAAGGGCTTGAGAATTAGCGTCTTAGGAATCTCACGGCACCTGGAGCCGCTTTATGGCACCCTCCATTTTGATTTGGGGCATGAAGCAGGCAGCACCTTTCTTTGAGCACGCTCCTAACACCAGCTGGAGCTATCATTTGGAAACAGGTGCCATCGAGGACAGGACGTCAGCAACCAATCAGCGCACGTCAGCACAATGATGCTGGTTTATGGTCAAAATCAGCCTCACTGAGAGAAAAGCTGAAGGACAGGAGAGCGCTTTTATCCCTGTTTCAGTCAGCTGGATTTGCGGAAACCCGGCTAAACCTCGTACATCCTGGTTTTCTCGTAACTCCTTTCTCCATTGGCTCATGAGCTCTGTGTTTGGTCGCACCAAACGACCCGGAGCTCCACCTCGGCCACCTCGCAGATCCTCCACGTCGGCGTTTGGCTTCATCGCGTCTGCGACCATCAACGTCAGCGCAGGAAAAAATAAAGTTATCTCAAACGAGATCCTGACACAATCGCAGCCAAAAGCACTTTGCTGCTAAATGTCAGCGTCTCCTTCTAAAATGAGCAAGCGGCGAATTAGAGCTTAAAAAAGAAACCTAGGACTGCAGCGAGGCGCAGACCTATTGATCTGCTGCTTTACGAGATAACGATGGCTGAAAAGTGCCCGTTGGAGTCAGAGTGCTGTGTTTGTGACGCTCTGCTCGTGTTTTCCGGCATTCGCCGCCTGAGTGTGGTGGCGGCCTGAAAGAGCCAATTAGAGCCATTACCAGGACGCATCCAGCTTCAGCTCTCAGGCCAAAGCTACTCAGAGGAACAAATTAAACACACATTCAGCCTAATGACTCCACCGGCTCAGAGGTTTTAGAGCTGCAGCTTTAACCAGCGCATGACAGGAAGTCTCTCTTTTCTCTCTGGGGCACAAAGTGCACACACTGAGAGCTTCCTGATTTATCGCATTTACCAGTCTGTTACAGCCGGCTCCACAGGTGCAGATTAAACACGGGTCACGTGATCGTCGCCATCATGCAGCAGGACATCAGCGTGACATCACAGAAGCGATCATGTTTCAGTTGCTCTTTTGTCTTTTACTTCGTATTTACAGAATTTCCTCAGCCATTAATAAAGTCTTCAGATTCAGTGTGTGGCATCTAACCAAGTGGGCGGATGTCAGTCAAGCTTCTCTCACCTCTGAAACTGAGAACAGTGGAAATAAAAAACAACATCTGATTGGCCCACAAGGGTGCGTTTGCTACATCTGAGGGTTACCTGTGTTACAGGTGACTCAGGTGGTAATAAATGTAGCTACAAAATGAAACAAAAGTCTACAAAGGAATCAATGGCATGCAGTCTGTGATAATCTGTGTTAATATGCCAATAATCTGTAATAAAATGAATAGTCCATCAGACCTCTGGAAACAGAACAGACTGCAGTTTACCTGCAGAGTGTCACAGCCGGGCCGTGATGGTTCGGAGACAGGCTGCGTCCCACCGGCTAGCCTGAGCCCGGGGTGTTTGCCCAGATGTTGAGGGCAAACCTCTGGGTGACTAGTCAACTACTTGCTAAATGCAAGAAAATTACAATTGAGGTTTGCTAGGTGCAGCGAGGCCAGTGTCCCACTTTTACTCCAGTGTGACCGAACCATCACTGAGCAGATGTGCTCTGCCAGCTGTTGGCTCAAAGGTGGAGCGTGACGAATAAATCAGTTTACACGTGGAAGAGACTCAAGGACATGGCTGAGTCAGGAATGTTTTCAGCACAGTCACAGTTGGAAAAAGAAAATCTGCTGTGGATGCTTTCAGACTGCACACAGACAGGAAGCCTGTGACAGCCAGCGGTGTTCTGGCCAACATTACTATTGTATACCATTATATATCACAAAATGGATGCGAGCTCTGCCTTCGAACTTGTGAACACGATCAAACGTATGAGGTGTGGTGATATCGATGTGACCGATGGGTGGAGAAGGTCACACCCTTCTCCGTCACACGGATGCAAATCCCAGCTTTAAACAGTGAAACATGAAAAAACAGAGCTGCTCAGTGTGGTCGGCACAGATCTGCAGAGGATGTAGTGACGCTCAAGCCAGCGTATCCGTCTCTTCCTGTCATTACTCGTGAAAAACTCGTGAACAGAGACGCCCGCTGCTGCTCCAGCCCGATAAAGGAGTTTGACAGCTTATCAAACAAAACCCCAAAGATGAGACTGAAGGCAACAAAGACGCCTCCTCCACGGAGCTGGAGGGAGATTGCTGCTCATGAAGCGGCAGCAGTGTGTAAGCAGGCGCTCCTGCTGTGTGACGGCTCTGTTTTCGCAGCGCTGAACGGCTGCATTCATTAGCCCGTAAAGTCGCACATGTTGGCCTGAGCAGCAGATTTTTAGCCTTTCATGCATGTTGGCGCTATTGCGCTTATATGCAGGTACCACGAAGTAGCCATGAGCAGCGATGGAGGTCCTGGCTTTGGACGTCGACAGTGCTGGGATTATTTTTATGGTGACTGCAGGAGCTTCAGGTTACCCGTCCTGTTTCCTCTTATGTCTCTGTGTTAGCTCTTCTTTTAGTACCTCTTGTTTTACTTTGGCAGGTTTTGCTCACCTGTGCATGTGTGAGGTTCTTTCATGGTTTGGTTTTTCTGGCCCAGTTCTGCGTCTGCTTTCTCAACTTTATTGACAGGCAAAGAAATAAAGACAGCTTTTGTCTCCTAGTCCTGCATTTGGATCCACATCCTGCCAGCAGCACAGACTAAGGCTGCGACCCCACAGAATGTTTTTCATGGTTGTTTTCATCACCTGTTAATAAAGAAAAAACACATTGGGCTGAGAGGTCTGAGAGCAAAGCTTGGTGAAGAGGAAGAAACGTAAAAATAAAAAGGACACTAATAAAATAACCATCGACTGCTGCAAGGCTGTCGACCTCTTTAGGAGGTGATCAGTCATCTCTTTGCTATATTTGAAACTGTAGTTAGGATCTTTCTGTCTCTGTACTTTCAAACCTGCTACTCTGTCTAACAGGGATGCATGCATATACAAACCTGCATGTACAAACCTGCATGTACAAACCTGCATGTACAAACCTGCATGTACAGACCTGCATATACAAACCTGCATGTACAAACCTGCATGTACAAACCTGCATGTACAAACCTGCATGTAGAAAGCAGGTTGATGCAGATGTGCCTGATTTGCTGAGCAGCACAGAGAAGAGAAACCTGCTGAAAGTGACAAAAACCTGAGACACACACAGGCAACATGTGTGTGTGTGTGTGTAGGTTAACCTTTGTTTTCAGAATGCAGTGCTGTTAAATTATTTACACACATGACTTTCCCATTGACCCGTCTGTTTGTGTGTTATTTAAAGACAAAGAAATGTTGCTGAACATTTCTGTCCTCGAGTGCCTTCCTCTCGGCCACGTTTGGCTCTTCATCCTCTTTCTCGGCACTTTTGTCTCCCGTCCAGCCTTATCTCTTTCCTTCTTCATCATCCTCTCATGTGTCGTCACTTTCAGAGCCACAAACACTGAGGGAAGACAGATCACCTGTTTGGTGTGTTTGTGAGGAAGAGGAGCTGGCAGATTGAATTTAACTAAGGAGGGTATGCCGTGTGACAAATGACACTTGTTAGAGTCCATAAAGCAAACAGAAGAGATTAAGACGCAGCGACAGAAAGACGGAGCGGCAGGAACACAGCCTGGTGACAGAGCGGGATAATACGGCCCAGCTGAACTCCGTCAGGAATCACTCTCATCAGCATCTCTCACACAGCGTGACACCAGAACGCTTCAGGCTGCAAATCAGGACCAAACTCAATGTAATCAGCATGGATGTGCGCAGCCACACAACACATAATGCAGGAATGAATACAAACAGTGGCAGCAGCTGACATATACACACTTCCTGCAACTTCTCACCCTCACGTACCTCTGACCAAACCATCCACCATTACTATGAGCGCTCGTTATTAGATAGATAGAAGACAGAATAATCCTTTAATTGTCCCACAAGGGGAAATTTGGGTGTAACAGCAGCCTGAAAGACACATATACAAGCAAACAATGGTAAATGGCCTGTATTTGTAAAGCGCTTTTCTAGTCCCTAAGGACCCCAAAGCGCTTTACACATCCAGTCATCCACACACTGGTGATGGCAGCTACATTGTAGCCACAGCCACCCTGGGGCGCACTGACAGAGGCGAGGCTGCCGGACACTGGCGCCACCGGGCCCTCTGACCACCACCAGTAGGCAACGGGTGAAGCGTCTTGCCCAAGGACACAACGACCGAGACTGTCCGAGCCGGGGCTCGAACCGGCAACCTTCCGATTACAAGGCAAACTCCCAACTCTTGAGCCACGATCGCCCCACAAGACACAAAACAGAAACATACACAATTTTTACATATTTACATCAAGGGCAGTGGTTACCAAAAACAGAGTAATGTACAGTTATTAAATTAAATAAAATTCACTCGCTGGGCCCACGTCCTCATTTTAAGTTTGACAGCGTTTTAGTAGGTAAAGGTGATGCTTTGGCATGAATTGAGCTGCGGTTTGGGGAAGGCCTCGAAGGGGACGGGCGATGGCTCCCGGGCTGGCAGATGCACTAAATAGAAGTGAAGAAGTTGAAGAACTGGGGGAAGGACAGAGGGAAGGAGCGTGTTTGTTCCTGCTCCTGAAATACATAATCTCCAATTAAATACAGATAAGAGGCAAACCCTGGTTATAGTGTGAATCGGTTGATAAAATAGTGCCAAGTTACAGCGCTGATGACGAGTAAATACGATTGAATAATAGCTGCAGGGAAACCTGCCAGTCTTTGTTGGGACACAGCCGAGGAGGTTCTGCTGGCGACTGTGTGACCCGTAACCAACTTGTTTCTGAAAACTCGTCTGCGTCTCGAACTTCCTCCCAACATCATCATCGTACTGTTTGTTCGCTCTCTTTACATTTAAAGGTGGTGCCTGTTCTGGTGCACGGTGGATCCACACAGAGCAGTTAATGGGCTTCTACCTGCACCTCTCTGCAGCGTTCCCCCGTCGGCATTAATGATCAATACGTGACATCGTCCCCACTTCTATCAGCAGCAAGGCCATTTTCTATCGCATGAGCAGCTTTTTCATTGCAGGTGACATTTCACAGAGCTCGGGTCCTTTTCGTTTATAGGTTAGGAATATGAAGCATGGAGCCTGAAGCTCTTTAAGTGATCAGCAGGACTGGTTGAAATGCTTTATAAATACCAGCCCATAATAATGAAGTTTTCATCACCACAGAAGAGACAGAGATCTTTTTAATATGCTGCAGCAGTTTTATTTATGCAGCACCGATTCAACAATCAGACAACCTCAGACACAAAATAGTGATTTTGCACCTACAAAGAGCTCTGAGCTGTATCTGTGTGCAGCGTGGGCTTAAAGATCACAGGAAGCTGGACACAAGAAGACGTATGAGGCCTAAAAACTGTCCGCGGCAGAGCAACAGTATGTGACAGTCACATCCTGAGGAAAGAGGATCAAACCCAGCAGAGACCTGATCCAGGACCTTCTGATCATCTACTGTTCACTGAAGCTTCAACAGAAATGGACCCTGTGGAAGGAAGATATTCTTAAGGTACAAACCGTTTTAATAGCGACACTTCCAGCACAGCCTGTGCCTGAACAGACCAATAAAACATGAAACAGGTCCTTCAGCCGAGGCTGCACGCAGCTCTTATTTATTTCCTGCCCTGAGGCACAGATTGGAAAAGAGAGTGATGAGGAAAGGGGCTGTTCTCGACACCATGAATAAAAAGACGCTGGGTGTGAGGAGCGAGGAGGACAAATGAGACGGTAAGTTATTTTGTTTGGCCGCTCCGACTCACCTTCATCTGCGAGTGAAACAGGAGGGGTGGAGGTAAATGAGAGGGGCGGCGGCAGCAGTACTAATGGCTTTGAGCCGAGGCTTTCGAGGCGACTCTGTGGGCGCAGTAGCTGCAGCCCGCATCAGTGCCGCTGTGTGGAGGAAGCTTTGAAATGTGGTCAGCAGCAGATTTCAGCACTTAGACGGGGTATAAAAGGTTATACAATAACCATGAAGCAAAAACATCTGAGGCTTCCCCCGGGAGCATCTCTAAGAGTTTGAACCTGCCGGCGTCCTCACTGTGACACGCTGAAACCAGGGCAGAGTGGTCCACGGGTTAACCAATCAGGATCAGGAGCAGCGACGTACAGGTTGTCCAGTATTCGTGGTAAACTGTTCTCGTGTTCTCTCCAAATGCGAGCCTTCTTTTCATTACGTGCTTGTGAGAGTCTGAATGCGCGTTCGTGCCTGCTGTGAGGACTGACGTGCTGGCATTAAAAACCTTCACAAGTGTTTAAAAGCAAAGCCTGGATGAAGAATTTACCTCTGCTCAAGTATTTACCTCTGAAAGGCTCGAAAAGATTCAAATAATCCCAAAGACGCTGAGGAAGCAGCAGGAAGGAGTCAACAAGTCAGCAAATGTGCCTCTTTTAAAAATCACAGTCTCAGCAGAGCTCGCCGATTTTACCCCGAACTCCAAATGCTAAGAGCTCAGAGACGCTTTAACATCTGAACTTAAAAAAAGACTTCTGACAGCCCCTCTGTAGAGAATCCAAATGATGTGGCATCAGGCTCAGGGTCAAGGTCGGGGTCAGAGTGAGGCTCAGGCTCAGGGTCAAGGTCGGGGTCAGAGTGAGGCTCAGGCTCAGGGTCAAGGTCGGGGTCAGAGTGAGGCTCAGGCTCAGGGTCAAGGTCGGGGTCAAAAAGCCACACTGGAGCTTCCATAAATGAGACACCCCCAAGCTGCTCACAGTGGCAGTGGTGCTTTACGTAACCGTCAGAGGAGAGCTGAGGAGTCTCTGCTCGTCTGGTCAGGGCTCAAAATCCCTCCCACGCCTCTCTGGGATGTTTCCCGTCCCAGAGACTGAGCACGGGACGTTCACTTGCCTCCCCCTGGGTCCTCTCGATCGCTGCTGATGGTCGTTTTCTGTGTTCAGGTAGCAGCGTTTCTCTGTTGTTGCAGTCAGGGTTCAAACCATGTTCGTGTCGTCCTTGCGGTCGGATCTTTTCTCTTTCATCAGAGGCTCGAAGCTTTAGTGCTTCGGCGCTTGATATTTGGGGGGTCCAGACGTGGTTACCGTAGCAACACCAACCTCAGCACTGAGCTGATTGGCAGTTAGCGTCAGCCAAGCTCCCAACCTGTTGCTAACTTTGTTCACACAGAGCAGGACGATGGATGAAGGTATGAGACAGGTGCAGTGGGAGGGGTCTGACGGTCTAACCTGAGGACCCCCCCATCCCCACAGTGCAGTACCTTCGTCCTGTGAACTTCATCCAGGAAACACTGAAGCTCCACAGAGAGTGAAGCCAGATCACATGTAGAGCCCGAGTCGGTGTACCATACGACTATTTGTCTGTGAGCAGCTCTGAGCATCAGTCTGATGGGATATATCGCAGTTTGATGTCTGAGACGTAGAGAAATGACAGAAACTCTGGTTCTGGATGTTTCTGCCTCCTGTGCTAATGAAGCAATGAGAAATTTACTTGAAACTAGAAATTTCTACCCACCCTGTTCTGTGAGAGCCTGTAAAAACATTCACACTGTGAGGGTAAAACTCTGCATGGCTTCATAAAGTCATTATAAATAAAAACAGAATGAAACATGAGCTGATTGTGCAGAGATGCACATTTCTCTCTTAGCTCGACCAGCAGCATCAGTTCCTCGCTCTGCTGCCAGGACTGGTAAACATCATTTACTGAGAGTCTGACGATGAAACCGGTCAGACTCAGAGACGAGGGGAAGCCACCCTCTCCTCTGATGATGAGGAGGAGGTTTTGCATGAATGATGGTGTGGAAGGTTGTGAGTCTAAAGAACACACAGATTATCAGATCACAGCGAAACCGACAGAACTGACAATGAGACAAAAATATTCATGAAAATCACAAAAATTCCATCTTGTGTGCAAAGAGCCATGAAAGTCGCAGCGAGTCAGCGCTAATGTTGATGTTTACGACACGCCGTCATATCGTCGCTGAGCTCAGTGACACTAATTCATGAAGAAATGTATAATTTCATTTTTGTCACATTTGGATGCCAAGTATGAAAAATGGAA
>NC_140480.1:35700415-35702915 GCF_051167445.1 Perissodus microlepis
AACGGTCTCATATCTCCTCTGAAGTCAGCTTGACTTTGATGTATTAAACTGGGTCGACAGCTCATATGTTTCCAGACTCCCCAAAGACGATGAGTCAAACTGACAACCGAGGAAACTGTAACGTTTATCTCATCAGCTGGAGAAACTTTGAGCAGCTCAACATGAATCAGTAGATATGAGAGTGGTCTGATGAAAAATCGTGTTCAGGTCAATGACTGAAAAGGAAACATTTGTCTTGAGGAACATGAACGAATGGAATAAATTTCACTGCAGTAGGTTTTATTTCAGGGTACAGCTCAGGTAAGTTAAAGCAGATAACGTGTTTCAGTTGTGTGTCCTGACGTGCAGCTCCAGTGAGTAGAAACACTGCAGACAGTTACACTCAGAGATGAGACACCAAGAAATGATTTTTTAATAAGCGAATGTAGAGCACAAAATTGAGCCAGTAAAACATTTTCATCCAATAAGCTGAATTTTTAAGGAGTGGCTGATGCTTCAAGGCTCCTCAGAGTTTTAGAGGTAGAAACATGACGACCGCAGAAGGAATTTCTTCTACATGTTTAATTTATCTAATCAGAAATTTGAATTCTGTTCACTGTGAGTTTGTGTGCTCCTTCTTTATTGTCATTTTAACTGCTGTCTTTAAACAAGAGGAGACCAGAAACTGGAACGATGAAGTGGATCGATGTGAGTGCTGTGAAATGCAGAGAGGGCTTGCGGAGGAGGAAATGCCACCAAGCTTTCAGAACTCTCTGCAGTCAATAGTTTTTAAAATGCAGCTGCTCATTAACGTAAATTTTATTTATTTATTTTATTGCTTATTATTCATTGAGCTACTATTCCATTCAAAAAGCTTTCTGGATGAACTGCAGTCTGTCCAGTTTGTTGAACTCGGAGTGCGTATCTTGAGAAATAGCTTCATATTTGGAGTTTAGCCTCAACATCTGTGCAGTACCTTTTCTGCTCCATCTGTACTCCCTCAGAGATCAATTAATTTTATCTGGTCTTTTTCAATTCCTCCATCAATACGATCTTTTCTTTGTGGAGTGGGCTCAGAGAGGCATATGCACTGAAATAATTAGGACGTTAATACTGGAGGACACTGAAGGGTCGGTTGTACTGAGGGAAGAAGCCAGACAGCTGGAAGGAGACATCTGGAGAGCCATGAGAAGTTTCCACAGTGTCCATCTCTGACTGGAGTTTTCAGGGTTAACTGCACAATAATTATCCATCATTAGTCGACATTGCCACCACAGAAGATGACTCCTTGGCAGCGTTCAGCCTCCAGCGGTGCAGCATCAGTAAAGGAGGTAAATGGCTAGAATAATTATTTCTACCTGCTCTTTTTAGTTTCATGGATCACATGTCAAGGAACTCTTCTGTCTTTCAGCTTTTAAACATGGAGAACAATGTAGAACAGGAAGTTGTTTTAACTTAACCAAACAGTTTGGGTCCTTGAACATTTCACTGTGATGCTGTGGATGTCCACAAACATCAGTGTCCATATTCTCATGACCAGCCAGCTCTTCTTGGTTCCTGTCCTGTTGGTTTATTCATCCCGGCTCTCCTCACCTCCCTCCTCGTTTCCATCAGCACCTCCGTCCTCTCGGCAGGTTTGGCAGTAATGAAGAGGACCCTGTGGGCCCTGCTGATGCATTTCCTTCCCTGGTTTTGGATTTAATAACAAGGGCTTTACAAAAAGGCTGGAGTCAGTGGGGCAGCCAATGTTTTTATAATGAGCGAGCAGAGGAAGAGAAAAACATGACATCCTATTATATCTGGACAGAAAGAGACAGAGAGACAGAGAGAGAAGCGACGATGAAGGAGACATGAAGAGAAGCAAGAAATAATGAGAGATGTAAAAGCGAGCCGAGGAAAGGACAAAATGCTCAAATTAATTCTGACATGTTAGTTTAATTAGTTACATTGGCGGGAGGGAAGTAAATCTACAGTCACTCCATCTCAGGTTTCTAAATAAGCAGCCTGTGGATTCTTTATTATAGGAAATTTCGACCACAAAGAGATTGTCTTTCAGGGCTTTATTATCACACATGCGAGCAGCCATCAATACAATGCCTCTCCCTCCACAGCTGCCACTGTTGGCTCGGTGAAAAAACACACGTCTTATCATGTTTTCTGTGGCTGTGTTGTTGAGACACACTCAGTCAGACTGTTTCACTGTGGGTGGTTACAGAAGTAGGTCAGGTTAAGAAAGGTTACATTTAATTCTCACAGATTTTCCATTAAAGGGATTTATTACTGCGTTTTCCTGCTAACACATTTCCATTCACAGGGCCTGTGTACCTGATGTCTAAATCTTTCCAATTTAGTGTTAGTTTAGTGTGAGCTACCTGTCTCAGTATTTCCATTCATCACTATATCAAGGCCCCGACACCACAGCATGGCACTGAACTCCTCAAATGCTATGGGACTGGGATAAGCAAAAGAAAATGAATCCATGGATGGATGGATGGATGGATGGATACATGGATGGATGGAT
>NC_140480.1:35705415-36202915 GCF_051167445.1 Perissodus microlepis
GTTTAACCCCCTCCTCTGATGACATCATCTCCCCACCCTGAGACTTACCTGATGACGGGCTGGGCTGAAGCTCCAGGTGTTTGTAGGCCTGCGCAGCAAAGAGGAAGTGACTCTCACATGAGGACTACAGGACACGCCCCCTTTCTGCCCCAACATTATCCTGGAAGATCTCCCCAAAAGAACTGTGAGGGCAGATGTTTCATCCTTCAGAGAGGAGAACAGATAACCTGAAGAGTTGGAGACACTTTGAGAATTCATGTGTCTGACTCTAAAACACGAAAAGTGTTTGAGATGTTTTTTAATGATTTGCTTGTCTTGTCCGTTGGCTTGTGGATTACTGTGGGGTCAACATGAGGAGCAGATTGTTCCTTTGGCTTTTATTTGTCTTGTCATCATATGAAATAATGATATTCATGAGGTAAATCCACTTTCTACAAACCCTGCAGCTAGCATGTTATTAAAATCATCCTTTCCTTGTTTCCCAGAAACCCTGTTTTATTTTCATCAACAATAAAAAGCGTGTGATGTGTGTAAAAATGTTGGTTTTTCTGAGGTGTCAGGTTTGTTTCTGACTGTGAATCTGAACACATGTGCAGGATCAACGTGATGAAGACGCCTGCAGAGCATCAGTCAGTCTGGTCTGCTTCAGCGTCACCGATCAGACTCTGTCTTTGGCTCTGAGCCCTGCAGACACACAGTTTCATTGAAATCAGCTTCTTGATAAGCCCTCCTGCTGTGGAAGCTGAAACACTTTGATTTCTTTTTATAGACTCCCTTTGCCTCATAGGCGTCGGTTAGCTTCACCTGCTCCCTCTGCTTGATTTCTTTTTCATGAGATGAAAACAGCTGAGAAATGAACGAGGCGTTCTGGTGTGAAGACTGATGAACCCAGAGAACTAGGACACGTACTGTATTCGCAGAGAGAAAACAAAGGCCAAACGCACACTCGGAAATATTTACAGTCAAAAGTCTTTGATGGGAGTCCTCTGAGTCCATGTGGGGAGGAAGGAGATCATCATTAACTATGAATGAGCTAGCAGACAACCTGAGGCAGCGCTGGGCCAAACCTCTGCTGCTATCTGGTAGCTGTCAGTAAAACAAAGCGCCTTCAGATCTCCCCAAATTCAATTGTCTTTTTTGAAATCAAAGTGCAGACTATTAGCCTTGAAGAGTGCTTAGTACCCCTTCATGTTTAATTTAATGTGTGACCGGTTTAATCCTGCAAGTCTAAGAGTGTCTGAGAGAGAATCCGGCAGACTGTGAGGGGCTCTGATGGGGAAATTTGCAAAGGTTGAGAAAGCACGAACTCCTGTAGAAGGAGCTGGAGTAATAAAGCTGCCAAAGGACTCCTGATGCTTTCAGTTAGAGCTAAAAGTCTCATCGTCACAGGTGGGCTCATTAAAAAGCATCAGGACCACGGTGCACGCAGAGGCTCATTAGACATGGCAAGTCTGCCAAAGGTCCAGCAGAGGCTCTGGTGTCAGGTGGTACAGCAAACACCCACAGACAGGTGTGACAGGGCCACACGCTGCTGACATGAGAGGTTTTTACTTTACTAAGAGCTGCGATGCTGGCAGGAGACCACAAACATGAGTCCCACGCTTCATCCGGGAACTCTTCGCTCTGACGTCAGTCCGAGAGTGACACATCCCAAAAGTGGACAGTTACACACCATCACTGTGGCGGGGGCGTGGTTTGCTGGCCTGCTGCAGAGGAGGGGTGACACAGTGAGCTCTCTGGGCGGCACGGAGGCGGGGAGGGAGTGTACGGGACTGTTTTAATGAGGGAGATGTGTCTTATGTGTGTCCGCAATGAGAAGGAGCAGATGATGCTGGGAGAGAGTCGGAGCGGCTGCGTCCGAGGCGGGCGCCAAAAACATTATTTCTCAATAAAAGACAGTCTAAGCATTAACCAGTGTGTGTGTGTGTGGGTCCTGTGTTACAATCACCAAAAGCGCTTCAACCGTATCAGCGTGGCCTCGTGTTTTTCTGTGTTCAACCTTCCTCTGCCGTCCAGCAGGGGCAGCAGTGAGTCGGTCCCATAGACTCCCATGTTTACAGCCTGATGTGCAGACTGTTTGGTCTCTGTGGATGAGCTCCTCCTCCATAACACCTGTACTGGGGAGGATGCTGTTCGAACTCACCTGCTTGAACTAGATTAGGGTTTAAAGTTGATATTATCATGGACGTCTGAACTTGTTTAAACTTTTAAAGCCATGAATGTCCCACAGAGGAGTCGTGGATCTCAGTGCTCAGAATAAATGATCCAAGTTTCCCTGTGATGTCAGCAGTGACATCAGTGTGAACTCTTACAAAGATCACTGTGAGGACCAGAGTGTGGTGTTCAGGTGGAAGCACACACACACACACACACACACACACACAGGTTTAATGTGCGTCCTTTGACATAAGAGCAGCTGATTTATTCCAGCGAGCAGCTCTCTGTCTGTGTGCTGATGAGCAGTAATGCCTCCCACGTGCACAGAGCCGATAATTCTGGATGTTATTAGTCTGTTTATGAGCAGAGAGGCGGGCAGCGGGATGATGCTTGATTGAATCTTTCACATTAAGTTCATGAAGTGCAGTAAAACTTTAAATGCTCGCTCCTTCACACTTTCCAAGCCTCTGACAAATATGAGCGGCAGATTTATCAGAGTGCTTTGGGTTAGACAGATGCTCCACATTCAGTGACACAAATAATCACTCACAGTGATTCACGGCTCCAATAAGCTCTTTAAAGACTATTGTGCTGTGGGTGCCTGCGGATGATTTAAGGCCTCGGCCGTGCTGCAGGTTTACTGAGACGTGGATGGAGTTTGCCGTAAACGGGCTCACGATCGCAGCCGGGAGACGCATACCACCAACGGCTCACGGCGCTTTCATCTCTCCTGGAAGCCCAAACGCCTCAGCTCTGTTGAGGCAGCGCTCACATGGTCATCGTGCGGCTTTGGACCTCTGCTGATGTATGATATGTGACGGGAGATCAGCACCTGCAGATCCTCGCCTTGACGCATGCTCAATCATCCAGGTAAGTAAATCCCCAAAAGCTGATTCTGCTCATCTGGACGCAGCAGTCAGCTGCAGTCAGCTGAGAGTGATCATCGCCGAGTTCCTCTCTGAGGCCGAGGACGATCCGCTGTCAGCAACGCCGACTTTACTGACGCACCTGAGTCAGTAAAGTCAGGTAATGACATCGCTGCCTACTGACCAATCAGATCTCTGGAAAACAGTGTGACCATGCATGAAGCTGAGAGCTCTGTGTGGATCGCAGCAGGTGATGAACATAGCCGCTGTTTTCTTAATGAGCACAGCTTCACACAGAGCTCTGAACCCTGAACGACTGCACGGCGCCGCTCCTCTCTTACACTTCCCTGTGATTGGTCACATGCTTCCAGCACACTCATGTGATCAGCACACTGATCGTGGCCTAACTGAGAAGGTTAGTAAATTGTTAACCTATCTGTCCACACAGAAGGCTGTGCATGTGTTGAGGCCAGATCTGTAGCGTTTTCCGCCGTGCGTTTGCGTCCAGCTCAGGGTTTCGGTGTCGCCGTCATGTGACAAAGCTCTTCATCATCTGTGAGCTGCTTTAAATCCACAACAGGAAGCAGACTAGATCACATCCTGTTAAGTGAAAATATTAAACATGTTGACGCCCTTACCCGAACGTCATGGTAGCAGGGTCTGGATGTGATGTCATCACGCTGTTTGTTATGCGCTCTCCTACAGTTAGACTCTATAACTCCTCAATCACGATGTCATAAGTCACTGACATCCACGGTCACCACTTCATGCATTATGGACCTTCCATGTGTATGGACATGTGCAGGTATATATGTATGTATATGTATACATATGTATATTTAGTGTGTACATGTGTGTGTGTGTACATGTGTGTGTGTGTGTACATGTGTGTGTGTGTACATGTGTGTGTGTGTGTACATGTGTGTGTGTGTACATGTCTATAAATAGAAATAGTAGTGGTACAATAGTTATATCAAGCTACATAGTTTATGTCTTTCATATTTCCAACCATATCCATAACCACATACTGTGTGTGCTACCACTGTATATAGTGTATTATCTTACTTTTTTTCACTGATTGTACTTATTTGTATTTTTGTTTTTCCTTCTGATATCTGTACCTGAGCTGAGGTGACGCAAAAATTTCCCTGTTGTGGGATCAATGAAGTCATATCTTATCTTATCTTCTTATCTTATCTTATCTTATCTTATCTTATCTTATCTTATCTTATCTTATCTTATCTTATCTTATCTTATCTTGTCTTATCTTATCTTATCTTATCTTATCTTATCTTATCTTATCTTATCTTATCTTATCTTACAGCGCCAGAAAGATGGAGGCGCACTGTATACAAATGAAGATGAACTATGTTCAATAAGCCTAAAGGCTAAAGAGACAGCGTCTCGTCTGTGCCACGTGCAGGAAGATGAAGCCTGCACCGCTCGGATTAACACGTCCCTCACGGTGAGCCAGAGCCTGAGAGAGGACAAGTGGCCGCTCCGTGAAATAATCTCATTTAGCTGGCAGGAAACAGAGCTGAAAGTGATTAGAAGGAAGACGTGATGAGCTGTAGTAATCATGTCCATCCTCTTCAGTCTGACACAGCACCGCTGACGGCAAAGCACGCAAACCTGGTCCCACCCATCCCCTCACCTTTCCACTCACAGGGACGGTTTCTGCAGTCTCTCACCATCCTTTAGCAGCCAGAGCTCGCTTTGGTGCTCCTCGGCGTGTCTGGAGCAGACGAGGATCACACACCGGCAGTGCTTCAGTCATCTCTCCCTCCTTCATTACAAAAATCTGTGACGAGCTCAGAGTTTCCACAAATTTGAGGCACGTGTGTCGTCTCACAGGAGACTGGTTTGGTGGTGCTGGAGCTCAATCAGCTGCTCTAAGCTTTTCTAAAAGCTGACCTACGTTCAGACCACTGTTAAGGCAACTATCTGACCAATCATATGGCTGCTGTGCTAACACATGGATCTCAAATAAGGATTTTATCTGGATGATGACTCAGCAGCTTTGAAAGAAAGCAACAAAAAGCTTCTTTTGTGATGAGATGTTAAAGATCTTCATGAAACTTAAAGAAGTTCAAGTTCCTTAGTTTGCCACACAAGCTGGCTAACATTGGCTGATGACTCCATGCCCCGCCCTCTTGTCCATATAAGGTCACTTCTGGAGACAAAAACCAACACGGCAGCATCAAAGTGCTGTTACCGAAGCTTGAGAGCTTGGGTTCTGCATCTGAGCCAGCTCGTCCTTTCATCATCTTCTTCTTTGTCGTCACGGTGATTCCACGTCACCGAGCAGACGAATAAAGACGTTCTCTCGACATTTAAATGGGACTCGAGCAGTTTTTATTCTGTCTTTGACGAGTGCCGGGCCTCAGCAGGAGGTCCCTGCGCTTGTGCCACAGTGTCTGAGCACTGATGTTTGCCTTCTTCACAGAGAAAGAAGAATATGAAAGCAAACTGTGAGCTCTGACAGCAGCAGCGGTTCATCGGCGTGTGGGCGTTTTCCTCCCGCTCACCTTCACTAACAAAGAGAAGAGGAGAGGAAAAAACCTGCTGGGGGGAAAAATGTTTCCTTTACATCAGACTGTTAGTGCACACAGTCCAGCTGCGATAGAAAGAATCAGCCTCGATGCCGAGTCCAGTTCTTTCTCTCACATCTAAACACAGTTCAGAAGGAGCGAGACCGCTCGGCAGGGCCATTCAAAGAAACCCATCCTCAGACGCTTCTTCATGGAGCTGGAAGTGACTGAGGGGACGACTCTGGATTTAATGCATACAGAGGAGAGATGATTGTGTGGGCGGCAGATGTGCAGGAGATATTTGGTATTCTGAGAGCAGAGCTTCTTTGTCCGACCCCGGCTCTCTGTGGGTGGGTGGGTGTGGATGGGGGTCGGGGCTACAGCGTAAGGAAACAGAGGAGTGGAAATGAGACGCCTCGTGAAAATCAACCTACAGACTCTCTGTGACAGCAGAGCTACGTGATCAGATATCACTGGTTTATACTGAATCTTTATTCTGAACATCTTAGAGCAGCAGAACGACAACAGAGAGAAAACAAGGAAAACACAACAATCATAATTATGAGTAAGTTACAGGAAGAAGAATAAGTTTATTTAACCCCGCCCCTCATCGTCTACACTCTCTCTTCCTGTTTGTGCTTCATTACAATTTGTTTAATTATTATTATTTTTATAACCCAGGAACAAATCCAAAAATATACATATTTATAGATGTTGTTGCGAAATCGATCAATGTAGAGCAGTGTCACAAACCACGGAGGCCCCAGAAAAGTGCAATCAAACGGTGAGTTTATTAACAGCCAGGAGAAAACATCAACATATGTCCTCTGACCAAAATACATGTTGTGGACACTTATAAAGCAGTGGGGTACACGCCCCCCCATGGCGTCAATTACAGATTAAAATAGGTTCCAGACATTAGTCACAGTTAATGGTACATCTTGTACATCTTTAATGGCTATAAACAGACACAGAACTTCTCTTTTCTATAACACCTTCCATACAAGGTAATAAACTTCAAGCCCTCAGGGTCTCTGGGGCTAATTATTGACTCTGGTCATCTGTCGCCAAGTAGAGTAAAATATAGTGAGACACCAAATGAGTTAAGGCCTCAGGCCTGACACATTCCTAGATTATATATGTTATATGTACTGTAAGCATGCATTGCAGTTATCCTTCTATGTTCTAGTTTCCCTCAGCATGTATCACCTGGACAGTCACGCCAGTGAAGCTTAAGACCCTTAATGAACCGAACATCAACTCAAAATAAGCACAAATGTGCAATGTGTATAAAATACTTCCAACCGTACTTGTAATAAAAGTTAACATAATGGAAGGATCCTCAAATGGACATCTTCAATCAACAACTGTAATGCAATATCAATACTGTGAGAAATATTATTAGATGAAATAATGCTGTAAAGAATGTTATTAATGCAGTTATAACCTTTTAGTGCGCATGCGCCAACCAGCGTGCAGCCTGTTGCAGTCGCTCCTGCTTTTTCTCTTAGTTTAGCTCTTTTTTCTTACGTATTCTTTTTTTTTTCTGACTTGTATTTTCATCCGTTTATTATCTTTTACTCAATCATGTGGATTGAGAGAGTTTTTGTTCTTCTGGTGGCCGTGGAACTGTTACTTTTATCAAGGAACGGGACCACGGCACATCTCCTACACTCACGGACTGTTTACTCCAGAGATCAGCTGATCGCCCTGATGCCGGCCGGCTCGCTGGCCAGGCCTGCAGAAGTACCAGCTGAAATTTGGAGGAAAACACATCGGGGATGCAGAGGTCAAGGACAGAAGAGAAGAAAGAAGGAGACGGTGAGACAGCGGAGGCTCGAAGCGAGGAGGAGGTATAAACCGTGTCTGCCGTCTATCGTAATGGGAAATGTGCGATCGTTGGCAAATAAAATCGACGAGCTCTCAGCACTGGTACGGAGTCAGAGGGAATACCGAGAGTGTAGCCTGATGTGTTTCACCGAATCATGGATGCACCAGGACATTCCCGATGAGAATGCTTCCGTGGAAGGCTTCCACACTGTTCGGGCGGACAGGGACAGCATCGCTAGCGGTAAGCGGAAAGGAGGTGGGCTTGCTGTTTTAGTTAACAACCGGTGGTGTAACCCTGCCAACATAACAATCAAAGAAAAGATTTGTTGCCCGGACATTGAACTGTGTGCTGTTGGACTCAGGCCGTATTATTTACCCAGGGAATTCTCTCACGTCATCATGGTGGCTGTTTATGTTCCTCCCTCTGCTAACCCCACAGCTGCATGTGACACTATCCACTCTGCCATAGCCCGGTTACAGACTCAGCACCCGAGTGCCTTTATTGTGATCTCGGGTGACTTCAACCATGTATCACTGGACAATACACTACCAACATTCAGACAATATGTGGACTGTCCCACCAGGGGAGAAAAAATTTTAGACTTACTGTATGCTAACGTCAAGGATGCATACAGCTCCTCCTCCCTCCCCCCACTTGGTAGGTCAGATCATAACCTGATTCACCTCACCCCCCGCTATGTGCCAATTGTGAGGAGGGAACCTGTGACCATGAGGACTGTTAGGAGGTGGTCAGAGGAGGCCTTAGCGGAACTACAGGGCTGTTTCGAGGTGACCAACTGGGAAACACTCTGTGAGCCTCACGCTGAGGACATCAATGGGCTTACTGAGTGTATCACAGACTACATAACTTTCTGCACCGACTCCATTGTTCCAGCTCAGACTGTTCATTGTTACCCAAATAACAAGCCGTGGGTGACTAAGGACATCAAAGCCCTCCTCAACAACAAGAAGAGGGCTTTCAGAGGGGGCAATAAAGAGGAGGTGAGGAAGGTCCAGGTGTTACTAAAGGACAAGATCAGAGAGGCTAAGGACAATTACAGGAGGAAGCTGGAAACTCCAGCAGAACAGCATGAGAGAGGTGTGGAGGAGCATGAAGACCATCACTGGATTCAGGCCAACCAACAGCAGGGGAGCTGAGGGAGCTGAGAATAGAGCTAACGAGTTGAATCTGTTTTTCAATAGATTCGACACCACAGTGTCTGCTCCCACCCCCACAACCTCACCTGTAGTCAGCCTGGAACCCAGAGCCACACCACTGTGCCAGCCTCTCTCTTCACATGGCGCTGTTGCCTCCTGTGAGAGTCCTGACACCCCTCCCCCACCCATCACCTTCACTCAATACCAGGTTGAGATGCAAATGAGGAGACTTCACTCAGGCAAGTCTGCTGGACCAGACGGAGTGAGTCCCCTCGTCCTCAAGACCTGTGCCCCCCAGCTGTGTGGAGTCTTTCATAAACTGTTTATGCTGAGTCTGAGTCTGCAGAGGGTCCCAGTGATGTGGAAGACATCATGCCTCGTCCCTGTACCAAAGACGCCACGTCCCAGTGGCCCCCAGGATTACAGGCCCGTGGCACTGACCTCCCACATCATGAAGACCCTGGAAAGGCTCATCCTGGACTAGCTGCGACCCATAGTAAGACCACATCTGGATCCCCTTCAGTTCACTTATCAGCCTCGTCTTGGAACTGAGGACGCCATCATCTACCTGCTCAATCATGTCTACACCCATCTGGACCAGCCGGCGAGCACTGTGAGGGTCATGTTTTTTGACTTTTCTAGTGCTTTCAACACCATCAGGCCGACCCTCCTGGGTGATAAGTTAGCAGCGATGCAGGTGGATGCTTCTCTGGTGTCCTGGATTGTTGATTACCTGACAGGAAGACCACAATATGTACGTCTCCCACAGTGTGTGTCTGACAAGGTAATCAGCAACACAGGGGCACCACAGGGGACTGTCCTCTCCCCCTTCCTCTTCACCCTCTACACCACAGACTTCAGCCACTGCACAGAGACCTCCATCTTCAGAAGTTTCCTGATGACTCTGCGGTGGTTGGATGCATCAGCAGGGATGATGAGACAGAGTACCGGGCTGTGGTCGACTCCTTTGTCACGTGGTGTGAGCAGAATCATCTGCAGCTCAACGTGGCAAAGACCAAGGAACTGATCGTGGACTTCAGGAAGACCAGGAAACACTTGACCCCTGTTTCAATCCAGGGGGTCAGTGTTGACATTGTGGAGGACTATAAATACCTTGGAGTACACATTGACAATAAACTGGACTGGGCTAAAAACACCACTGCACTTTACAGGAAGGGCCAGAGTCGTCTCTATTTTTTGAGGCGGCTGAGGTCCTTCAACATCTGCCAGAAAATGCTCAGGATTTTCTATGAGTCTGTTGTGGCCAGTGCGATCCTCTATGCTGTTGCATGCTGGGGGAGCAGGCTGAGGGTCGCAGATGCCAACAGACTTAATAAACTAATCCGTAAGGCCAGTAATGTTGTGGGGATGGAGCTGGACTCCCTCAAGGTGGTGTCGGAGAGGCGGATGCTGTCCAAGATAAAGACAATGTTGGATAACACCTCCCACCCACTCCATGACGTGCTGGTCAGTCACAGGAGCTCGTTCAGTGAGAGACTGAGATTACTGAAAAGCACCACTGAACGACACAGGAAATCTTTCCTGCCTGTGGCTCCCTGTACAACGCATCCACTTAACACACTGGTTACTGCTACAACTACACGTTTCTTTTCCAGCTATTTATTTATTTATGAGTGACTTATGTATGTATATATTGTACTATTCTTAGTTAGCGTATTGTCTGTCTTGTCTTAATGTTGGTTTATAATGGAGCACTGTAACAAAAATAATTTCCCCCAGGGATTAATAAAGTATTCTGATTCTGATAATGATGCAGATTATACAGGGAGTGCAGAATTATTAGGCAAGTTGTATTTTTGAGGAATAATTTTATTATTGAACAACAACCATGTTCTCAATGAACCCAAAAAACTCATTAATATCAAAGCTGAATGTTTTTGGAAGTAGTTTTTAGTTTGTTTTTAGTTTTAGCTATTTTAGGGGGATATCTGTGTGTGCAGGTGACTATTACTGTGCATAATTATTAGGCAACTTAACAAAAAACAAATATATACCCATTTCAATGATTTATTTTTACCAGTGAAACCAATATAACATCTCCACATTCACAAATATACATTTCTGACATTCAAAAACAAAACAAAAACAAATCAGCGACCAATATAGCCACCTTTCTTTGCAAGGACACTCAAAAGCCTGCCATCCATGGATTCTGTCAGTGTTTTGATCTGTTCACCATCAACATTGCGTGCAGCAGCAACCACAGCCTCCCAGACACTGTTCAGAGAGGTGTACTGTTTTCCCTCCTTGTAAATCTCACATTTGATGATGGACCACAGGTTCTCAATGGGGTTCAGATCAGGTGAACAAGGAGGCCATGTCATTAGTTTTTCTTCTTTTATACCCTTTCTTGCCAGCCACGCTGTGGAGTACTTGGACGCGTGTGATGGAGCATTGTCCTGCATGAAAATCATGTTTTTCTTGAAGGATGCAGACTTCTTCCTGTACCACTGCTTGAAGAAGGTGTCTTCCAGAAACTGGCAGTAGGACTGGGAGTTGAGCTTGACTCCATCCTCAACCCGAAAAGGCCCCACAAGCTCATCTTTGATGATACCAGCCCAAACCAGTACTCCACCTCCACCTTGCTGGCGTCTGAGTCGGACTGGAGCTCTCTGCCCTTTACCAATCCAGCCACGGGCCCATCCATCTGGCCCATCAAGACTCACTCTCATTTCATCAGTCCATAAAACCTTAGAAAAATCAGTCTTGAGATATTTCTTGGCCCAGTCTTGACGTTTCAGCTTGTGTGTCTTGTTCAGTGGTGGTCGTCTTTCAGCCTTTCTTACCTTGGCCATGTCTCTGAGTATTGCACACCTTGTGCTTTTGGGCACTCCAGTGATGTTGCAGCTCTGAAATATGGCCAAACTGGTGGCAAGTGGCATCTTGGCAGCTGCACGCTTGACTTTTCTCAGTTCATGGGCAGTTATTTTGCGCCTTGGTTTTTCCACACGCTTCTTGCGACCCTGTTGACTATTTTGAATGAAACGCTTGATTGTTCGATGATCACGCTTCAGAAGCTTTGCAATTTTGAGACTGCTGCATCCCTCTGCAAGATATCTCACTATTTTAGACTTTTCTGAGCCTGTCAAGTCCTTCTTTTGACCCATTTTGCCAAACGAAAGGACGTTGCCTAATAATTATGCACACCTGATATAGGGTGTTGATGTCATTAGACCACACCCCTTCTCATTACAGAGATGCACATCACCTAATATGCTTAATTGGTAGTAGGCTTTCGAGCCCATACAGCTTGGAGTAAGACAACATGCATGAAGGATGAAGTGGACAAAATACTCATTTGCCTAATAATTCTGCACTCCCTGTATGGCAGCAATAAAAGAATTTCTGGATCTCCACATTCCCTCTTTTGACATTCCAAAAAAGGAATGTCACCACACCTCGTGTTGTATCACTCCTCGGCCCACTCTATGGCATCTAAGTTCCTCAATGGACACTGGAACACCGGAACGACCGCTCCGGGGTCCACTGCCCTTGCCACTACCTTTACCAACAATCCTCTGACACAAGGAATGACACAACAACCACAGGTGACCAGTATTCCTAAAAGTATGGCCAAGGAAAAAAGTGCTGACATGGCCAAACCTTCCCACCGTCCAAACACGGATGCCACCCAGGACTCCACTGGGTTTCCGATACCTGAGTGCTCATGCATCGTTTTAGACAAATTTTCAGGCCCTCCAGAGCTCGGGTTACTGAGCCATCTGGAGCAGTATTGTTGGGGATAAAGGTACAGCATAGGTCTCCGAACATGGCACAAACGCCCCCTTTCTCTGCCAACAACATGTCAAGGGCCATTCGATTCTGCACTCCCATCAGCGAAGTCGGATTATTCTGCAAACCCTTCCATGGCGTCCCTGGTAAGGTTAGAGAGTCTCAGCAGATTGTAATGGACACAGTTAAAGGGAAAAATCTGGACAACATAGTACAGTTGTCAGTACCCACTGCACCTTTAGTTAGCTGCAGCATACAATCGTAGCCCCCTTATCCCCTGGATACAGTGGTGCGGGCTCCGTGAACAAACGTGGCCTAGCTGAAGCACAGGCAACACAGTCAGATACATGTTGTTCTTTAGCATTTTGAGCCACCCAATCAAGCCATAGATTACTATCCTTGAAACCAGTGGCACGCTCAATTAGATCTCTAGGCTTCAGCCTCTCTCTGCTACCCTCACTAATCTACTGTGTTCATCTAATGTTCCCTCAATTATTCAAAGTTGGTTCAAAATATCATGTTCTGGGCTCTGTCCTTTATATTAACTTTACTTAATCTCAATGCCCTTTATGTGTGTAAGTAACACTTTCAACACCCTCTTAAGAAGCTCTCCCCTTCTCTCATCTGATCATCTCAAGCACGTCCCGTACAAAACTTGCTTCCTCTTTTCAAGCCCACATTTAATTACCAGCTCTACCACATTTGCTCTATATGGCTGTCTCACTCTTGACATGTTTCCTATCAACTTATTCATGGCACGTCTATCTTTACAGCTTCTGCGTCACCAGTTCCTACACAAGGACAAAGCAAACTGTGTTTCACCTCTACCCTAGAAATAAATCTATGTAATATCTGTATGTGTAAGCCTGCATTATAACCACTTATTCTAGAAATCAAAAAGAAATCAAACATTTTCTACTCCTAAAATCTTCACTAGTTTTCCTCAAAGCATATCTTTTATTCAAAGTGTGCCGCAGTTTCCCTTTAAGTTTGGTATACAGCTTCTTATGAACACCAGCATTTTATCTTCTAAACAGGATTCAGTTCATTTTAATCCTTCAACTTAAACATGAAAATAACAACTTCTGCCTCAGTGTTACCATATCTAAATTATCAAACACCCCAAAACTCATAAAATGATCCTAAAACCCATTTCAAATTAACCTTAAATCCCCCCTTTTGTGACACATCTTATGTGTCACAAACTCAAAATGCTTCACCCGAGCTTAGGAAATTAAAAGAAAAAGGTTAGTCATATCATTTCACACCTCAGCAATCCTCCTCTCAGGTAAATCTGCTCCGGCCCTGCAAACCTGAGTTTAAGGAATGAAATCAATTTAATCATCATGTCAAATCTTTTTCGGACTCCTGGATCCATCCACAGCCTGCATCCTTGGAACTTCTTAGAAACAAAACCTGTGCGTTAACCCGAACTTCACATTTCATACTGAGTTTTCCTCACCTATGATCCAATCTGTGTTATAAGAGAGAAAACTTAAAACAGAACAGTCATCAGTCATGTGTTTAACCTTAGTCCAGTCTTTATCTCAGTGTCCAGTCGGTCCAACCTTAGTTCACCTCGTCCGTCCAGTCACCGTCCATTCACACGCATTCACACCAGGTATTGCTAATAGTGGAGACCCCCACGCAAATAATCAGATTCTCCACTCTCAGCAACATGAGCTCATTCGTTTTATTTTGTTTTTTTGTTTTTTTAGGAAACTAGTTCTTTATGCCTTTGACTGGATTGAATCGCTACAATGCTTTTAGACAGGGACTTAGACCTGATCACAGGTAGGCTTCTCCTCAGCCAGTTGAAATCTGGAAAGCCCACCTTATGTTTGTTCTTCCCGAGAATTTTCAGCGCTGTTATTCACTGTTGCAGGCCTGCTTAGAACAAAAATGAGAAAAAAGAGAGCTGATTATTAGCTCATCAAAGCACAAAACAAAATCACCTGACAGGTTTTCTCTAAGTGCACTGTTACAAAAATAATGGGCCCCTCTCAGACATGTCCATGCTTAATCAAACTCCCTCCATTAAAATAACAAGACCATCCAAAGCAAACTGACCGAATCAATCCATCACTACAACAACCTCAAAAATCTTAAACACAGAACATTTTGCCACAAGTTCTTCAGGGTCCTGACACTCCCAAGTCAACTGACATAATTTCACCTGCTCAATACACAGAAAGTCTTGTTAAACGCCACACAGTCACAGTGTCTCCTCCAGTGCAAGCTTCACTCACCCAGTCAGACAGGAAACCCAAGTTCCTCTTTTTCTTTTCCCGAGTCATTCAACTACTTTGCATAGTGAGTCATCTCTCAAGAAGTTGCCGTGACAAGAGAAATACACGTTCAAACATTACCACCTTATTAAATTATCTTCATTTTCTTTTCGATATTAATCACTTGTTTTGATCAATCCGTACAAAAGCACTCCTAAGTCATTCTTATAAAAACTACCTTACTCGCTTTCCATTTTCCATAAATCACTCCCTTGTCACATAGCTTCTCTGAGTTATTCCTCAACTTCAAGCTTTAAGTGTATTTTATTAAACATTCACACCATTCCATCACTCATAAAAGTAGCAAGCTGATTTTCATTGCATATGTTTGCGTTCTTAGCCAGGATTAATCAATGTCTATGCATTAATCTTCATGAGCTCTCTTGTTAATGCATTTTCTGTTTGTGTGTGTGATTTTGTATATGTTTCTTTTTGCAGTGTTTCAGACTCCTTCACAATTCTCCACTTAAACAGTCAGTTTTCTCCTTCCCCGATTTGCTAACCCAAATTTTGATTTCCCACCTTAACAGCATTCCCTGTCCTCAGCCAGAGGTCAGAGCTTGCTTTTGACGTTCATGGACACATCGCCCTGTTAACAATCCAACCAAAAACTTGCCTGAACATTTCCAGTGATGTTACCCTATAACTTTCTTCCGACCGCTGCATGTGGAAAATCGATCCAGGTCTGCTTTGCCCCTAAAAACAACAAACTGAGACACTTTATTATTATCATGAGTGCTTAAAGGACCCACTTCTCTCTCTTTCCGGTCAAAAATACCAATTATGTCACGTATAAGTGTATAAGGGTAAGCGTGTTCTTCCTTGCTTTCATGATACGTGGTCATGTTAATGGAGTGTGAGCTGTTTCTTCATTGTATTCTTGTGTATTTTATAATCAGGTTTAATTCATGCATCTTTGCACTGAGCTGTGGATTCAAACTGTCTCACTTCTGGTTCTTTCCAAAAATAACTTCACATGTAACAGTTTGTGTATGTGTGTTTTCTATTCATTCATGTAATTATTAGTTCATGTATTTATTTTTCTCGGTCTCTCTCTTTTCTTTTCTTTTTTGATGTTGTGGACATTCCTAAACCTTCATGAATTAGCTTCCATTTTCAATCCAATTATATCCTATACTCTCGCACTCAAACTCATCCAGGCTTGACCTCTGACTGGTCCCTGTGCCTCTCTTCACAGTGTCCTGTGTGGCCTTTAAATTTCCCACAACACAGTCCCACTCAGATTTTTCTGCTCCTCTGTTTCTTCTCCGTTGATCTTTTCAGTATTTTCCTTTTAGGTTAAGTCCCAGCCTGGCAAAGCATCACATTCAGTGCCTTCAAACAGTCATGTCACACTGTTCTTACCAGCCTGCAGTTCACCGTGGATGTTGCATCACGTGCTTTCTTTCATGCTGCTTCTGGAGTCGTCAGTGTTCAGTTGCACTGTCTTTTGCCTGCTGTTAAATCTTCAAGTCCACGATGTTCTGTCGGTCTTCATCAGGAGATTAACTGTTCTTTGAGCTTCTTCTCAGGGTCGGGACAAAGTGAGAGGTCAGGCTGTAAAATTTTAGCCAAAACCTGGCCTGTTTTTCCCAATTCTGTTAATCCATCCTTTTGCCGCTGTTCTCATGTTTTCAGGTTGAGGAGAGTCCACCTGTATTGACACACTAAAGCATACAATTAATATCATTTTCATTTCTTTTCTTAAAACCTCCATTTGCTTCATCTGCCTAGAGTTTAACTCGTCTGTTTCTCTCTGTGCTCCCCTGACACAGTCAGTTCCTTTTATGGGCGTGCAAAGTTCCTGTCACACACACTACTTCCTGTCACACACACACACGCAGCTACTCAGAGCCATATTTTCTGTTCCTCTCCTGTTTTTTACAGGCTAATCAACCTCTTGTTTTTTGTATTTACAATCTACAAACCCTCTTTAGTTCTACTAAATCTTGATGTAAAAACAATACACCCTTATTCCCCGCACACACTTTTCTCTCAGACTTCCTCTGTTCACACACTCTCCTATGTGTTATTATTACTTATTTATTATTTTGTACAAATCACACAGAATCATTCAAATCGAGTACTCACAGCATTCACACACTTAGAATCACTCAAAATACGCTTTCCTAAGAGTATTTTTTCAAACATGCTTTTGAGAATCACAAAAAGGAAGTAGACAACACTCAGTAACTGCGTCTGTCCTCTTAAAAGAGAAGAGAAATAAACACCTATGGGACAATTCTCCCCATCTTAGACAAAATGTGACCTTAAATGTCCTTTTGTAAGTCATGTTCTTCTCTATACACAACTCTTGGCCTCCAGGGCATAAAACTTTGAACATAATTTTTACTTTACCAGAACCAGACCTAATCTAAATCCTGTCTCATTCACTGCTGAAGTTCTAGCTCAATGAACCCATGTGTCGCAGTTTAAAATTAAAAGAGGAAGTAACTCACACCCAAGAACTGTGTGTGTGTGTTAATGTCTGTGTCCCTTCAGACGAAGGAATGGTGAACATATATGGTGAGTTTTCACAAAATATGACATTAAATGTCCTTTTTCTAATTCCTGTTCTTCTTTAAACACCATGAATGACCTCCAGGGCATAACCTTTGGACTTATAACTCTGATATAAGTCCACACAGTACGGAGAACCTGCAAGTTCAGTTTTTACTTTTTTAAATTCTCCACACACTTGAAAAACTGTTTGTCATTTATCTGCCCAAGAACTTCATCAAATGGACCCCGGGTCCAGTAATCTTCAGCACATGTATCTCACCGCCGCCAGTGAGGATTTAAAACAGTTTCTTGTCAGCATTCACTTATCAAATGGACCGCAGCCGATCCAGCAATATCAATACAATTGTGTATCCTCATGTACACAACTTAATCTTCACTGGTATCACAGCACATCTAGTACTATTTTCAGAAGTACTTCAACATGGTAAACATTGATTTTCCTTTAAAATCAATTTACCATTAGAACTCAAGATCACAGCTGACTCGATTCTCTGAAATCCTGAGTCAGTTAAACATCTTGTCCAGCTCAAGGTGTCCTTTTCATCAAACTCATTGGAAGTAGACAGCGCCCAATTTAACTGCGCATGTTGTTACTGAACAACACACACCAGGCAATCCTTCCTGGATCATTAATCAACATCCAAACCAACACAGTCCGCATTGATTATTCTTCTGGACCTCAGCGGATCCACCAAAATTCATGGAAGTATATCAACCATTCACCGATTTATTTCTTTTCCTCAGACCACACCGGATCTGTTAATATCAACAACGCTGCAAACTCAGAATTGTACAGCCGATTCTTCCCTTCAGACCGCGCCGGATCTGTTACTTCAGCACAATAAACACTGACTTTCCTTCAAAATCAGTTTACCAAGAGCCACAAAACCATTTCTGACTCGATTTTCTGAACTTCTGTGTCACTTAAACATCCTGACAGCACCAGGTGTTTTCTGTCGGACTTCCTCGTCCGAAATTACTCTTTTTACTCACAAATAAGTGTCTCCCAAAATGATCCTCTGATCATAACCTATTTTAAACCAAGGTACCAAGTCTTGGTAGATGGTCAATCTCCAGTCCCGCACGCCGGCGGCCCCTAATAGACGTCTCTAATAGGGAGGGGGTCTGCACCCCTGAACTTGACACTTATTAACCCATAAAATGACCAACAACCTATGATCCTGTGTTTTCCTAAACACACATTGGTCTCTTTTCTCTTATTTCCTTAAAACAACATCTCAAGTTACTTTTAGCTCAGTACTGTTTCTTACGAGTCGACCTTGAATGCAACACTACTTAATACTTTCACCTTTACTCAGGCAAAACTAAAAACAGAGATCAACGAGTAACTTCTTGACTACAATTTTAGAATTATAATCCAATACAGCACAATTTCAGTTTAAGAGGCTTGTGCTCACCTTTTTATGTGGGCCCACAGTAGTCAAGAAATCACCCGAGACGTCTGCCCGTCTGACCACTAATCCGGCTCGACCGCCGCAGAAAGCAACACCTCTAGCGCTCTACAACATGCCCGCATTCTCCACCAAGCTGTCGCGAAATCGATCAATGTAGAGCAGTGTCACAAACCACGGAGGCCCCAGAAAAGTGCAATCAAACGGTGAGTTTATTAACAGCCAGGAGAAAACATCAACATGTGTCTTCTGACCAAAATACATGTTGTGGACACTTATAAAGCAGTGGGGTACACGCCCCCCCATGGCGTCAATGACAGATTAAAATAGGTTCCAGACATTAGTCACAGTTAATGGTACATCTTGTACATCTTTAATGGCTATAAGCAGACATAGAACTTCTCTTTTCTATAACACCTTCCATACAAGGTAATAAACTTCAAGCCCTCAGGGTCTCTGGGGCTAATTATTGACTCTGGTCATCTGTCGCCAAGTAGAGTAAAATATAGTGAGACACCAAATGAGTTTAAGGCCTCAGGCTTTTTAAACTGAGTCGTGCTGAGACGTCGCTTCAGTTCTTCATTTACTCTGTTCCACACACAGAGATGCAAAAACTAATAATCATGCTAATCATCGTTACTGAAGGACGAGCAGGACGCACATGCAGCAGGACGCCGCCGCACAGGAAGTGTTGAGCGTCTGTATGTAGTGGCCTCAGGATTATATCACAATATTTGAAGAAAACAACAAAATTTCTGACGACACAAAAACCTGAAGCTTTTATTTTAGCTGACAGGAAGCAGCATTTATAAAGACATCTGTACGGTGACTGAGAGCGTCACAGCAGGGACCGGACACTGACTTTACCCACACGCTGATGGATGCATCAGAGAACGGACTGGAGCAGCCAGGAATCGAACCACCAACCGTCTGCTTAGTAGATGCTCCAGCTCCCACTCACCCACCGTGTAACTGTCACTTCCTGTTACGCGGATAGTTCAAGTGATGCTGGTGTTGTCTGGGATAAATCCAGTCCCTTCCCGGGATTTCCAGAGCTTCCCATCAGTGTGCTGGAAATCTGAAACGACCTCGGTCAGGTCATGAGTTTGATGAATGCCCTTTGTAGTTTGGTGTGCATGCAGACTGACTGTTACTCTGACAGCATTAGTAAAGTCGTCACTGATGTCTGTGCTTCCTGAGTGTGAAATTAAGATCGGATGAGCCGTGATCACCAGTGTTCACGCGTGTCCTGGTTTAGAATCGTTCCTGGCTCTGGAGATTAAAACACGTCTGCAACTTTATTCTGTTCTTCTTCCCTTGTTGCACCGACGTTCTCCATGTGTGCCGCCACAGGACGCTGTGATGGACTTGTGCTGGGCACAGAGCATACTCCCCGCTTACTCCAAAGCCGTTTCAGTGCAGGTCAGGACAGCGAGGACCTCTGGGGTCACAGAGTCACGCTTTGACTGCCTCCGTGGACCACGAGGCAGCGTCACAGCATCGCTGAAATATTTCTACGTGAACTGAAACCAATGTATCAGCAGGTCATTTTACTTTTTTATTTAGCCAGTCGTCTGCCTGCAAGGGAGAAGGATGCTTGCTCCGGGTCTGCCTGTTCGTTTGGAGCTTTGTGAAGATGTGTTTGAGCTCAGGCTGTTGTTTTGTGTGCGTCACCTTGTGTTTGCTCTGATTAGTGTGTTTCCAGAAGGACATTTGTAGTGTTTGCGCACCTCAGACCTCAGGGTTCATCCCACAGGCTCCACAGTGGACCAAGGACGATGATGATGATGAGTAATCACTTCAAACTGCCGCTCACTTAAGCAGCGTGCTGTCACATGATTGGAAATCTTACAGTGCCATCAATCAGGCACAGGGGTAATCAGGATGAAGGGGGAGGAGCAACAGAAAGGGTAAAAGGACCTATCAGCATCCAGATAAACAGAGATTGCAGGTGAACCACTCTCCTACAGAGGGTACCCCTGAATGTGTTTGTGGTGGTTGATGCCTTACAATAATGCAGCGTGCAGGGAGTGTTTCTGTTCCTGTTTGCAC
This sequence comes from Perissodus microlepis, assembly GCF_051167445.1. Classification (NCBI taxonomy): domain Eukaryota; kingdom Metazoa; phylum Chordata; class Actinopteri; order Cichliformes; family Cichlidae; genus Perissodus; species Perissodus microlepis. Next base: position 35,725,986 of record NC_140480.1, read on the forward strand.
TCCTCTGTATTCTGCTGCGTGGGGTCCACACCGCCTGGTGGGAAACCTCGACGCTCGTTTTGAAATGTCTTCTTCTAATTTCACATTCCCTCAGAAGTCCAACTGGAGCGAGAGGAGGCGACTTAACGTTGTGTGAGGTCATACGATCAAAGAGTTTTCCTTTCTCTGGGAGACGATGGAATTACAGAGCAGGGCTCATTAAGGCAGAAACAAGTCCTGGAACAAAGAAACTGCATCCTGTTTGCAGCTCATACGCTGTAAACCAGCACCGACCCAGGCCACATCTATGATTATTCCTTTGCATCTATTTACATTATAAATATGTAAGAGATAATCCACTGATTATGTTGTAGTTCACCTCCTCGTCCTCGTACCTCCTTCTTCAGTGAATTTAGTGACGTTTGGTTTTCCACACTGAAACTGACAAATTTTAGCTTCGACACTCGTTTGGGGCTCTACTCAGCTCTTCCCAGGAGGGTGGCACGGTTCCCCCCCCTTTGGTGGTCCTCCTCGGGTCCTTGTACTCTGGGGCCTCTGGATATCTGGGGCCTGGATCTCCTCCATACCTGCTTCATACCCTGGTGGACGGGGCTATGGCTCCCCACACTCCCTAGCAGATCGTTACATGGAGAAACCTTTGGAATACAAGCGTGCTGATCCACACAGGTGTGCACACAGGTGTACACACGGGTGTTCACAGACGCGGACTACACCTTTCTTGGCTGCTGCCTCAAAGCACATTGTGCGCTGTCTATCTTGCGTGCTGCACAATATCGTTTATTATTTAGTATCTACTGTTATCTACTGCTAGCTAGTTTATTGTGATGGTGCTGTTTTTATTATGTTGCTCTTTGTTGTTTGCTTTCTCTTCTGTTTTTTTTCTCCATACAGGTGATCCAGGTGTTTTGTTTGTTTGTTTGTTTGTTTGTTTGTTTTTCTTTCTTCCCCCCCTTCTCACCGTCTCTTCTCCCCTTTGGTTTTCTTTCTCTCCCTCTCTTTCTTTCATTCTTTCTCCCTGTCCTATCCCCCAGTCATGTCTGTCCCGTTTGTAGCAACCGAAAATAAAATAAATTCATAATTATAATAAAGGTCAATCAAATGGACCAATATGGCAAGGCCATGATGATCCACTTGGTAAAATAAATCCGCTTGGCATCTTTCTTGGCCTTAAGACAACAATTCTGATGGCTAAAGATCCAAACGGGACACAAAAAAAAAAAAAAAAAAGAGTTTTCCTTTCTCTGGGAGACGATGGAATTACAGAGCAGGGCTCATTAAGGCAGAAACAAGTCCTGGAACAAAGAAACTACATCCTGTTTGCAGCTCATACGCTGTAAACCAGCACCGACCCAGGCCACATCTATGATTATTCCTTTGCATCTATTTACATTATAAATATGTAAGAGATAATCCACTGATTATGTTGTAGTTCACCTCCTCGTCCTCGTACCTCCTTCTTCAGTGAATTTAGTGACGTTTGGTTTTCCACACTGAAACTGACAAATTTTAGACACTGATGACCTGTCTGTCACGGGTCAGGTGACCCAGTGTTTTGAGTTTTGGTTTATTTTGATGTTTACGGTTTATGTTTAAGTCCTTTAGGTTTTCTACGTTTGTCTGTGCTGTGTTTCAGTTTTAATTCATTGTTTTTTAAATTCCCCTTGTGTCTTCTACCCGTCTGTTTCCTGTTTTATTTTGAAGAGGTCTGGCGTTTCTGTGTTCATTGTGTTTAGTTTTACTCTTCCCCTGTGACGTGGTCATGTTCACTTGTGTCAGCTGTTGTGTGTCCACTCCCCCGATCACCTCCTGTGTGTATTCAGTCTGTGTGTTTCTGTTCAGTCGTCGTTCTTTTTATGCAATAAAATAATCTTTCTTTGGCCAAGCACATCCAAGATAAGAGGCCACTTCATCCACAGCACAGCACACACATAACAGCACCGAATCCCATCAGCACGTCTGCAGGGAAAATAGATTGATGTGTGCGATGGACAAAAAAGAAAAACAGAAACGCTGATATGCCACACTCTTTATTTCCTCGTGCAATCTCAGTGACTTCTAATGCTTCATATTAGAAGTGAAGGCCAACTGTAAGTGAAGGAGACTGTAACGTGGAGAAGAAACATTTCTGTGTTCAAAACACTTTAAGGACTTCGTTCAAAAGTCGGACAGAGTTACTTCCAGGTCAGGTTTTGAGAGCAGGTCTTCATGATGTAAATTAACCTTCATACATGTAGTGTTTCTATTCTGGCTGATGCTAGCTAATTCCTGCTAATACATACACATCACTGTCTCACACAGCACAGTGCAGTGTAAGTGCATGTCCTTTCAGTCTTTGGGCTGATCTTAGCTGAACTACTTCAGCCAGTCTCATCAGGCAGGGATGTTAACCATGCACAGCTGTGAGTGTGATGGAGCAAAGAGAAGTGAATCCTCGTGCTGAGGCTGGACACTTCTGACACTTGATGGGAGTCCATAACAAACTGGGTCCAGATCCAGACTGTTCTTCAGTCCATCGGGCGGCTGATGACACTTTCACTTTGCACTGGCTCCAGCTGTCAGTTTTATTTATTTAGCACCAGCAGCAGCCGGCTCGAGGTGTTTTATATCATAAGGTAAAGACTCTGCAATAACACAGAGATAACTAATGGCTCTTTAGGTACTGCTGCTGACCTCAGTGACTCCTCAGCCTCACCTGGCTGTTCAGGTAGCCCCTGAGCACTCGCGTCTGATACTGTAGATCATCCAACTGCTGCTTCCAGCTGTCTTTGATATCCTGACGCGTTAGAACAACACATCATCAGCTGACTCAGAGTTCAGGAAGAAGGTCCTTTTCCTGCAGCTCCGCTCGTGCATCATCTCCCGCTGCCTCTTGTTTACACCTCTTCAAGAGGCAGGGAATAAAACATGGGGATGCTTTATTCATTTGTTTTCTTCATGTTGGGAAAATGTATTCATGATCAAAGCAAAGCAGTGACTCCGGGTCAGCCTGCTCACCGATCACATAAGAGATTCCAAAGCCGACAGTGTGGTCGGAGATTTGGGAAGATGGGTTTAAATACACAGATATATCACAGCTGTGCTGACACTCCCATAAAACAGTGCCTGAGATTTACAGGCCTGCAGGTCTGCAGAGTTTATACAGCATTCAGCCTGTGGAGCAGTACGGTTACAGCTGTAACTACAAATGTCAGTATGTGCTTACAGACCAACCGAACCACAGAATCAGGTGTTTGCTCATTAGCAACAGGCTAGTGCTAACTAACGAACAAGCGCAGTCACTAATGTTCGCTCCACACTCTCGCTGCCTCCCCGGTGGAGGTCTATGGACGGTAGTCATGGGAACGTTACACAGGTGACGAGCCGGGAGCGAGACTAGCCAGAGCGTGTCCTTCCAGGCTGTCTGCGAGGCGCCGGCGGCTGAGGCGGGACAGCAGCACTCAGTGCTTCAGGACCATCAAGGCTCTCCGTGTCCTCCATGAATAACACCTTTAATCACATAAAGGCTTTGCTCTCTGACCTCCTGCTGGGCCTGCTCTGCACTCAAATGAGCTGTGAAGCCATATATTGTCCCCGAGCGTCCGCATCATCATGTTTTTACTGATGATGTCATCCACATTTAACGATCCTGGTTCTGTTGTGAGGATGGTGTAAGTGTGTGAGGTCATCACGAGCATATGGACACAAACAAGAAATCAGCGAGTTCGGTGTCGAGTGCTGCGAGGACATAAAAATAGCAGCAAACGCTCAGCGTGACTCAGAGCTGCTGTCAGCACCGTCTGTACAGACAAAGATCCGAGGAGTCGGGTTTTTGGCAGACTATTGGTTAAGAAATCCAGAATCTGAATGTTGAGAGAATCAGTCCAGTTACAGCTTTGCATTATTAGGGGCGTGGCCTCCATGACTGGCATGTGGATGGTGACACAGGCGGCTGTAGCTGCTAGCTGTCTGCTAAGTCTCAGCTAGTTGGTGTCCCTGAGCTTGACCTCATGTAGTTTGAGTTTTTAATCCAGCCACAAAAGTAAAACTGTAAACATCTGTGACAGAGACGCCACATCGAAGACTGAAAACCGTAATGAACTGAAATCCATCAAAGAGTAAATAAAATGCTTCCTGTAGGAAACTAAGCAGCAACAATATGTCAGACTATTAACAGCATTCTTCATAAATCAGACTCGACAGGAAGGAAATAAAGTGTCGTCAGAGCAGAGTGACGGGTTTAAATGAGGTCATGCTAATTCCTCTCATGCACACTGCCTCTCGTTCATCGTGTGTCTAACTGCAACTGCACAAAACAGCAGAGGCTCAGATGATGGAGGCCAGGACAGAGCGGGTAAAACCCAAACTCAGAATCTCATTTAATCAGAATGTCACAATAATCATGGTAATAATATCATTTAACATCACAATTCATGTTTGTGAAACATGACGCTGCGTCCCAGAGCACCCAGAGGAGGACGGGCAGCGCCTCCTCTGCAGGAGTCACCAGAGCTTTAAACCGTGACGCGCGACAGGAAGTGACTATAGAGTTAATCCTGTCGCCTGAAGCTGTAGCTCAAGTTAAAAATGTTGGGGATGTTCTGAGGAACAGATCATTAAATAATTCTGCTGCATTCAGTATTAAAAGTGCTTCAAATGTAACATCGAGCTGTCAGCACGTCGACGCCGAGCATCGTTTTGATTTTCTGTCAAAAGTCCAACAGGAAACTGTGGAGAGCAGAGGCGGAGCCAGGACAGGAGGAGAGGCCAAAGGTTAAAGAGAGAGATGATGAAGGACGAAGCAGCATGAAGACAAATGAGCGAACACGTGCCAGCAGGAGAAGGACAGAGCGAGGTCGATGAGATTTAAAAGATGAGCTGAACATAAAGCTCACGGCTCACTTGTGTGTGTGTGTGTGTGTGTGTGTGTCATCGTGCTCAGAGCTCCTTGGGCCGCTCTGCCGCCACTCTGCCGCCGCCGCTCTGCCGGCGCTGCTTTTTGCAGGTTGAATGAGTTTCAGCTGTGATGAACTGAAGTTGCAGAGACGGCCGAGGCAGTGATTGAAGCCAGACTTCGACAGCTGTGGCTGAGCTGTGTGCTGTGATATTACAGACAACATGGAGAACAGAGCAGTGCTCTCACTGCTGATAATGAAAATTAGTCATCATCTGTACCAGCTGCCACACATTCATGACCACGTAAATCCGAGTAATTTTGTGTGCTGTGTTCGTCTCAGAGGACAGTGATCCAGATATGTTTCATTACAGCAGCGTCATGAATGTCTACAGTGAGCAGAACTGTTCCTACAGCCGGCTGTAAGCAGGCCAGTCTCTGCAGGTGAGCACAAAGGTTAATGTCAGGACACGGGTGGAGCGTGACGCGGTGGTTGGGACACTGAGGTGTTCCCCGTCAGCTGAGAGACTGGATCTCTCCATGGTGTCCTGGATCTGCCCCTGAGATGTTTGGATCATGCCTTAAATGTGTCACACAAACAGAAGAATGACGCCTTGGTGCGATCGCCTGCTGGGATTGTACTGCATAGAGCTTACTGTGTGCTGCTGTCTGCGGTCATGTAGATGGTTAGGAAGTCCCATTTTCCAATCCGGGACATTAAAAGCTGCTGATTTCTACACTGGGAGCTGATTTTAATGCTCATATTTTGAGTTTCGGGCTTCTGCAGCTTTGAAAACCTTTCAATAATTCTAGCAGAAAGCGTCATCATGACTCAGTGATCTTGGATAGGTATGCTCTGACTCGTCTTTGCTGGAGGAAAAACACCCACAGGCTCATTTCTCCCCATCTTTGCTGCTTTTCACCTCATTTGCAGCTGTAGCTGTTTGCATGCAGGCTGGTAAAATCATTTCCATGAGAGGATGAAAGTGTCCTGCGGTGTTAGGCAGCTTTCAGCAGCCTTCCCCTTCTTTCATACAAAGAACAGTCTGAGAGCACCGGGCAGGATTGGAGCATTATGTTTGGACTTCTGAGGATGCCTCAGGTCTTTTCAGGCCTGCAGTGAAGACGAGCAGCTTTACAGAGACCCTGTCGCACCGTCCGTTACTCTGACAGGTGAACGTAACGGTCACAGCTCCTGCAGATTTGTAAAGCAAATTATTAATAGACTGTTTACTAGCAAGGCTAATGTGATATAGCTCCACATTACGTAACTGGAGCTCTTCTTATCTAAAAGCAATAAAAACATCAAAACAAATCTCGTCCATCTGCTGAAGAACAAACATCTTTCCCTTTGTTAACAGGAAGCTGGAACAGCAGAGATTTAACGATTTCACTCGGATAGAAATCCAAAACAAACACAAGTGAAGTTGAGTCAGCTTTGTTTGCATTGCACATTTAAAAGACATCAAATGTCAGCCAAAGTGCTGACACAAGGTGTACGCCGCCTCTTGCCCTGTTGCAGCTGGATAGACTCCACCCCCCTCCTCAAATGGATAAGCAGAGGAAAATGGCAGGATGGCTGGATGGAGTTTGACCATCTCTGTGTGCTGGAGAAGCTGATGTTACTGACATGCTGCAGTTTTACAGTATTTGCCCAGGAGTCCAGATGTGGCTCAGCTGCAATAATGGCTGCTTCGCCTTATCCATTTTTAGTGTTTCTGTGCCATCCAGGATTTAATAGGAGAGACGGCATCCATCCCACTTTGGATGGAGCAGCTCTCATTTCTAGAAATATGGACAAATTTATTAAACCCCCCAAAATATGACTATCCAGAGTTGGGACCAGGAAGCAGAGTTGCAGTCTTACACACCTCTCTGCAGCTTCTCTCCTCCTGCTACCCCCCCAAAACCCCATCTCCATAGAGACTGTGTCAGCTCCCAAACAGACAAAAAACAAACTAAAAACCAGCAACAAACAACTTAAACATAAACAATCACAAAGAAAGAACAATACAGTATCCACATCTGAACCAAAGAGTAAAACAGTGAAATGTGGATTATTAAATATTAGGTCTCTCTCCTCCAAGTCTCTGTTAGTACATGACTTAATAATTGATCAACAAATCGATTTACTCTGCCTTACAGAAACCTGGTTGCAGCAGGATGATTATGTTAGTTTAAATGAATCAACACCCCCGAGTCATTCTAACTACCAGAAACCTCGAAGCACAGGCCGAGGGGGAGGTGTGGCAGCAATTTTTCACACCAGCCTATTAATCAACCAAAGACCCAGACAGACTTTTAATTCATTTGAAAGCCTGATGCTTAACATTGTCCACCCCAGCTGTGAAACTCAGAAACCAGTCTTACTTGTTATCATCTATCGTCCACCTGGGCCTTACACAGAGTTTCTGTCTGATTTCTCAGACTTTTTATCTGATTTAGTTCTGAGCTCAGATAAAATAATTATTGTGGGTGATTTTAACATCCATGTAGATGCTAAAAATGTAAAAGAACCCACCCACCACTTTAATCACACTCTAGATCTTGTTTTAACATATGGCATAGAAATGTTACAGGCCTTCGATGGGGTCTGTTTTTAAACTGTTTTTTTAACAGAAAAGCAGAGACAGGAGACATCAGTTGCGTTCGGTCTGCAGGCTCTTCCTCATCTGGTTTATTAACAGAATTTAACAACGTCCTTTTCTTTTCATTTAGACATACACATTTCTCTTTTAACAACACAAACATTCAATTAGGTCCAAAGCTCAAACCCTTTTGGTTACCTTGCACTCTCGCAAGAATAAACTTACAAAATAATCATTGTATATGAGTGTCCTTTACAATAAATCTGTAACCAATTCTACTGCATTTCAGCATCAAAAACATTTCTGTGCAGCACCATTAACACTGCAATTAACCTGCTTATGTCGCCGTTATACTTTCTTTATACTTTAACAGATTCAACAATATATTACATTTTTAACCAATAAACAAAAATATTCTACCATTGCTCACAAACAGTTTACAATCATCCACAAACAGTATACATCAGACTATTTACATTTCACACATAAGAACAGGGTAGGTCCTAATCAACTGTAACTTCCAATAATGTCAGGATAAAAGAAGCGTCTTAAGAGCTGCGTTTGTCACAAAATAAAACAGGTAATAAGACCAGCTGCCTATTTAGACTATGAGTGGAATGGCGGCTGCCATTACAAATGGCGGTATAGTTAGCTTTCTCTCAATCGGTGAAAACACACTCTCTCACAACATTCGCGGTCTTTACACTAAGACAGAAAAAGGTTTCTTGCCTTTATATGTACATTGCAATGAGCAAACTTGAACTACTAACCTGTTTTTTTTTTAACAGAAAAGCAGAGACAGGAGACATCAGTTGTGTTCGGTCTGCAGGCTCTTCCTGCAGAAGAAGCGTTGCAACGGCCTATCGCACTCACCACTATCTCCCCCTTGTGGCAATGCCACGCAATTACATTGTCCATAACTCTAAATGAAAAGTGCAATACCACCATAAAATCAGGTCTTTTACATCAAAAACAATTCACAAAAAAATTACAATTGTGACCATACACTTGTGGGCGTCACACACTCCCCAACAAAAAGAAAATGGCTCCTGACATTTAACCTCTTACCCTTTAAAACTCATTATACTCATTATTCAAACAGCTCAAATCACATCCCCTTCCCACATACCCACATTCCTTGTGTACTAACATGTATAGATTGGACAGTTATAATATAGAGGGAAGGTGCCTGGGTGTGCACAGTGAGATGTTGGAATGCGATATGGCACTAGGGGGAAGTAAGGTAACAGGGGATATGGTGGCATGGTGTAGTGTGTTGTGTTTGGTGACTCGTGCACTTCAGCACAACTGACTGATGGATGCACCTGGAGAGAGGGCTGGCCAAGGGTGTCATATGTGAAATGTGTAACAGGCCGTCGTTCTCTAGTAGACCTTCTTAGAACTGATTCATTAGTCGGCGGGGTCCCGTTAGGTGTATACTGTGCCCTTTCTGAAAGCGGCAGTCCAACTTCTCCTCCGTCGACTGTGAAAGGCACTTCAGTGACTCCTGATTCCCGTACCCTCTCATGTTCCTCCTCTCCCATGTCATTGTCAAGTTCAGTGCTTTGGTGTCCACCATCTTGTTCCGTTCCTGTTTCCCTCAATTCATCTGTTGCTTCTGGTTCCCCCACTACTGTTGCTTCTGTTGGCTGAGGTGCACCACAGTTAACCACTCTGCTGAACTCACCTGTTCTGCTTGAGGGTCCAACAGTATGGTTACAGGTATGTAGAGCATCCTCTTTGTTCCCACTCCTCAAATCATACCTCAACTCATAATACATTGAACTCTCATCGTCATCAGAGCTTGTGTCAGAGTGGGGTTGAAACTCTGTCTCTCTTTGAGCTGGTTTTGGTTTCTTTTTCTTGACGGCAGATGGCCCGTCCCCCTTATTTACAGCAGGCAAGTCCACAGGAAGCTCATTGACAAGATGCAATAGATTGCGATGCAGAACACGCACTTTCTTCCCCTTTGCCTCTGAGGTCACTCTGTACACTGGGCTGTCATTGATCTGTTCCTTCACCACATAAATGGTGTTCTCCCAGTAGGACCTTAACTTGCCAGGACCACCCCTCTCAGTCAGGTTCCGCACTAGTACTCTGTCTCCAGGTTGGAGTACCACTCCTTTCAAGTGCCGGTCATAGTGTTTCTTCCCACGATCACTTGACTTTTGGCTGTTTCCAGACGCAATCCTGTAAGCTTCAGTCATTCGTTCTTTCCATTTCTCAGCATAACCTCTTGCAGTTTGTGGCTCTCCATCAGTAACCAACTTGAACAGAAGGTCTACTGGCATTCGTGGATGTCGACCAAAAAGCAGAAAGAATGGTGAGTAGCCCGTTGCTTCATGGCGCGTGCAATTGTACGCATGAACCATCTGTGGGAGATACTCTCTCCATCTTTCTTTTTTTTCTTCACCCAGGGTCCTCAGCATCTGCAAGATGGTACGATTAAAGCGTTCAGCTGGGTTGCCCTGAGGGTGGTACGGAGTTGTTCGAGAGTGCCCCACATTGCTCAACTGTTGCAGAGTCCGGAAGAGCTCGTTCTCGAACTCCCGTCCCTGATCATGGTGCAGCCTTAAAGGGTAGCCAAATCTGGGGATATAATCACTGAAAATCCTTTCAGCTGCAGTTTTGCCACTCTTGTTGCGGGTTGGATAGGCCTGGGCATACCTAGTGAAGTGGTCTACCACAACTAGGATATACTGATATCCGCCCCTGCTTGGCTCTAAGTGGAGGTAATCGACTGAAACCAATTCCATTGGTGAGCTTGTGGTAATGCTGGACATGGGAGCTCGGACATGTGTCACCGGTTTCTTCTGTTTGATGCACGGGCACTGCCGGGTGACATAGGCTTCGATGTCTCGCCTCATGTATGGCCAGTAGAACCGTTGCCTCGCCAGGCTGAGAACTCTTTCTACCCCGACATGTCCCATGTCATCATGCAGATGTTTCAGGACCAGGGATTTGAAGCTAGCTGGTAAGACTAGTTGGCGCTTTTCTGCAGTCTTACGATACAGAACTCCGTCTTCTAAGCTCAGCTTTGTCCACTCATGCATCATTTTCCTTGCAGGACCTCTCACATTCCGTCTCATGTCATCTGTCAGCTTTTGATCTGAGTCTTTCATTTTCATGATCTCACCTATCGCAGGGTCTGCTCTTTGAGCCCTTTGTAGTTCATCCAAATTGATGGGCGTGACCATTTCTTGGATTACTGGTTCAAGCTTGTCACCTTGTGCTAGAGCCAGAGCAGCGATCCATGCAACATCTCCATGCTTGCCTGCTCCACATCCCTCCCAAGTAGCGGCAACAGCTTCTTTGGAGAGCTCTTTTGTACATTAAGTGACGTATCTGTCAATGTCAAGGGGACTCCTCGACAGGGTGTCTGCATCAACATTTACTTTGCCAGGTCTGTACCTTATATCAAACCTGAAATCTGATAGCTCTCCCACCCATCTGAACCCAACCGCATTCAACTTGGCAGTACTCATGACATAAGTTAAGGGATTGTTGTCTGTGTAGATAGTAAAATACGGGGCATAGAACAAGTAATCCCTGAACTTCTCGCAGACAGCCCACTTGAGGGCGAGAAACTCAAGCTTGCCCGAGTGGAGTCTGTAATTCTTTTCAGCCGGTGTCAGTGTTCGGGAGCCGTATCCAATCACTCTTAGCCTCCCATTCTGATGTTGGTAGAGAACGGCCCCAAGTCCTTTATCAGATGCGTCTGTATGAAGGACGAAGGGAAGTTCAAAATCCGGGTAGGCAAGTACAGGGGGGTTTACCAACATATCAATCAACTTACACAGGGCACCCTGGTGCTTCTCGGCCCACTCAACTGGTGTTTTGGATGGTAACTGTGCACCTTTCCCCTTCTGTCCTGTAACCTTCCCCAGAAGATGCTCCTCTTTGGTTTTCTTGGGTTGCAAAAGCTCATAGATGGGTTTTGCTATTCTCGAGAAATCCTGGATATATGAGCGATAGTAACTCAGGAACCCAGCGATCCTCCTCACATCTCCCACTGTGGCAGGTGTCTCCTTTTTCAGGGCGTACACTGCCTCGAGATCTTTTGGATCAATGCGTACTCCTTCAGCTGACACTAAGCGCCCAACATACCTCACTTCTCTTTTAAATAGGTCACATTTTGTCGGCCGGAGTTTGACTCCGTAGTTCTGTAGGGCTCTCAAGACTTTCCTCAGCCCTTCCACATGTTCCTCAAAAGTCTTGGCGTAGCACAAGATGTCATCCAAGTATGGGATGCAGCACTCATCCCGAAGGGGAGCCAGCATTTCTTCCATACTGCGTTGGAATGCAGCAGGCGCATTGGTAAGGCCGAAGGGAATTCGCACCCATTCATAAAGGCCCCAGGGGGTGATGAATGCAGTCAGATGGCGGGATCCTTCTGCTATAAAGCCCTGGTGATAGGCTTTTCCCTGGTCCAAAATGGAGAACCAGTTGTAACCTCCCAAGGTGTCAATGAGGTCCTGGATTCTTGGTAATGGGTGGCGATCAGGTACTGTGCGATGGTTCAGGAGACGATAGTCTATACAGAGCCTTAGGGAGCCATCCTTTTTCCGCACACAAACTATTGGCGCAGAGTAAGGAGATCTAGACTTTACAATCCATCCTCTTGCTAGGAGGTCCTCAATATACTCTTTAACCTCCTTATAGAGGGGTTTTGGAATTGAGGTGTACGATTTCTGAATTGGGGTTGTGTCTTTGAGTGTTATTGTCATTTCCAAGCTGGGAATGCACCCCATGTCATTCTCATCACGTGCAAAAGCCCCTGACTCTTCCCTTAACATTTTCTTGGCAACAGTTTGTTGGTCTTCAGTCAGGTGGCTAACATCAACAGGTGGATCCCATTCCTGTGTTGCTTGATCTTCACCGCACTGCTGGGGTATTTGAGATACATCAGAGTCGACATCTTGAGTCACTTTGGGCTCACCGAGGTTTGGTAAGTCAGTTTGTACGACTCCTGCTATTGGTTCAATAGTTCCAAGGGCTGCTCTGCCGGTGAGGGTCACATCGTGCTTAGTGTGGTTGCCAATAGGTACTTTGACATATGGGACTCTGGCATCACAAACTGTGAGGAGGCTTTTGCCAACATCAAGCTGTTGCAGTTGTGGGTTGCTCTCAGTTGGCTCAAAGAGCACGAGGGGGTTGGACCTGTCAACTGTAGAGGAGACTTTACACTTAACATACTTAACTTGACCAGCTGGGATTACTACATCATACAGGCCCACTTTTAGGACACTCTGGCTGACCACGTTATCACTGGTAAGCTTGGTCTGGATGAAGTTGACCAGTGCCGTTGCTGTGTCATCCTGGAGGTTCATTGCGCTGCGCAGGAGGCTCACAATGGTGGGTATGAGGTTTGTACTAGCATTTGGCCCCAGTATCAGCTGTTCAATTACATTGAAACCAATCAGGGGGCAGTCCATGGGCACACTGCTTACTAAAAAGGGGACTTGTACAGTCAAGTTTGGGTCACTATTCTCTGGGAGACTCACCATCACGCCCACCCAGCCGTCGTAGGGTAATGGCTGGCCATTAACACCAAGCACACTAAGAGCCTTATCTCCAATAAGTTCTGTCAGTGGCCGGAGTTTGTGGTCAGAGAGGTAGGTTTTTGCCCACTGGCGATCAATGAGACTCACTTGTGCACCTGTGTCCAATAAACAGTCCACTGCAAAGCTATGAATGTAACACTTGATTTTACATTTTTTTCCAACAAGCTGTGCCACTCTCTCACTTGCCCCTGTGTCTGCGTTTTTCATTGGAAGGGTCGCCCAACTACTTCTGACATGAGCAAACTCTTCTGAGCACATACCTGGTGATTTTGGGTCTGGCTGTCCACTGGTTCTGGGAGTGTGTATATCAGCAGAAGGCCAACTAGAGCTTCTGTGTTGGCTTCGTTTGAGACATCCCACTGCCCTGTGACCTGTCTCCCCACAGATAAAACAATGAGTGCATGAAGTGGCCCCGCTTTCAATACACTTGGGACAGCCGTACTGTTTTGCAGTTTGTCTGGGCTTCTGCTTTGGGTGTGCACACTGACAAGTGGGTTCACGAGCCTGACTGGCTGTGAGAGACTCCACCACTTTGGTCAGGGTTTCCACCTTTGCAGCCAGCTCTTCTATGACTTTATTCTTACTCTTAAATTTACAGTCAGTCATTTCAGTGTCTTTAGCAGGTTCAAGTTGAGCAGTATGAGCATGTGTTACCTTTTGTCGAGTGGAATATCCCAGTCTTCGCTGTCGCTCACTCTCTTCACTTGACACTTTGTTCACTTGCCTTATCAAGGCTTCATCTGACACACTGTAGTCTGATAGTAGTGGCTTGAGTTCATTACGAATGTCACTATATTTTGGTAGAAGACCTTGATGAATGGTGCGTAGAAACACATTTTGGATCGTACGTGTCTCATACGCAACGTCCATGTTATCCTGCCTGGATGCAAACATGACTTTCTGCTTCAGTCCAATCATCCTGTAGAGGAACTGTTGTGGAGTTTCATGGTCATGTTGCTTAGTGCTCAACAATTCCTGAAATAACTCACTCCCACTCTTCTCACTCAGGTGTGAACGTAGTAAGCTTTTGAGTTCAATGAGGGTCAAGTCATCTTTACTGATCAACATGTCCTTAAACTGTCCAGGCTTGATAATACGGAGCACACCTTGAATGATCTCTCCCTCTTTGTGCTTCACCTTGAGCCCCTCCTCAATCTGCTTACACAGTCCATGGTAGCTAATGTCAGATGCAATGTCCCCAACCTGACCCCCATGTACTTTAAACTCTCTGCGTTGCAAAAATGGCAGGTCTCTTAGGGAAACCATATGATCAGGCTTAGATTGTCGCATGTCTGTGGTGGAGCGGCTGTTTGTCACGCTCTCAGCTCGAGGCTGGAGTGACTGTGTAATAGTGGGGGTGGGTGTGTCTTGTGTTGCGGATGTCACTTGTAAATCTGCTAACTTTTTACCAAGTGCCTCGTAGTTAGCCTTTAGCATTTCATACTCTGTTATTTGTGGATTAACAGACTCAAGAGGCAATATAGCTGAGGTAAGTACATCACTCTGTTCAGGGTGCTTAAGTGTTGTGAGAGTAACAACATTTTCCTCTGAGACTACAGGGTGAGATACTTCAGCGGTACGACTATCAATGAGATGAATAATAGCATCTTTCAACAACAGTAGGTGTGAAAACCCCTGATCCTCTAAGTCAAGCAATGTCTTACAGCGCAGATAAGCACAAACATAATCAAAACAACTTTCCTCATCACCACGTCTTACACTTGCGGGGTCCACATCAGGTACTGGTGTGATGTTTGTAGCAATCTGGAAGAGTTCCTCTGCTGTCAGTGCATAAAGACTCTTTCTGATCTGCCAAGCCAGTTCTTTTCTTTCACTGTCCTCCATTGTGTGTTCTTTGGCTTGCAACTCCTCACAGTGCAGTCAGCTCAAACACGCAGCCCGTCACCTCTCCAGCAGGGGTTCCCCTCCTCGACACAGGTCCCGCTGCTGCCTCAGTTGCACGTCTGCTGTTCCAACACGCCTGCCCTGTGATGGCTGTCTCTGGTTCGTTGATTAAAGGATCAGCAGTTGCCCTCGTAGCATGCTGATCCCCGTACGGGCCACCAAAATTATGTTACAGGCCTTCGATGGGGTCTGTTTTTAAACTGTTTTTTTAACAGAAAAGCAGAGACAGGAGACATCAGTTGCGTTCGGTCTGCAGGCTCTTCCTCGTCTGGTTTATTAACAGAATTTAACAACGTCCTTTTCTTTTCATTTAGACATACACATTTCTCTTTTAACAACACAAACATTCAATTAGGTCCAAAGCTCAAACCCTTTTGGTTACCTTGCACTCTCGCAAGAATAAACTTACAAAATAATCATTGTATATGAGTGTCCTTTACAATAAATCTGTAACCAATTCTACTGCATTTCAGCATCAAAAACATTTCTGTGCAGCACCATTAACACTGCAATTAACCTGCTTATGTCGCCGTTATACTTTCTTTATACTTTAACAGATTCAACAATATATTACATTTTTAACCAATAAACAAAAATATTCTACCATTGCTCACAAACAGTTTACAATCATCCACAAACAGTATACATCAGACTATTTACATTTCACACATAAGAACAGGGTAGGTCCTAATCAACTGTAACTTCCAATAATGTCAGGATAAAAGAAGCGTCTTAAGAGCTGCGTTTGTCACAAAATAAAACAGGTAATAAGACCAGCTGCCTATTTAGACTATGAGTGGAATGGCGGCTGCCATTACAAATGGCGGTATAGTTAGCTTTCTCTCAATCGGTGAAAACACACTCTCTCACAACATTCGCGGTCTTTACACTAAGACAGAAAAAGGTTTCTTGCCTTTATATGTACATTGCAATGAGCAAACTTGAACTACTAACCTGTTTTTTTTTAACAGAAAAGCAGAGACAGGAGACATCAGTTGTGTTCGGTCTGCAGGCTCTTCCTGCAGAAGAAGCGTTGCAACGGCCTATCGCACTCACCACTATCTCCCCCTTGTGGCAATGCCACGCAATTACATTGTCCATAACTCTAAATGAAAAGTGCAATACCACCATAAAATCAGGTCTTTTACATCAAAAACAATTCACAAAAAAATTACAATTGTGACCATACACTTGTGGGCGTCACAGAAACTTCATGAACTTCTTCACAAATAAAATTTTTATCATTAGAGAAAAAATTACCAATAATCATCCCACAGATGTAATATTATCTACAGCTACTTTTAGTACCATTGATGTTAAGTTAGACTCTTTTTCTCCAATTGATCTTTCTGAGTTAACTTCAATAATTACTTCCTCCAAACCATCAACGTGTCTTTTAGACCCCATTCCTACAAGACTGCTCAAAGAAGTCCTGCCATTAATTAATGCTTCGATCTTAAATATGATTAACCTATCTCTAATAATCAGCTATGTACCACAGGCCTTCAAGCTGGCTGTAGTTAAACCTTTACTCAAAAAGCCATCTCTAGACCCAGCAGTCTTAGCTAATTATAGGCCAATCTCCAACCTTCCTTTCATATCAAACATCCTTGAAAGAGTAGTTGTCAAACAGCTAACAGATCATCTGCAGAGGAATGGTTTATTTGAAGAGTTTCAGTCAGGTTTCAGAGCTCATCACAGCACAGAAACGGCTTTAGTGAAGGTTACAAATGATCTTCTTATGGCCTCTGACAGTGGACTCATCTCTGTGCTTGTCCTGCTAGACCTCAGTGCAGCGTTCGATACTGTTGACCATAATATCCTATTAGAGCGATTAGAACATGCTGTAGGTATTACAGGTACTGTGCTGCAGTGGTTTGTATCATATCTATCTAATAGACTCCAGTTTGTGCATGTAAGTAAGTGAAGAATCTGGTATCATGGTGCCAGGACAACCACCTCCAGCTGAACGTCGGCAAGACCAAGGAGCTGGTGGTGGACTTCAGAAGGGGTCAGCACAGAGACTTCAAGCCCATTATCATCAATGGAGCTCCAGTGGAGAGGGTGCAGTCCTTCAAATATCTTGGTGTCCACATCTCCTCAGACCTGACATGGGCTGCCCACATTCAGGTCCAGACCAAAAAGGCTAGGCAGCGCCTGTATCACCTACGACAACTGAGGAAGTTCAGGGTCTCTCCAAAGATCCTCAGGATTTTCTATACAGGCGCTGTGGAGAGCATCCTCACACAGAACATGACATCGTGGTTTGGGAACAGCTGTGTGAAGGACCAAAAAGCTCTCCAGAGAGTGATCTGTACAGCAGAACGCTGCTGCAGGATTGCTCTCCCCCCGCTTCAGGACACCTACACCAGGAGATGCCGGACTAGAGCAGCGCAGATACTGAAGGACCCGTCCCATCCTGGCAACAAACTGTTCCAACTTCTGCAATCTGGTAGAAGGTTCCGCATCATCCGGGCAAGGACAGAGAGACTCAAGAGGAGCTTCTATCCCCAAGCCATCCGGGCCCTAAACACACACACACCCGCCCTCTCACATCATCTATAATTGACTGAGACAGGACTCTCTTCCAGACACTCTAAACCCAGGCACAATGTACATTCCAAATTCCTTTAATTTTAAATATGTTTATATTGTCTATTCTGTAAAATAGTCAGATGTCTATTCATATTAATGTACAGAATTCACCTGCTTGCTGCTACTACTGCACATTCACCCAATGTATATACTATTTATATATATATATATATAATGTTCTTCCTCTAGTACCATATCACCCTATTAGAGCACTTCGCTCTCGCTCTGCAGGCCTACTTGTTGTTCCTAGAGTATTTAAAAGTAGAATGGGAGGCAGAGCCTTCAGTTTTCAGGCCCCTCTTCTGTGGAACCAGCTTCCAGTTTGGATTCAGGAGACAGACACTATCTCTACTTTCAAGATTAGGCTTCAAATTTTCCTTTTTGCTAAAGCATATAGTTAGGGCTGGACCAGGTGACCCTGAATCCTCCCTTAGTTATGCTGCAGTAGGTGTAGGCTGCCGGGGATTCCCATGATGCACTGGGTGTTTGTTCTTCACTCACTATGTGTTAACAGACCTCTCTGCATTGAATCATATCTGTTATTAACCTCTGTCTCTCTTCCACAGCATGTCTTTATCCTGTCTTCCTTCTCTCACCCCAACCAATCACAGCAGATGGCCCCGCCCCTCCCTGAGCTTGGTTCTGCTGGAGGTTTCTTCCTGTTAAAAGGGAGTTTTTCCTTCCCACTGTCACCAAAGTGCTTACTCATAGGGGGTCATATGATTGTTGGGTTTTTCTCTGTATCTATAAAGCGCCTTGAGGCGACTGTTGTTGTGATTTGGCGCTATATAAATAGAATAGAATTGAATTGAATTGAATTGAATTGAATTGAAACATCCATAAGAGTCAGAGAGCAAATGTTGGGATGACTTGTGCGATGGCAGAGATTAATCTTCGTGAGTCTGTGCCCTGAAGCTGCTGCTCGGAAACATAAAACACATCAGCGCTCACTTTCTCAATGACAACGACGCCAAACACACTAAGACAAAAGTCTGCCAACAGGCCGGCGTTCCAGCGCTAATGGAGCTCTTTGTTCTGAAATTGAAAAGTAAAAAAGAGAACGTTAAGTCGACAAAGGTTTAAATATCCAGTCGAGTGTTGGCTCTTTTCCTCTGAGATAAACACCCATGATTACAGCTGATTTGTAATATATGAACAAAAATCATGCCAAGAAGAGAAAAACTGTTTTAGACCCTCACACAGCGATGGGAGCATTTTTAAACCATGCTCACATGTGACATGTACCTCAGAAAGCACATTTTACTGCCTCAGCCACTCGTGCTGACGGCTGTTCTGCACTCAGTCACACACAGAGACAGCATGGAAGCAGCCGCGACACTCAAAACCTCCTTTAAAGTGGCGTCCCGTGGTTTTAAAGCTTCACAAGTGACGCAGAAACATTTGGCAAAGACTCGACCCTGAAGCAGCACATCTGCAGAAAACACACTCAGGTCACCTGACGGGGGCGCTCAGCTGGATCCAGATGACTAAACAGGCGTTCATCATGAACATGTTAAGTTAGTGCATTCACTGCAGTGTTGTCCTTGTTATTGTGGTCGTACAGTGAGGCGCAGTGTTTCTCATGACCAGCAGGAGGCGACGCTGCAGGATGAAGCAGGTTTGGGGAAGTCAGTGAGACAGGTGTGTCAGTCCCAGCTCATCCTTTATTCACATGCAGAGGTGCTGTTGTGGAGACGCAGCCAAAGCCAAACCTCCATCTGTTCCTGAAGGCAAAGCTCCTGGTGGACGTCCTGACTGACGTGGTCACGTCTGCCGCCCGGTGTCAGGGCGATGGCGGTGCTACATGACGTCGGCATCGGTAACAGATGGATAACTGATTTCAGCTCGCCAATCATTTTAGAGCATGTTTGGCTTGAAGCGGTTTCTGTTCAGCAGGCTCGTGGATCACAGAGGACACGGTTTGATTTCCCAGCAGTTAAACATCACGACTGTGCAGAGGCACTCGCGTTAAAGACAAATAGCCTTCGGCCTGTCATCGTTCACTCGTGGGAGCATTTAAAGGCTCGCACACACAGCTGCATTCATTTTGCAGAGGCATTAAATCCATTACTGAGAGAAATCACACTTACACAGGCTGTGCAGCCACATTTTAATATTTAATAATAATGGAAATTCAAAGCACACGGCCTCTCGGGCTGATGTGACACGTTCAGCGTGTAGTAGGAAAGAGTTCAGGCTCACAATGAGGATGAGAATGCTGCAAACACTGCTTGTCACGAGCCACTTGGAGAAGGTTGGAGATGTTTCCTCAGCTGCTGTTTGAGGGGATTCACAGGAATGCTGCGGACCGTCTGCACAGACAGCACATTCAGTTAAACCATTAACGGGCTATATTAGCGAAGCGACGGATAAAGTTTTACCTGAAGAAAAAAGCTCACCTTTGACCTTTAGATGCAGACGGACAGCCGAGTCTTGTCCTGTGGAGGTGGCTCTTCTATGTTGTGCCATGCGCTTGTGAAGTGGCTGTTTGGTCTCTCCAATGTAGAGGTCTGGGCATTCCTTGCTGCACTGTACAGCAAACACCACATTGTTAAGTCTGTGTTTTGGCGTTTTGTCTTTGGAATGAACCAGTTTGTGTCTGAGCGTGTTGCTGGGTCTGAAGTACACCGGGATGTCATGCTTGGAGAAAACTCTCCTGAGTTTCTCTGATACACCGGCTACATAGGGGATGACAATGTTGTTGCGTCTGTCCTTCTTATCCTCCCTCGCTGGTGTCTGGTCTTCTTTTCTGTGCCTCTTTGCTGACTTTAAGAACGCCCATTTAGGATAGCCGCACGTTTTGAGTGCTTCCTTTACATGTGTGTGTTCCTTCTTTTTTCCTTCAGGCTTAGAGGGAACATGTTCTGCCCGGTGGTGTAGGGTCCTGATTACTCCAAGTTTGTGTTCCAAAGGGTGATGGGAGTCAAAGAGGAGGTACTGGTCCGTGTGTGTGGGCTTCCGGTAAACTTCGATGTTGAGTTTGCCGTTCTCTTCAATGTGCACGGCGCAGTCCAGGAAAGGCAAACAGTCGTCCTTTGTGTCTTCCTGGTGAACTTGATGTTTTTATCCACAGCGTTAATGTGCGCAGTGAAGGATTCCACTTCTTGTGTCTTGATTTTGACCCAGGTGTCGTCTACATATCTGTACCAGTGGCTGGGTACTCTTCCTTTGAAAGAGCCAAGAGCCTTCCTTTCCACTTCCTCCATGTAAAGGTTGGCTACAATAGGTGACACGGGGGAGCCCATGGCACAGCCATGTTTTTGTCTGTAAAAGCCTTCGTTGTATTTGAAATATGTAGTGGTGAGGCAGAGGTCTAACAGTGTGCAAATCTGATCGGGTGTGAAGTTGGTCCTGTCTTCCAAGGAGCTGTCTTCTTGTAGTCATTTTCTGACAGTCTCCACGGCCTCCGTGGTGGGTATGCAAGTGAAGAGAGAGACTACATCAAAGGACACCATGGTTTCATCTGGATCCAGGGTAAGTTTCTGGACCTTGTCGGTGAAGTCGGTGGAGTTCTTGATGTGATGTGGGGTGTTCCCCACAAGTGGTGCCAGGATGGTAGCAAGGTGTTTCGAGATGTTGTAAGTGGCTGAGTTTATGCTACTGATAATGGGTCTGAGTGGGATCTCCTGGGTAAAGGCGGTGATATGTAGGGCGGTCAATGATTTTAGATGCTGTCCTCTGTCAGTGTTCCCTCACTCACTGTGTTTCTCGGCTATCCCTGTTGGACTTTGCTGTTTTGCTGCAGTCAGTCATTAATGATGGAGTTTAGTGAAACCTAGCATGCCTCCACATGTCTGCATCTCCAGCAGACTGTATTTTACTCGAGTCTTTTCAAACAGTCGTGTTCTTTATCCTCAGGATGCTCATCTGTGGATGCTGCTTCTGTTGCACTCCTTCATTCAAGCATGCTGCACACTGTCGACCATAATATCCTATTAGAGCGATTAGAACATGCTGTAGGTATTACAGGTACTGTGCTGCAGTGGTTTGTATCATATCTATCTAATAGACTCCAATTTGTGCATGTAAATGGAGAGTCCTCTTCACACACTGAGGTTAATTATGGAGTTCCACAGGGTTCAGTGCTAGGACCAATTCTGTTTACATTATACATGCTTCCCTTAGGCAGCATCATTAGAAGACATAGCATACATTTACACTGCTATGCTGATGACACCCAGCTCTATCTGTCCTATACTCTGGGGCTGGAAACGCCAAACCATGCATATTTCTATAGATAAGTTAAAGTCTCCATTATTAGGGGCGTGGCCTCTTTGACTGTGAACTCAGAGGTCAGCTGAGCAAGATGCTGATTTTTTCCTGGACTTCTATCAAGTCAGACCTCAGAGAAGTCGCCCCCTGCTGGACATTAGAAAGCAGTCAGGTCTGAGTTGTTTCACGACTGCGAGTTACATTTTTCTTTATAATAAGTTAATAATAAAGAAATAAACTCGATGTTCCTGCTTTTGTGACTCTCTTCTTTTCCTTTAAGACTCCTGTGACTCTCGATGAGAGCTGCAGCTGCTTCCATCGAGTTATTTTGAGGTGATTCCCCGTCCTGCAGCTGCGCTCCAACACTTGCTGGTCAGGGTGAATTCGCTGGCATAACACCAGGTATCAGGTTTCATTCATCAGGTAAGAGCTGCTATGTAAGGAGACAGCAGGAGCTGTGTGTGTGTGTGTGTGAGGTAAATGTCACTGGTGTTGTGTGCTTACCTGTCAGTAAAAAGCGAAGAGGAGTTTTTGAAAAGGCCATCTTTTAAAGGTCAGAGGTACAGTCACAACTTCGGCACCTCGACACACAAACTGAAATCAGTGAACACAACGCTGGGATTTATCCCAGAGTGGACACGCCGTACCGTACCGATAGTCATCCAGACAACAGTCCATTGTTACTGTTACTGAAGGAAAATTAAACTTACTTTAACATCTCTTACAGACATAAAGGCAAAATTCACTGTGTTGTGTTTGTGCTGCACAGTTTTCCAGGTTGGTTGTACTGTTGTACCAGATATGACTGCAATGACAATAAAGACTTATCTAATATTATCTTCAAATTGAAAAACAGGTGGATGAAAAGTGGATAACAGAAGAAATCCTGCTCGGTCTGTGAGGGCTTCAAAGATGGACCCTCTGCTGAAGCGTACAGTAGATGACCAACAACACAGAAACCCAACACAGAAGCAGACAGAGTGAAGAATCATCTTTTCCCTGAATTATTCCACTTTTTCACCTTAAATTAACCATAATGTGAAAAAAGCTGCACTTATCCTTTTAAATGTGCATAACTGTGAATTCCTCCTTATCTGAATAAGCCTGCTCCACGTCAGCGCAGGTCTCTCCATGACCGTGCTCCATATTTATATGCACTGTTTGCAGGTTGTTGTAGTTTAATACACTGGTGTGTAAATGCTCAGTAGTAGAAGCATTTATAAGGCAGCCCAGGTTTATTAGCCATCCCTCATTCAGGGGCCGTTGGCCTCAAACGGTCAGTTTTACTACAAACATTAAAAGCCAGAGAGTTTCTCCTCTTAACTGCCACTGATTATAACACGATGGATGATTTGAACCCTGTTCTGTTCATGCCTCATATTAAACGCAGGAGTTATAAAGTCTTTAGTCATGTTCCCCAGCGCTGTTCTCGTGTCCCTGTGAGGATAAGTGCCTCCTGAGAGAAGGCAGGATTCACCTTTGACCTTTGAAGAAGCACATATTTGTCACACAGACGCTTAGAGCTGCCGAGTGTCTGATCGGGGACAAACCAGGACCCTGCATCAGTGGTCACATGACGCTGGTTATCAGCTCACTCACATGTGGATGCTGCCAGCATCTGACCAGTTACAAGCATGGATCCGTGTACTCACCGCGGAGTGGCTCTGCTCCGTCACTGATGTGATCAGCTTTTATTCTGAAGCTGCTCTCAGGGTCAGCTGTACCTGCAGGTCGATCTGACTTCAGTCAGTCGAGCTGATTTTCTCGCCTCTTTGAAACCAGAAACAGGAAAATTAAACCAGCAGACCGTCAGCAGGTTCCAGTTTCTGCTCTTTACACATAAATATCCAAACCATCACCAAGGAAACACAGAGGAAAAGGACAAAACAGAAGCACAATAGAATAAAACCATCTTGGATTTATTGCTGTGTCTGTCACTGACGGTCAGACTCATCTGCTCTGATTATCTGATAATTAACATCGTCGTGAGCGTGCGCCCGTCTGTCAGCCTGATAACGACGTCCATAAAGTCGACGCAGCTCGGAGTCACGCTGCAGAGCGCTGAAGCTACAAACCGAAGCTGGTGCGTGAGTCTGAGTAATCAGTCTGACATCATTGCTCTAGTCCAATCGCCTTCCTGCTCGCCATCTTTGAGCCAATCAGCCTCCACTCTGTGTGATTTAGAGTGTTGCTCTCCCTCCTTCTCCTATCTCCACCTCCATGGTCAAAGCGCCATCCAAGGCTCGGACTTCATCTTCACCACCCTCGCCATCATCATAAAAACAATAACAGTCATTTAAAAAAATATTTAAAAACCTTTGAAAAAATGATCTTGTGAACTTGGAAAACTGAATAAAATAGAAATTCAATTCAATTCAATTCAATTCAATTTTATTTATATAGCGCCAAATCACAACAAAAGTCGCCTCAAGGCGCTTCATAGATACAGAGAAAAACCCAACAATCATATGACCCCCTATGAGCAAGCA
Source organism: Perissodus microlepis (assembly GCF_051167445.1). NCBI lineage: Eukaryota > Metazoa > Chordata > Actinopteri > Cichliformes > Cichlidae > Perissodus > Perissodus microlepis. The sequence continues at coordinate 35,750,209 of NC_140480.1, forward strand.
CTTTGGCGACAGTGGGAAGGAAAAACTCCCTTTTAACAGGAAGAAACCTCCGGCAGAACCAGGCTCAGGGAGGGGCGGCCATCTGCTGCGACCGGTTGGGGTGAGAGAAGGAAGACAGGATAAAAGACATGCTGTGGAAGAGAGACAGAGGTTAATAACAGATATGATTCAATGCAGAGAGGTCTATTAATACATAGTGAGTGAGAAAGGTGACTGGAAAGGAAAAACTCAATGCATCATGGGAATCCCCCGGCAGCCTACGTCTATTGCAGCATAACTAAGGGAGGATTCAGGGTCACCTGGTCCAGCCCTAACTATATGCTTTAGCAAAAAGGAAAGTTTTAAGCCTAATCTTAAAAGTAGAGATAGTTTCTGTCTCCCGAATCCAAACTGGAAGCTGGTTCCACAGAAGAGGGGCCTGAAAACTGAAGGCTCTGCCTCCCATTCTACTTTTAAATACTCTAGGAACAACAAGTAGGCCTGCAGAGCGAGAGCGAAGTGCTCTAATAGGGTGATATGGTACTACAAGGTCATTAAGATAAGATGGGGCCTGATTATTTAAGACCTCGTATGTGAGGAGCAGGATTTTGAATTCAATTCTGGATTTAACAGGAAGCCAATGAAGGGAAGCCAAAACAGGAGAAATCTGCTCTCTCCTTCTAGTCCCTGTCAGTACTCTTGCTGCAGCATTTTGGATTAGCTGAAGGCTTTTCAGTGAGTTTTTTGGACATCCTGATAATAATGAATTACAGTCGTCCAGCCTGGAAGTAATAAATGCATGAACTAGTTTTTCAGCGTCACTCTGAGACAGGATATTTCTAATTTTAGAGATGTTGCGCAAATGGAAGAAAGCAGTCTTACATATTTGTTTAATATGTGCGTTGAAGGACATGTCCTGGTCAAAAATGACTCCAAGGTTCCTCACAGCGTTACTGGAGGCCAAGGTAATGCCATCCAGAGTATGAATCTGGTTAGATACCATATTTCTAAGATTTTCAGGGCCGAGTACAATAACCTCAGTTTTATCTGAATTAAGAAGCAGAAAGTTAGCGGCCATCCAGGTCTTTATGTCTTTAAGACATTCCTGCAGTTTAACTAATTGGTGTGTGTTATCTGGCTTCATGGACAGATAGAGCTGGGTGTCATCTGCATAGCAGTGTAAATGTATGCTATGTCTTCTAATGATGCTGCCTAAGGGAAGCATGTATAATGTAAACAGAATTGGTCCTAGCACTGAACCCTGTGGAACTCCATAATTAACCTCAGTGTGTGAAGAGGACTCTCCATTTACATGCACAAATTGGAGTCTATTAGATAGATATGATACAAACCACTGCAGCACAGTACCTGTAATACCTACAGCATGTTCTAATCGCTCTAATAGGATATTATGGTCGACAGTATCGAACGCTGCACTGAGGTCTAGCAGGACAAGCACAGAGATGAGTCCACTGTCAGAGGCCATAAGAAGATCATTTGTAACCTTCACTAAAGCTGTTTCTGTGCTGTGATGAGCTCTGAAACCTGACTGAAACTCTTCAAATAAACCATTCCTCTGCAGATGATCTGTTAGCTGTTTGACAACTACTCTTTCAAGGATTTTTGATATGAAAGGAAGGTTGGAGATTGGCCTATAATTAGCTAAGACTGCTGGGTCTAGAGATGGCTTTTTGAGTAAAGGTTTAACCACAGCCAGCTTGAAGGCCTGTGGTACATAGCCGACCATTAGAGATAGGTTGATCATATTTAAGATCGAAGAATTAATCAATGGCAGGACTTCTTTGAGCAGTTTTGTAGGAATGGGGTCTAAAAGACACGTTGATGGTTTGGAGGAAGTAATTATTGAAGTTAACTCAGAAAGATCAATTGGAGAAAAAGAGTCTAACTTAACATCAATGGTACTAAGAGTAGCTGTAGATAATATTACATCTGTGGGATGATTACTGGTAATTTTTTCTCTAATGATAAAAATTTTATTTGTGAAGAAGTTCATGAAGTCATTACTAGTTAACGTTAAAGGGATGGTTGGCTCAACAGAGCTCTGACTCTTTGTCAGCCTGGCTACAGTGCTGAAGAGAAACCTGGGGTTGTTCTTATTTTCTTCAATCAGTGATGAATAGTAAGATGTTCTGGCTTTGCGGAGGGCTTTCTTATAAAGCAGCAAACTATTTCTCCAGGCTAAATGATGATCCTCTAAATTTGTGACACGCCATTTCCTCTCCAGATTACGAGTCATCTGCTTTAGGGTACGTGTTTGAGAATTATACCACGGAGTCAGGTACTTCTGATTAGAGACCTTAGTTTTCACTGGAGCTACAGTATCCAGAGTCGTACGTAGTGAGGAGGTGAAATTATTAACAAGATAATCGACCTCTGTTGGGGTAGCGCTCAGATAGCTGCTCTGCTCTGTGTTGGTACAGGGCATTGAAGATGATAACAGTGGGTGGATTATATTCTTAAACTTAGTTACAGCGCTTTCAGAAAGACATCTACTTTGATAAAGTCTACTCTACACCGCTGTGTAATCAATTATTGTAAATGTAAATGTTATCAGGAAATGATCAGACAGGAGAGGGTTTTCAGGAAACACTGTTAAATGTTCAGTTTCTATGCCATATGTTAAAACAAGATCTAGAGTGTGATTAAAGTGGTGGGTGGGTTCTTTTACATTTTGAGAGAAGCCAATTGAGTCTAATAACAGACTAAATGCCATGTTGAGGCTGTCATTTTTAGCATCTACATGGATGTTAAAATCACCCACAATAATTATTTTATTTGAGCTCAGAACTAAATTAGATATAAAGTCTGAGAAATCAGACAGAAACTCTGTGTAAGGCCCAGGTGGACGATAGATGATAACAAGTAAGACTGGTTTCTGAGTTTCACAGCTGGGGTGGACAATGTTAAGCATCAGGCTTTCAAATGAATTAAAAGTCTGTCTTGGTCTTTCATTAATTAATAGGCTGGTGCCTGTGCTTCGAGGTTTCTGGTAGTTAGAATGACTCGGGGGTGTTGATTCATTTAAACTAACATAATCATCCTGCTGCAACCAGGTTTCTGTAAGGCAGAGTAAATCAATTTGTTGATCAATTATTAAGTCATGTACTAACAGAGACTTGGAGGAGAGAGACCTAATATTTAATAATCCACATTTCACTGTTTTACTCTTTGGTTCAGATGTGGATACTGTATTGTTCTTTCTTTTTGATTGTTTATGTTTAAGTTGTTTGTTGCTGGTTTTTAGTTTGTTTTTTGTCTTTTTGGAAGCTGACACAGTCTCTATGGAGATGGTTTTTTGGGGGGGTAGCAGGAGGAGAGAAGCTGCAGAGAGGCGTGTAAGACTGCAACTCTGCTTCCTGGTCCCAACTCTGGATAGTCATATTTTGGGGGGTTTAATAAATTTGTCCATATTTCTAGAAATGAGAGCTGCTCCATCCAAAGTGGGATGGATGCCGTCTCGCCTAACAAGACCAGGTTTCCTCCAGAAGGTTTGCCAATTATCTATGAAGCCCACATCGTTTCTGGGACACCACTCAGACAGCCAGCAATTTAAGGAGAACATGCGGCTAAACATGTCACTCCTGGTCTGATTGGGGAGGGGACCAGAGAAAACTACAGAGTCCGACATTGTTTTAGCAAAGTTGCACACCGATTCAATATTGATTTTAGTGACCTCCGATTGGCGTAACCGGGTGTCATTACTGCCGACGTGAATTATGATTTTACTGAATTTACGTTTACCTTTAGCCAGCAGTTTTAAATTTCCTTCAATGTCGCCTGCTCTGGCCCCTGGAAGACAATTGACTATGGTTGCCGGTGTCTCTAGCTTCACATGTCTGAGAACAGAATCACCAATTACCAGAGTTTGACCCCCGGCGGGTGTGTCACCGAGTGGGGAAAAACGGTTAGACACATGAACGGGTTGGTGGTGTACCTGGGGCTTCTGTTTAGGACTATGCTTCCTCCTCACCGTGACCCAGCCGCCCTCTTTCCCCAGCTGCTTGGGGTCTGCCGGGGAACAGCTAGCGGGGCCTACGCTATCTTCGGCTGCACCAGCTACAGGGGCCTGGCTAGCTACGGGTGAATGAAGGGTGCGAAGCCGAGTCTCCAATTCAGTAATCCTAGCCTCCAGAGCTGCAAATATGCTACATTTGTTACAGATATCATTACTGCTAAAGGAGGCCGAGGAGTAACTAAACATCTGACACAATGAGCAAGAAAGTGCAGGAGGGACAGGTGAAGTAGCCATGGTGCTAACGAGTCGGCTACGAGCTAAGCTAAGCTAGCGAAACAGTACAGAGACAGTGAGTGAATACTTTGGCTATAAATTAGGTAGTGAGTACACAGAAAGTGTGCTTCGGATGAAGCACGTGAAGATTATACTATGAAAGAAGAATGTATTTAAAAGTTGTTAATTAAATTGCTAAGCAAATAAGCTACTCAGAAACACCACTGTGTTTGAGCAGGAACAGGAAGTGATACTCTACCGCAGAGCGAGCGAACACCAAGTGACAGCGCCACCACCAACAGAAATCCATCTGTTGGTTCGGTGAAGCCTTTATCACAGCCTGTCGTGGTGAGACGTGGAGCTCGCAGCTGTCGCAGTGCGGCGTGTCAGTGCATTTCACTGTGTTTGTGTGCTGAAGGCTTCATGATCAGCCGCACTTTAGTTATTCATATTTAACACAGACTCTATCGTGAATGATTCAGAGCTCGCTCTCCCTGATCAGCAGAGATATCGAACAGTTTATTAGAAAACAAGCTCCGCCCACAAACGCTCAGAGCCACGGGCGACCGTGGCTCAGGGGATTGGGAAGCTCATCTGTAACCGGAAGGTTACCGGTTTGATCCCCGGGCTCTCTGTCCTGGTCGTTGTGTCCTTGGGCAACACACTTCACCTGCCGCCTGCTGGTGATGGCCCAGAGGCGATGGTGCGATATGGCAGCCTCGCTTCTGTCAGTCTGCCCCAGGGCAGCTGTGGCTACAACTGTAGCTGCCTCCACCAGTGTGTGAATGTGAGAGTGAATGAACAGTGGAATTGTAAAGTGCTTTAGGTGCCTTGAAAAGCGCTATATAAATGCAATCCATCATTATTATCTCCGTGCATGTGGATCCATATCTGCAGGAAATCTGCTGATTTCAGCAGAGAGGAAGTCAGAGTGATTTTTCATGTTTATTATGTGAAACATGGAGCTGCACAGGATCTGAACCATGACCTGCAGTTTAACAGTCACAGTGGAAAATTCATTGATTCACTGATGTGCAAAACTTTTCGATGCTGCAGCACCAGAGGCCGTCGGAGGGGGCTGGTGCCACCCCTGCCCCCCTCCTGGACACACTCGAGTTAACACATGGCCAGAGGAACACACTGACACTCAGACCACGGAAGGAACCAAGGAAGGAAATGAAAAAGGACGCTGTTTTTCACTCTTCTTCCTCTCCCTCGTTGGGCCGTCACAGAGCTGCTGTCACGTTTTCGTCTTACTCTGAATGCAAGATCACAAACTCCGTGTCACTTCCTCTGATCTTCCCTTTCCCATCAAGTTTTTATGCCTTTACTGGATCCATCTTCATCTTTTCAGCAGCTTTTTTCTTCCACTCCGGTGCTGAAAAAAAGCTCAAATTCTTCTTTGTCACAAACACTCATTTATTCCCCTCTGAGTCCAGAAAACAAACATCAAAGTAAAAACAATCTGTGGCTTTTCTTATGTCACTTCCTGTTTGTATGCTCACAGCAGCGTGCGTGCTCAGATCACTGAGGAACCCGGTGAGCCTGTCAGACAGACAAAGAGAAGTCAGAGGAAGTCAGAGGAACAGGTCTGATGGAGAGATGGATCCACATTAGTGTGTGGGAGGAGGTCAGGAGGAGGTCCAGCAGTCTGCAGCCATCTGTGAGGACGCAACAGGTCAGTCACTGCTGTTGGAGAGCTTTGATAAACCGATGAGTCTGATCCACCGTGCAGGAACATCTGGAAACATCAGCTTCATGTTTCAGCATGACAATGATCCAAACACAGTGAAGGCACAGCTGGATAGAAACACACGGGGGAACAGAGCCAGACCTCAGCATGACTGAAGCAGCGTGGGATCATCCTGACAGGGAAACATCCAAAGAAGAGCTTTGAATGTCCTTCAAGGAGCCTCAGCAGGCTGTTAGTGAAGGCGAGTGCACAGCAGTCAGACTATAATGAAGAGATATTTTTGTTTCCAGGTGGAAACTACTGACTGAGACGTCAGTCACACGTGAAGCTCCTGTTGGGCTTTAACGCCACTGCTGACGCCTGCTGGAGGTACAGATTAGAAACTGGAGCCGTCGACGGAGGGCGTCCTGTCCCAAACGCTTAACAGACCAATCAGCACGCGTTAGCAGGACGCCAGTGATTTATGGGTGTGGTGTCAGCAGTAACGTGGGCCTTGTATCAGACCGTTGGGGTGAAGAAAGTGCTGAGCCAGAGTCAAAGTTTCTGTTTTCCTGTCCAGCCACAGTCAACGGACACCAGAACGAGGGGCCGCTAACGAGGATTGGGCATGTGGAAGTTTGTGAGACATGCCGACCCGGGCGGACACCCACGACCCACCGGAGACAGTGTAGTCTACATCTGCTGTGGCCAACAGCTCAGGATCCTCCAGGAGGAACGAGCTGTGGGGTAGGACAGCGACCAGCTTAGCCTCCTGCTGCCGTGAAACGAAGAAAGTGGAAGATGAACGAAACGAGGCAGAATATTTGGCCTTCAGAGAGAAAAGCTGAAACTTCCGTTTGGTTTTAAGGCCAGTCCTGCAGCATCTCATCCAGACGTGGCCCTCACATGCAGACTGAGCTTATTGCTGTCAGTGTTCATGCTCCGACTGAGAAAGCCATGAAAGCAAAGCTGTGATACGGTGAGATGTTCGCACCATTTAATCTGTTGGTGACTCATGAAGATCATCGTGGCTGAAATCATGTTTGTGCTGCAGCAGAGATTTTATGGCTTCCCATCAACATTTTCATGCTCGGTACACAGACCGACGATCATCACTGGAATAATTGCAACAACACAAACAAACATTATTACTGAGCTTCAGAAACTTCATGTCTTCATGTGACTCACTAACACAAACATGTTTCTGCCCGCGAGGCCTCTGATTAGTTTCTGTCTGTGATTATTAGCCTCCTTCCTGCACAGCTGTTTAACTCATTGGCTCATTAGTGTATAAACACATACACACACGCATGCACACGCGCACGCACACACGGTTGGTTTTTGTTGCTATGTACACAGCTGTCCCGTCCTGTCATTTGTTCCTGTCGGTGACGGCGGCTGCTCGGCGGCGCTGAAGCTCTAGAACTTACTGATAGAAAAAACATGAAAAATCTTTATTTAAACTCTGAAACAAATGATGACGATGACCATAATCGCCACCATCCTGACCCCACAGAGGAGAAAGAGCTTCAGCATCGAGGACCTGTGACATCTCAGCGAGCACACACCTGTGACAGGTGAGACACTCTGATGTCACAAAGCAAAAATGTGGAGGAGACCCAGAAGGTTTGAAAGAAACTAGCAGATCAGGAGGGTGAAAGTAAAACTCTGTGATGCCTGGTGATACAACGAGGCTGAGTGTCACCCTCCAAACATTCCCAAGGGAGGACTTCCTGTGACCTTAATACGCAGCCAAGCACAGGTGTGGGTCACACAGGTACGACTCTCTCTCTCACCTCTCTCAGGGCTGCTTGTAGTGTGATTTTCTGTCCCGATGCTCCCACAGGGATGATCTTCCTCCGATGAGCCTCGCATCGCTCAGTTTGTCATAGAATAGAAAGTCTAGATTTGAAATCCTCTCTCAGCTGATGTATTCACAGTTTGGAAAAGTGCTGCTCTGCACAGAATATTTCTCACAGTTTGGACAGGAGCTGATCGGTTTACTCAGGAAGGCCTGCACCATGAAGCAGGACTTTCTCTCATCCACGCAACTGTAGGTTTCCACAGGTATGGAGCCACTGCCTACTGACCAATCAGATCTCTGGAAAATAATGGTGTCACCATTCCTGAAGATCCCTCGGAGCTCTGAGTGCCGACAGCAGGAGGCCCAGAGGTTTTCAGAGTGTTTGATGATGAGCGTCAGTGTTTAATGCAGACACATAATTCTACACCAGTCTTATGGATCGAAAAACATGAATATGATGAATGATGATCCTCTAAATTTGTGACACGCCATTTCCTCTCCAGCTTACGAGTCGTCTGCTTTAGGCTACGTGTTTGAGAATTATACCACGGAGTCAGGGACTTCTGATTAGAGACCTTAGTTTTCACAGGAGCTACAGTATCCAGAGTCGTACGTAGTGAGGAGGTAAAGTTATTAACAAGATGATCGACCTCTGTTGGAGCAGCGTTCAGATAGCTGCTGCTCTGTGTTGGTACAGGGCATTGAAGATGATAACAGTGGGTGGATTATATTCTTAAACTTAGTTACAGCGCTTTCAGAAAGACATCTACTGTGATGACGTCTACTCTCCACTGCTGTGTAATCAATTATTGTAAATGTAAATGTTATCAGGAAATGATCAGACAGGAGAGGGTTTTCAGGAAACACTGTTAAATGTTCAGTTTCTATGCCATATGTTAAAACAAGATCTAGAGTGTGATTAAAGTGATGAAGCCAGTTGAGAATCACACCTGCAGACTTTGATATCAGAGCAGCTGCCAACGCTTTGTGAACACAACCTAACAATCAGTCGTGTTTTTATCTCTGTGCTGTTTGACCAACATGTATTACTGCAGGCAGTGGCTGAGAGCTCACGTGTATGAAAGCTCAGCGATCATGTTAAGCACATTATGATGAGTAAACACTCAGTGAAGGCTAAAGACAGCTGATGGAGAGTTTCAGGGTTTCTTTCTTATCATAAAACGTTCATGCTAAAAATAGTTTTTCATGTTTTTCAGGAGTGATTAAAGGAGACACAGCACAGTGAAACCTCAGCATGTGGAGTCCACAGCTCCAGATAAACATTTCCACAGAGATGAATAAATCACCGCTTAATATTCACAGACATTAAAAAGAACCAGACGCTCCTGCTGACTCCAAACAGGAGTCGCCATCATGGTCTGGCCTGCAGGACGGTGACGCTCCCTCTTCATCACAGTGGCCAAACATGGATCCAAGTACAGTGCAGCTAAACTAATTGCTGGGCTTGGACTGCACTGCATTTACACTGTGTTAGGCCTTCAGACGCTCAGCATGCATGATCAGGAAGGCCTGTGCAGACAGCTGCATGCACACGAAGCATCGGCGCTGTGACAGTGCACAAAGTCGAAAAATCTACAGGATGGATCATCATTATTAATTAGTTCAACATTATCCGTCCGTCCAGAGTCCACAGGTGTGCATTAGGAGGCCGTTCTGACTCAGTGCTGGGGTGAAAAAGTCACACTGAGCGCGCTCACAGATTACTTGGTGCTCTTACGTTTGTTCTAGCCGATGCTGTGAAAAGAACACGAGAGAAGAAAAGAAATGCCAAAGCAGATGAGGATGTGCGGCTAGCAGAGGAACCCCCATGAGCAGGGCGCGAGGGGAACGCAATCTTCTGTGAAGCCTGTGCCTCGCTGCAGTGGCAGCTCTGTGTAAGTCACTGTCGCTGCTTGTAACTCATATCAGTCCGAGCAGGCTCATCTGACCCCCCCACCGCCTCACATTCAAATCACTGTCTGTCTTAAACACAGCTGCTGCACGGCAGCGCCTCCTGACACTCACCGTTACAGCGTGAGGTCAGCACGCCATGGTGTTACCGTCAGAGTTTTCACTGCAAGTGTACAAGTCTGCAAACAGGAAGTCTGCACGAGGAAAAAAAGTTTCTTTATCCACAGACACCTTATTTTGGTGTAACGGAGGAAAAAAGTCCACATTTGTGACTTTAATGGCACCACCTTCGACTACCCTTTGGCTTCTTCTAGGTACACTTGCACACCGTTTTTGACTCGGCTGGTAGGTCGTTCCATCCTGGAGAGATAACCACAGACCTTCTGTGGATGTAGGCTTCCTCACATCCTTCTGTCTCTTCATGTAACCCCAGACACACTTGTTGTTGAGACCAGGGCTCTGTGGGGGCCGTACCATCACTTCCAGTACCTCTTGTTCTTCTTCACGATGAAGATAGTTTTTAATGACTTTGCCTGAGTGCTCGTTGGGCTCGTTGTCCTGCTGCAGAATACATTTGGGGCCCATAAGCAATAATTTATATTTCTGAAAGATTTCTTTGTTTGCAGCACTTTTTCCTGTATGCCCAAAACAAACTTCTAAAGTCAAACAGCAAAGACATTATTTAAAGTCAGCTCATCTCTCCTGCTGCAGCTCTGGAGCTCTCCCAGCACTGCTGCTGTTCCTAACAGTGTGTGAGTGCGGGATAGATCCAGGAAGTCCAGGGATTGGTCTCACGCAGTCCCTGAAACACTCCTGGCGTATGAAACCTCAAATTCAGAGCTTTGTGAAGTTTAAATCTTTGTATTTGTGGACTTATTCATATTAGAGTCTGAGCTTTACTCTAATCTAGCGCCCCTCAGCGTCCCCTTATATCTTGTGGAGCCTTTGTCTCTGTGTTCTTGCTATGTGCTGTTTTATTTTGTAGTACCTTGCTTTTACTTTTACTTCCTGTGTGTCATTATTAGCTTCTCAGCGGCGTCTCCGCTCTGTGTATATACAGATATACAGACTCTCTGATAACGACTTTGAGCTCCGTAACAAAAAACAAGGATTTGTTAGCCTGTCGTGTTGCTGATCAGGACAGGCTGTGATGTCACAGGTTTGTCCTCAGGTGAGTGTTCTTCAGGTTATTTCAACGCCGCTGACTGTCAGCGTTAGCCATCTTTCCCCAACGCTGACTGTCAGCGTTAGCAATCTTTCCCCACACACTCCAAATAACTTCCTGAAGTGTAAGCGAGTTTTTTAAATGATCACAGTGACAGTACCAAAGATTGTAAATGTGTGTTTGAAGGGTGGCCTGATCAAAGAAGCCCCACGGAAACATCGAGTGCTGCAGACGCTATAAAATATACACCAGTCAAACGAAAGGTTCACGCAGATCAAAGGAGGATCTGATCGGTGCCTCGAGCTTTCTTTGTTTGGACATGAACAGAACGAACTCGTTTGTTTTCTCAGTCAAACACTTGCATGTTTTCTCTGATCGTTTTTAATCTGTGTGTTTAAACTCAGCGTCGGTGTGATCATTCTGCAGCTTGACTGGTGACCTGCAGGAGATCAGCGAGCGACATGCTGATACGCCCGAGGTCGCTTTCATACTAAACACAAAGTACGACTCGTGTATTTACATTTAGTTTGGATGGGAGTTTCTTTTCTGTGACCTACAGAAGTCCTAAAAACCACAAAATGAGTCTGAGAGGAGCTCCTCTCCTCGCGCCCGATCACGTGATGCAACCACAGATCAGCCTGAAGTCCTGAACAAGCACTTTGTCCTTTACCAAGTCTGCCTTCATGTAAAGATAGACGTCGCTGAAGGCGTGAAGTAGTGATGTGCGATACCACTGACTTCCTTTCCGATCCAAGTAAAATTCAGGGTGGTATCGACGATACTGATCCGATGCTCTGTACGAAAACGTACTGTGTTCAGCTTCATAATGATTACAGGACATCAGGCAGCTTGTTCTTATTCTTTAATTATGAAGAATTATCACATTGAAATAAAAACCCCTGAAGTTGTGTGTTAATTGATGCTGTCTGCACACGTATATCTTTTCATTTGACATGAATATACTTGCCTGGACAATTCAACATTAACACTTTCCCTCATTCACAATAGTGCTGTGCCACACTGCAAAGGCAATCAGGCAGCTAACTGGGGAAAGGGTAGTGTGCTGTGACTCACGAGATGAAATCTCTGAACACATTTTGATCACCACTATGTCACTGTGATTGTTGCTTTCCACAATAATTAACACAACAAAACACACCTTTCAGCTTGTCATGTGGTTTGAAACGGGGTTTTTGTATGTTTTGGATACTTCCTAAAACAATATATGAAAGTGGCCACTTTCATGAGTGAATCATATCAGCCTTATATGATTCACTATATGAAGTAGGCCACATCGGATGCAAGTCTTTTTTCTATTTCTTTTCCATATGGGTATTGGACTTGAAGGATAAAAGCAAAGTATCGATCCGATACCAATACTAGTGTTGGTATCCATACTATCGACATTTGGATCGATCCGCATGCAGCCTGCCGTCCAGGTGAGAGTGGGCCTGCTGCTCACCTGATCTCTGAGGACTTCATGGTGTCAGTTCAGGTCTTATTGATGAAAGCCTCATTTTGAATTTTGGCATCAATCGATACCAAGTCAATACAGAGCCGATACTTTTAACCTTTTAAAGGCAGATTATGCGGGGGAGAGCAGGGGGTCACGACTCATGTGATGAATCATCATCTGTAAATTATTAACACATTTCAATGACCCTGTGATTTAGACCAGCGGTCCCCAACCCCCGGGCCTCGGACCGGTACCGGTCCGTGAGTCGTTTGGTACCGGGCCGCGAGAGTTGAGGCTCAGGTGTGAAATGTATGGTTTTCAGGGTTTTTATCGGTTTTCAGCGTTATTTTGTTATCGTTTTTATCGTTAACTCGGTTTTCCTGGGTCTTTTCACGTGTCTTATGAATAAATTTTATTTTTTTCGGTACCGGTACTGGTTTTATTTTGCTGTATTATCCGCGACACCTTAAAGGCCGGTCCGTGAAAATATTGTCGGGCATAAACCGGTCCGTGGCGCAAAAAAGGTTGGGGACCGCTGCTTTAGACAATAAAACACACCTTTCATCTTTTATTTTGAAATGTGCCTTTATTGTTTCAATGTGCTTCAGGCTATAAATCTAAACACTTCATATGTATATAACACAGTTCGGTGGGGGGCAGAAACAAAATATCGATGCTCCTGTTTGGCAGTTACCAAAAAGCTTTGGGGGCTTTCCTGCGGCCCTCTGGACGGGAGTGCAGCTGACACTGAATAATAACATAACCCAGGACAACAGAGTCAGTCTGCACTGCAGAGACGGTGTTTTCCTGTAAGCTAAACCCGACACATCCTCAGGGAGGACGTGACGCTCACTCCAAGGCCTTTACTCCAAGACAATTCCAGAATAAAAGCTGGAAATGAGCTCACTTAATCAGCGTTAAATGTGTACCAGCTGACACTGGCGGCACTAACCAGACCGGCTCCACCTGATAAAATAAGAAGTCCGGGGAGGCTGAGCTCAGCGGGAGCTTTGAAGAGCTTGTTCAGGATAATGAGAACAGGCGTTATTTACCTGCTGGGAGTTTCTGCACTGAGAGTCCATCCAAATGTCAAACAGTCTATTATCTGCAGCTCATCACACCTCCTCCTCCTCCTCCTCCTCACAGCTCTTTTCTTCTTCTTTCTCCCGACTCTGTGCAGCAGAAGCTTGTCAGCGTCCCACCCACACACAGCCTTCCAGAAACCATAACGTAACGATGGGGCAGATATCGATTTGTTGTGTCTGTTTTTATGGATTTTTATTGCAGATTTGAAATGCTCCAAAGTGCCATCCACATAATGCTGCACTTTACCTGCGGTGAGATAATTAGAACAAGATGTCCTTTAAAACCATTCTGACATCATCCTGCTTTCCAGAGGAGCCATATCCCCGCCACAGCATTTAGCCACCCACACGGGCGTGCAGCTCCTCCGCTGTCCCTGCCATAGGTAACAGGATTATTGAGCACATGCACACCTGTCCTGAATGTGAGCATGCCACGTTTTTTGCCCTGTGAACCACATTCAGAGTCAGAAACAGGTCTGAGGGATGCATGTGGATGAGCTTCGGTCCTCAGGTCATCAAGCTGCTTACGCATCACCAGGTGGACAACTGTTATTGGGGGATGTGGTCCAGATTTAGAGCGATTAGCCTTCCACGCTGACACTCACCTGTGTGTGTTCAGTCTTCAGAAAACTGCCTGAAGGGACTCGCTGCTGCCTCACACGGTCCACAGCCAATCAGAGTGCTGGATCACAGGGCTCGCCTGAATGTTGGGGTTGTTGGGAGTCCTTTCTCTACTATATAAAGCACCTGAGGTGAGTATTGATGTGATTTGGGCCATTATAAATGAAATGGAACGAAATCAAATGGAATAGACTCGTCTTTGTTGTTCTGACATTCTGTGAGCGTGAGTAAAAGGTTTGATTGTTGTTATCCTGCCGGCCTTTAAGGTTTGCATTTCAGTCTGTCACCCTGCTATGAAGCTTCAGCAGAAACAGACCTGGCCCGTCACTGAAGAGAAGCTAAATAATAAACTAATATCCAGTCAGAGACAGAACGCGGGACAGATGACGGACAGCCAAACAAATGAATCTCCTTGTTTTATCTCCTGCACCCTCATTACTGTCTGGGTTTCTATCCAGCACCACCCTGACCTGTCGCTGCCCTGAGTCTTTGTAGTGCCTAATGATGGCGTTACACGCCGTTACAGCAGGTGATTAAAAACGTCATCCATTAAAAACTGAGCAGAAGACAAGGATGAAATTACAGGAGAGAAAGTGATGAAACAAAGACTTCAGAGCCTGCCTGAGGTGGCGCCCACTTCACCGCTCAGCACAGCAGCATGTTCTGGTTCAGTCATTAACGCTCACAGTCAGAGAGCAGTCCTTTCAACGTCACAGCTTTGGGGAAATTAAAGAGAAAAATACATTTCATGTTGTTTCAAAGCTCATCCATCCTCCCACAGCCTGTACTTATTATTCTGTCTATGAAAGATCTGATTGCACAGTAAGCATTAGAAACAGGAGCAGGTTTTCCCTGTGATCCTGGGAGCTGTGGTGTCCCTGGTTGGGTCTCTTAATCAGCCACACAGGAGGGGGCAGACAGAGGGCCAATCGGGACAACTTCAGTGACCTCACCTGAAGAGGGAAATCAGAGCCACCTATGGAGTCAGACCTAGTGTCTGTGGCTCGGCCCGAGTGGATAAATGAAGCACTGCGGTGGCCGGGTGGCCCTGCAGACTGCCTTGTGGGATATATCGCTGGTTGGGAGGAACTGGGACCAGTGAGACTGTGTTCCATACTGGGCCTGGGCTCATGTCTGAGCTGGGCTCTTTCCTTTCCCAGACTGAGTCATGGTCAGAAGTGCTGGATGGCTGTGGCGATGCTCACACCCCCCCGGCTGAGTGCCATTGTCCTGTCACAACCACACCTCCCTGATTGGTTTACATACTCAGGTCTTTAGTGGGATCCTGGAAGAGCTTCTCCTGGGAAACTTTGCTTTTTTTGGGTGACGCCTGGAGGGAGGGACTGAACCTGATCTGAACCACAGAGGTGTTTTATGATTGGACTCCTGCGTAGATCTGGGTCATCCAGAACACACACACTGTTCCAGCCTCACAAGTGCACTCGATACCACAGCACCACACGCCAATGAGTGACTTTGTTCATGAATCGTGCGATCTGTAGCCTTACTTCCTGTACAGCTGGCTGTAAGGAGATCAGTCTCTGTTTCTGAGCAGAGCTCCTGCTCCTCCACAGGAGGTGATCAGGATCCTTCCTTTGGAGGATTGTTAACCATGGGAGGAGACCCTACTTGTGGCCTGGGAGTGGCTCAGGACACCCCAGGAAAAACTGGAACACTATGCCACCACGACTGACTGCAGACCTGTGAAAGAGGATGGATGGACCTGTGAGTACACCCTCGAGACAATGCTGACATTAAAGAAGAGCTCTGATCATAAAGGTCTCTCCAGCACTCTCATTAAAGGTCCCAGCAGCTTTTCTTCACTTTCCACAAAGAAGAGAAATGTTAGTGTTGGAAAGATGGTGTAAAAAGTCTTCATCGCCAAGTTCAACCTGAAGGTGAGTCTTCATGTGATGACAGTAAGAAATGTGGATTCTCTGGAGTAATGTGAGTCCTGATAAGTCTGATCATGTGATATGAGCCTGTGAAAGTCAGTCAGCCAGCTCACCTGTGTGGATCCAGGCTGTTTAACACCACTGCAAAACCACTAAAAAAACATTCATCTTGCAGAATATGCATGTGTAATTATCAACAGATCACTTCCTGCCTACACTTAACCAGAAACACACCAAACAAACACGCGTGACCATCTGAGACAGGACCGAGTTTAGAAACACCAAAAATCCAGTGAACCTTCCCCTGCCTCCAAAACAGATCGCACATTATTTTATATGCATGAGAGATGGTGCAGAACCTGAGCTGAGTGACTCACACTGACACAATGATCCTGTGGTACTTAAGCTTTAAAGTTCAGCATTTTTAATACTGTATTAAAATGTAACAAGGACAGGCTGAAAGCCCAAAGTTGGATAAAAGCTCCAATTAAGGAGTAATTAGCATTAACGCAGTGCAACGGGAATACGAGAGATAAAACGAGGCGGGAAGGCAGCAGTGATGTTAATGGAGCCTGAGAGCGGGAGGGCAGGGAAACATAAAGCTGTCTGCTGCCGGCACAGCTTCACATTCAAGGCTTTTGGCACCACAAACGATGTTATCCATCCACAGGAAACAGAAAAGCCTGTGCAGACCCTTAACTCTGCTGAGGGTTCAACAACAGCCGTCCCTTTATAGGACATTTAGCCTAATGAGAAAAAATGACAATAATCAGTTCTGTGTGTAGTTGTACTCGGCCAGTACAGCTGTGCTGCGGGGCAAGCCGTGCACTAAGTGTGCACGTGGCCAACAACACGAGGCCATTCACTCACTGGTTTACTGCGTTAGCTGGGATACATACTTCTGCATAGCTGCACGGTGGGCTCACACGTTATTATTGCAATGAATTTTCAGAGATCACAGCCTCTTACAAGGATTTAATCTACCCTGAGCAGCCACACCTATCTTACCTGACCAGAGGGCGGGGCTTTGGGGGTTCCTTTGAACACGTTTACGTTTCTTATTGTGTGGTTTCTTTTTCTGCTGTTCACATTACCAACCTGCACTGCCTCATCAGCACGTATATGTAAACTACACACGCGTCCTCCTTCCTCCTCTTACAAGACAAAAGCAAACCTGCCATCTACCCGAGGTTTTCCATTCTGGTACCGGTTAGAATCCAATTTATTTACGAAGATCAACGTCCTGTTAAGTGACACACTTCCTGTCCTGTTTGCTGGTTATTATTTTCGCCTGAAGATACATTTCATGCAACCCAGTTCTTACTGAACTCCATCAGTAAGACAAACTGACATCATCGTGTGACGAAAGCTCGACCTTGGGTAAATCTCTGAACACATTTCTTGTATTGTGTCAGATTGAATAAAAGGTTTGTCAAACAGACACCCACTCGCGTGACATGACTGACAGCAGGAGGTTAAAGCAGACGGCACGCCGTCTCAGAGAGACAAACATCACAAACACAAAGAGGAGCTCAGTGTGAGGGGCTCCAGCTGGCCCAGCCTTACGTGACCTGTGCAGATACAACTGCACACCGGGCGTTTGGTCGGGACTTTAAACCTGAAGCATCGCCTCAGGCAACACCTGAAGACTCCTGCACTGCATCTGCAGAGACAGAGGGCTGGGTTTAAATTGGCTGCAGTCAAATTTCTCCATCCATCGCCTTCTTCAGAAGAGTGATCACCAATGAAAAGGACCACATCTGGCCCCTCCGCTGTGTGCTGCGACCCAGGAAGCCTCTGGCATCAAGTGTGTGTCGCACTCAGCTTCTCACATGTGGAAGCTTGATCGGGAGCCCTTGGTGCCACTTTCTGTAAGAGGATGCTGTGAGCGCGTGTTTCCGAATCATCCTGAACTCATCTGAAACTGGGGGAAGGTCACTTTTCCAGCCTGTAGCTGGCAGACGCGTGCCACCTGATTGGTGTGTCCCTACTGCAATTGACTATGTGCACGAGACAATGCTAACTTCCTGGTTTGAGACCGGATGTGGGGTTGTGCATTTCCGGTAGCTTTACTTTGCGGTCAATCGCTACTGCGAAGATATACTCCAAAATCATGTCCAAAACTCAAAAACGGAAAGATTGCGTTAAGTTACAAAGAGGAGAAGGTGGGAACATGACCTTAATGACAGTTGTGCTGTGTCCAGGCCTCCTGTAAGCTGTGACGGTGTGACACCAACCAGCTCTGTGTAATGTCTGCTGTGCAAACACCCCAGAGTGCTTTAGCGCTGACCTGTGAGTAACAGCTCCGGTGCCCGAATCCACCCGAGGAAGGTTCACGCACATCAGCGCACAATATTTCCACAATATTATTTCCACACTCTCAGATTTAATGTTTGCTTCTTTTTAAGGGCTCTTTTCTCTGCCTTTACTTTTGTATTATTCCTTGGTGTATGACACAGTTTGACCCTGATTTTGCTGCTTTAATTTAATCTGATGAGCAGATTTTATTGTTTTAATTTTATTTTAATTATTATTGTTTTTTAATGTAATGTTTTTTTGTTTCGTTTTTGCTTTACTTCTTTCTCCCAAAACAAGACAAGCTCACAGATTTTTATTTATTCCCCAGCGTCTTGTCTTACAGCAGCTAACGTCTAAAGCTTAGTAACACAGCGTCAGAGGTTTCAGATCAACAGATCGTCTGCGTGATGACGCTCGGATTGTTTCTGTTTCCCTGCATCACAGTTTAATCTTTTATTCTGAAGAGTACTTCCTCCCTTTGTGCTGTTCCTGCCCTCATTATCGTCTTGACTGAGTTCACCTGTGCCTCGTCATCCCTCCCTCTGATGTTTTCAGTCTTCATCAGCTTGCTTTATTCCCTATTTTGTCCTGCTTATGTTTCTCGATTTTTTTTTATCCATAATAAAAATTTATATCCATTTCTTAAATTGATGCACCTGTTTTATTTTTTAAGATTTCAGATGTTTCCTGTGACATTGCTGCACAGTTCTTTGTGTTTACGTTGGTGATAAATGTGCCCCCTCTCCTCAGTGTGACACTTTCTCATTAAAGGGATTTTTAAAGCATCGGGAACGATCGGATGTGATATCTGATAAAAGCTCGCCTGCTGTTCCCACGACTTCATGTCTGCTTCGTCAGATTTAAAGTTATTATTTTCACCATCTGCCTGTCACTTCCACTTTGATGCGAGTGACTGAGTCAACCTGAAGAAGCTCAGCGTGACGACTTTCCTCCGTGACATGAATCAGAAACACTGATGTTTTCTCCTTTGATTTCCTCCACAGTGGCTGCTGCGCTCCCAAACGCACAGATCAGCGCAGTGACGGAGAAACACCAAGAAAGACTCCACTTCATTTTCTCGTCATCGCCCTGAAGCAGCACGAGAGGAGAGGCGGGGCTAAAGGGATCAAACTGTTTGAAAAGCACACACCTTTTGAAGGACGCTTCTCATCTCTCATCAGAAAGCAGGTGGAGAAGGTGGAGGTGAAGAGCGGCAGCTGAAACAGTAATCAGTCCTGACAGATGGCTGAAAAAAAGCACTCGCTACATCTAAAAACATCCACCCTTCCATTAGCTGCACCCTGTCATCCTTCAGGGTCAGTCGTCAGGCTCAGGTACACCTACAGGTGTCCCTCACTCAATGCTGCCTCACAAAATCACCTCAGCCATCAATCAAAGACAGATCAAATCCTTTTATCTGCCTGTTGTGTGCAGCAGCAGCAAGTCGAAGCAACAACAAAGCAAAAGCTTCTAATGCTTAAAAAACATCTGGTGAAACATCTGCCAGATAATGAGCTGAACAACGACGAGGTCATCCCTGAAATCCTTCAGCAGAGTGAGACCGTCACACCGATCAGATCACGTGGAAAGGTAAAGATGACCGGGACAGACTGATCTCAGATCAGTTTATCACGTGGACAGGTAAAGATGACCGGGACAGACCGATCTCAGATCAGTTTATCACGTGGACAGGTAAAGATGACCGGGACAGACCGATCTCAGATCAGTTTATCACGTGGACAGGTTTTATCACGTGGACAGGTAAAGATGACCGGGACAGACCGATCTCAGATGGACAGGTAAAGATGACCGGGACAGACCGATCTCAGATCAGTTTATCACGTGGACAGGTAAAGATGACCGGGACAGACCGATCTCAGATCAGTTTATCACGTGGACAGGTAAAGATGACCGGGACAGACTGATCTCAGATCAGTTTATCACGTGGACAGGTAAAGATGGCCTGGACGGACCGATCTCAGATCAGTTTATCACGTGGACAGGTAAAGATGACCGGGACGGACCGATCTCAGATCAGTTTATCACGTGGACAGGTAAAGATGACCGGGACGGAGCGATCTCAGATCAGTTTATCACGTGGACAGGTTTTATCACGTGGACAGGTAAAGATGACCGGGACAGACCGATCTCAGATCAGTTTATCACGTGGACAGGTAAAGATGGCCTGGACAGACCAATCTCAGATCAGTTTATCACGTGGACAGGTTTTATCACGTGGACAGGTAAAGATGACCGGGACAGACCGATCTCAGATCAGTTTATCACGTGGACAGGTAAAGATGACCGGGACAGACCGATCTCAGATCAGTTTATCACGTGGACAGGTTTTATCACGTGGACAGGTAAAGATGACCGGGACAGACCAATCTCAGATCAGTTTATCAAGTGGACAGGTAAAGATGACCGGGACAGACCGATCTCAGATCAGTTTATCACGTGGACAGGTAAAGATGGCCTGGACGGACCGATCTCAGATCAGTTTATCACGTGGACAGGTAAAGATGACCGGGACGGAGCGATCTCAGATCAGTTTATCACGTGGACAGGTAAAGATGACCGGGACGGACCGATCTCAGATCAGTTTATCACGTGGACAGGTAAAGATGGCCTGGACGGACCGATCTCAGATCAGTTTATCACGTGGACAGGTAAAGATGGCCTGGACAGACCGATCTCAGATCAGTTTATCACGTGGACAGGTAAAGATGACCGGGACAGACCGATCTCAGATCAGTTTATCACGTGGACAGGTAAAGATGACCGGGACAGACCGATCTCAGATCAGTTTATCACGTGGACAGGTAAAGATGACCGGGACAGACCGATCTCAGATCAGTTTATCACGTGGACAGGTTTTATCACGTGGACAGGTAAAGATGACCGGGACAGACCGATCTCAGATCAGTTTATCACGTGGACAGGTAAAGATGACCGGGACGGAGCGATCTCAGATCAGTTTATCACGTGGACAGGTAAAGATGACCGGGACAGACCGATCTCAGATCAGTTTATCACGTGGACAGGTAAAGATGACCGGGACGGACCGATCTCAGATCAGTTTATCACGTGGACAGGTAAAGATGACCGGGACGGACCGATCTCAGATCAGTTTATCACGTGGACAGGTTTTATCACGTGGACAGGTAAAGATGACCGGGACAGACCGATCTCAGATCAGTTTATCACGTGGACAGGTAAAGATGGCCTGGACGGACCGATCTCAGATCAGTTTATCACGTGGACAGGTAAAGATGACCGGGACAGACCGATCTCAGATCAGTTTATCACGTGGACAGGTAAAGATGGCCTGGACAGACCGATCTCAGATCAGTTTATCACGTGGACAGGTAAAGATGACCGGGACGGAGCGATCTCAGATCAGTTTATCACGTGGACAGGTAAAGATGACCGGGACGGAGCGATCTCAGATCAGTTTATCACGTGGACAGGTTTTATCACGTGGACAGGTAAAGATGGCCTGGACAGACCGATCTCAGATCAGTTTATCACGTGGACAGGTAAAGATGACCGGGACGGAGCGATCTCAGATCAGTTTATCACGTGGACAGGTAAAGATGACCGGGACGGAGCGATCTCAGATCAGTTTATCACGTGGACAGGTTTTATCACGTGGACAGGTAAAGATGACCGGGACGGACCGATCTCAGATCAGTTTATCACGTGGACAGGTAAAGATGACCGGGACGGAGCGATCTCAGATCAGTTTATTACGTGGACAGGTTTTATCACGTGGACAGGTATAGATGACCGGGACAGACCGATCTCAGATCAGTTTATCACGTGGACAGGTAAAGATGGCCTGGACGGACCGATCTCAGATCAGTTTATCACGTGGACAGGTAAAGATGACCGGGACGGAGCGATCTCAGATCAGTTTATCACGTGGACAGGTTTTATCACGTGGACAGGTAAAGATGACCGGGACAGACCGATCTCAGATCAGTTTATCACGTGGACAGGTAAAGATGACCGGGACAGACCGATCTCAGATCAGTTTATCACGTGGACAGGTAAAGATGACCGGGACGGACCGATCTCAGATCAGTTTATCACGTGGACAGGTAAAGATGACCGGGACGGACCGATCTCAGATCAGTTTATCACGTGGACAGGTTTTATCACGTGGACAGGTAAAGATGACCGGGACAGACCGATCTCAGATCAGTTTATCACGTGGACAGGTAAAGATGACCGGGACGGACCGATCTCAGATCAGTTTATCACGTGGACAGGTAAAGATGACCGGGACGGACCGATCTCAGATCAGTTTATCACGTGGACAGGTAAAGATGGCCTGGACGGACCGATCTCAGATCAGTTTATCACGTGGACAGGTAAAGATGGCCTGGACGGACCGATCTCAGATCAGTTTATCACGTGGACAGGTAAAGATGGCCTGGACGGACCGATCTCAGATCAGTTTATCACGTGGACAGGTAAAGATGGCCTGGACGGACCGATCTCAGATCAGTTTTTCACGTGGACAGGTTTTATCACATGGACAGGTAAAGATGGCCTGGACAGACCGATCTCAGATCAGTTTATCACGTGGACAGGTAAAGATGACCGGGACAGACCGATCTCAGATCAGTTTATCACGTGGACAGGTTTTATCACGTGGACAGGTAAAGATGACCGGGACAGACCGATCTCAGATCAGTTTATCACGTGGACAGGTAAAGATGACCAGGACAGACTGATCTCAGATCAGTTTCACTTCATCTGACTCGTACTTGCCTTTTTGTAAAACATTCATTTGCTTTGGTGTTTATGTCACAGTTGGAGGCGTTTTACTTTGGAACGACGTACATCTGATGTTAGTGGCTTTAAGGTGAAGATGGAGAATTTGAGCTGTCTCTGCCTCCGTAAACACAGCTGCACACCATCCACAGGTGTCCATGAAAGGATGGCATTTCTCATGTTGAGGTCACCTGACGTGTGAGGTCACAGCGGCCCCGTGGATTCCTGTGTAACGCTTATACGTTCCTCATTTCATCTTCCTGTCCTTCCTGTTTATCTGTCGTCTGTTTGCTGTTTTCGGATGAACGGATGAAACTGCTCTGACTGTGACGCTGGCTTGATTTCTTCAAAGCAGCGCGAGCTGTCCAGCGTTTGACCTCCTGTGTTTGTAGACTTTCTGCCCAGTTTGACCCATTTAGTAGAAGTCAGCCTGTTTAAGGCTCTGATATCTATTCTGTGTGACTTAAAGCAGTTATGACATGGTCTGATTTTCTCCCCCAATAAAGGAATATTTCATATATCAGTCTACTCTTCATTCTATCAGACACAGTTATCACAGCTCGTACATTTTGCTTTTTACACATATATGTAAGCATTGAGCCACATTTAGTAATGCCAACATATTAAAAGAACAATATTTGTCTCTTATATATGATACATCTACATATACACTGTCACAGATACTTGTCTTTGAGTGAAGATTTAAGGTGACAGGAAATATAAATAACTGCAACTTGAATCTTTGCTGAAGCTCAGTGTTTGACACAGAGTTCATGTTCACTGCTGTAATAACTAATCATGATACATATAATAACTGTAATATTGTCCATATTATATTTACATTACCACAGTGAGATGATTTTAGTCTCATGAACAACATGAGCTAATTGTTATTTACTAGCTAATCTTAAATGACTGTTCAGTACAGGAATGAAGCCCAACAATGTTTTACAGTCCTGTGGTCTCAGCCTCAGATACTCAACTAATCACACAAAGCTCATGTAGAAACAAACAAACAAACAAACAAATGAACAAAACACTTGTCTCCTTCATCTCTGTCAAACAAAGCTGTATGAAACGTTTCCAGCTGTTAGTATCATGGTTGCTAGGCAACCTTGGCAGCGCAACAGAGGCTAGGCCGTCCCATTTCACAAGCCTCGCACTTCCGGCATTAGCGGTCTTTGAGTGCGCGGTCCTTGTGGACCGTTAAGACTTCGTACTTTAAGGCTGCAGACCCTGAATTGGGAAACAGCCAGAGGGAACATGGAGCCCACAGGAAGAGACAGAGACAGACGCCTAATGACTAAAAACTGAAACATCAGCACAAAACCATAAAGACAACCAAGAGCAACGCTGGCTCACAGACCCAGGACCATGACACAGGCGGTAGAAGATGACGCCACACCAAGTGACGGCCTGTTGCAGGAGGTTGTTGTTTTAATTGTATTTGATGTCATTTGTGAACATATTTTTCACTTACTACTTCTTTTTATTTGGGTGGTGTCCTTTTGAACTGATTTTGTTTAATTATTCAGTTTTTGAGCTGCTTTCATTGTGTTTTTAGTTCTGTAATCAGGCATTTCAGAAGCTTTGGGATAAATAAAGAAGACCTTGAATTATGTCACAGAGCGAATGCTAACTCGAATATCAGAATGCAGCATCTGAACTTTTAAACGTCTTCCTTCCCCCTCCCCAACCGGTCGCAGCAGATGGCCCCGCCCCTCCCTGAGCCTGGTTCTGCCAGAGGTTTCTTCCTGTTAAAAGGGAGTTTTTCCTTCCCACTGTCACCAAAGTGCTCATAAGGGGTCATATGATTGCTGGGTCTATCTTACAAAATAAAGCGCCTTGTGGTGCCTGATGTTGTGATTTGGTGCTGTATAAATAAAGTTGAATAGAAAATAAAAAGAGCGTTGTACACAGTGGATGCTTGGGCCGTCTCCGGACACTGTTCACCTCACACATTTTGTGAATGTTGTAAACAACTTTAGCAACGTAATGAAACACAATGAAGGAAAGAATCATCTCCAAAATGAACTTCATGTTCTTCACTGAGACCCGAAACAGCGGCTGAGATCAGAAACCAATCAGGAAAGTGTTTACTGAAATCACGCGAGCAGGAGGCTCAGAGACCAGTCAGACCTCTTTTACAACCAGAGGAGTCGCCCCCTGCTGGACAGTAGAGAGCAGGCAGGTGTAAGACGCTTAAGCTCCGCCTTTACTTCCCACACCCAAATGCTACGTCCATCCTTTATATACAGACTGTGATGCCATCCACCCTCCACCTAGCTGAGGCGGATGCCGCAGGTCTCTGAGATAGGACTGTTAAGACTTCCTGAATTACAGAAAAGGACACCATGGATGTATCAGCGACAGCCAGCATCTGACAAAACATTAGGTCACTCTCTGAGGTGACAACATGTAGCCAAAGTCGAGATCAGAGATGATGTATGAGGGAGAGATAAACGCTGCAAGCACAGCGCCTTTCAGAGACAATTACGTGAGCAGGACTCCCCCCCTTTCATACATCGTCTCTCTATTTACCTCCCACAGGAACAACCTCCTCACAGGTAATAGTTCCAAACTGTGGAATAAATTCTCCTGAGCCACAGACGCAGCGACGTGTTGAGTTTTGTGAAATGAGATTGTTTCAGTCCTGGTATAAAGCTTGTTTTTATGTGGGGCCTGGGTGTGAAGTACAGACTTCAGCCTGACCTCCTGCTCCTCTTCCTCTGAGAAACTAAACGATCGCGTTCAACATCAGCACGTTCACTGTCACGAAACAGTCTGAAAGGAAGACTGATCCTTCTGTTTCACTCCAGCCTGCAGCTAGAAATGAAAAAGGAAATTTCACCTCTCAGTCTGAGACCATGCTGCAGGTCTGAGCTCCAGACTCTCTTTAAGCCGCATCCATCCATAACTTCCTGTGGGACAGCCCTGCACCCTCACCTCCATTATTTTAACACTCTAAGGCCGGGATGGGCAAGTCCAGGGTTCAAGGGCCGGTGTCCTGCAGGGTGTAGGTGTCATGGGTCAGCACGCTACATCAAGAACCAAACCTCATCACTCGGAGGGTGGAGGGGGTGGATGTGGGACATCACATGTGATTTTTCACATGAGTAATAACAGACACGTCTCTGCTGAGGTCCATTCAAATATCAAACTTTCCACATCAACTCAAACTTTGCTTTCCTGGTTGCCATGGTGACACCTTCCTGTTTGCACTGCACTTCTGACACGAGATGTGTTTCTCAATGAAATTACAAATGTGTGTGTGTGTGTGTGTGTGTGTGTAACTGTTGCTGTGTGAACGTGAAACAAAAGGCTGACGTGCAGAGAGACCAGCTGCACACGAGACAGTGAATCACACAGGAGTCGACCTGGTCTCACACACACACACACGCACGCACACACGCGCACACGCACGCGCGCACGCACACACAGGTTTCATAATTAAATCTGTAGATCTGCTGTCTGTCACCATCAGGATGTCAGACAGTCTGAGGCCGCCGGTGTCGCTGACTTATGCACACGCCGTACTTTGACTCGTGAAATGAATCTGGCGCCCTGCTGAACGCCGTGTCGCTGGATAACATGCCAGCAGAGTGACATGTCTGTAACAGAGTCGTGGTTTAAAGAAAGCGTCAGTCACAACTGTGTGTGGAGACCCAGGACACGGAGACCCCGGTGGGACAGACGTGCGCTGCCTCAAGCTCAGATTCACGTCAGGTTCGACCTGACAGCTGATCAAAAACAGGCCAACGTGAACGCTTCTGGCCTCACACGGGTTTGAATGTGAACGCAGCGAGGCTGAGAGAGGACCGGCTGGTTCAGCTCTTTGTTTTCAGCCTTGAAGAATCTGAAAATCTGTGAATGTGCTGAAACTTGAAGTGGATCGTTAATAAAAAGGATCGTTTGTTCTACCGCCTCTGAAAGAGAACTTCATCTCAGCACACCGCCATCATTATTCTCCAGGTGTGACATAACCCACTCGGGCTTCCTGAGGTAAGCTCGCCTTCACGGTCACTCATCCGTCACAGCTCACGACTTCTTCAGCTAACAGCCAATCGAGCAGCACCGGTGGTTGGTTATCCCCGCCCCCCTCGTGCTGTTTCTATAACCAGTCTGAAACAGCCGCGGCCTCTCCTCTGACATTTCGCCTCAGAGCGCCGCTGCTCTGCAGAAGCAATTAAATCGATCGTGACCAGGTCTGCTGCTTTGTATTGATCGCGGGAGCACTTTGCAGGTTTTCCTGCCGCCTTAGAAATGTCACTGAAAGCCAGTGTGGTGCTGTTATAATCGTCTGTCACAGAGGCATCCGAGCTGTCACGAGGGGCGGGGGGACGACCCAAACGGTGACACGGCGACCCACAAACTGACAAAGAAACCGGCGGAGGAGGACAGTTAGGGGCGGGACGCACGAACCTAAAGACAGTAACTGAAAACTTGGACGACACAGTGAAAAGCTCAAACACGCAGACGAGACAGAGGATGAGGAGGAACATTTGAAAGGT
This sequence comes from Perissodus microlepis, assembly GCF_051167445.1. Classification (NCBI taxonomy): domain Eukaryota; kingdom Metazoa; phylum Chordata; class Actinopteri; order Cichliformes; family Cichlidae; genus Perissodus; species Perissodus microlepis. Next base: position 35,777,637 of record NC_140480.1, read on the forward strand.
TCGTGGCCTCCAACCAACCACACTCACATGACTGGTTTCCACCTGTGGGCAGCTACATGGCGGTGAATTGTTCCTGGTCTGATATTAGACTGTTGCAAAGATGTAAAATGTCCTCTGACGTCTGTCTCGTCGAAAGAAGCAGAAGAAAATCCAAACGGCACTATTTCATTAAAACGATGCTTCGTGTTCCTCCTCCTCGCGTGAAACAGAATTTAAAGAATGCGCTGCTCGGATTTCTCCCCGAACAGGAAACCCTTCTGATCGCCTGCACTCACCTGAGTGAACCTTCCTCAGGTGACACCATCCACAGTCAGCCAGCGAGAAGGAGAGGAATGGGAAAAGGAGGGTTCGTGCACCAAGATGTGCTCAGAGGCCGCTTTGAGCAACCTCAGTTACTTTCATGGTCCTGGCAGTGTTTTCAGCAGGACTGTGCCCGTATGTCTGTGTGCAGCCTGATCCTAAACATGTCATCTGATCCATAATCAATACTCAGTGCAACGTTCAGCAGGATGGCAGCTTATCGGGATCAGAGGGGGCTGGAGCCTTAGCCAGCTACCTACTCTGTGAGAGGCGTGGTCCACCTGGACAGGTCACCAATCAGCTACAACCACTCACACCTGAGGATCATTTATATTCAGCAGTTAAGCTAACCCCACCCGCTGCATGTGTTTGGACTGCTGCAGGAAGCCTGAGAGAACCCACGCAGACATGCAAACTCCACACAGAAGGGCCCCGGATTCAAACCTTGGACCTTCTTTCTGTGATGCAACAGTGCAAACCACTGCGCTGCTCCATGCTAATGATGCAAACATTGATATCTGACATGTTTCTGATGTCACAATCCTCGCCTGCTGCCAGCTGCTCTCTGACTCTAACAGGACCTCATTCATTCACACCCAGGAAACACTGTACTGAGATCAGCTGATGAGCAGGCCCGTTTCTCTACAGGACAAGGACCTTTGCTATTATCTCCTTTAGCAGAGGAGACACCGGAGCATCCTTCAAGACTGTGGACCTGCTGTCCCATAAGTCAAAGGGATGTGACGCTCATGAAAGCAAACCACCCACATGGCTGACAGAGGCTCACTTTTTGGAGCTGTTCATAATAACACACACACAATATAAAATTTATACTTAATAAAACTCAACAGCACTCTGCATATTTAACCTGAAGTCCAGCGTGTTTGAGTGCACAGGCCTCCATCACGGAGCAAACACTGAAACTGTACCGATGCTGTTCAGCAAACCACCGAAAGGACGATTCTTCAACAACCTGGACAGGTGAAGGACTCCAGAGACATCCACGAACATTTATCAAATCTAAATGAGAGCAGAAAAGCCCAGGCAGCAGCAGCATCAACCACTGAGAGCACGAACACAAGGGGAATAAAGGTTTCAACTCAGCAGCTACACCCACAGATGCAGACATTATTGAGTTTCCTATAAATCACAGTATAAACTGTTAAAACATAAACACACAGCCAACATTAACTACCTCACAGATAAGCACCACCTGGACTTTCATCACAGTGACCGTTCCACGCCACATTCCTCTTTCAGTATGAGCGTTGACAGTCTTACTGGATTCATAACTTAGAGGCCACTGACTATACTAGCTGAGGCTGCTTGGTTCTGAACTAAAGCAGCCTCGGTGTGTTGAAGGCTGCGTTCTCCCTGCTCGAGGGCCGGGTGCTGAAACATGCTGGAGATGGACTGGTTCTTATTTAGGAACAACAAGTAGGCCTGCAGTGTGAGAGCGAAGTGCTCTAATAGGGTGATATGGTACTACAAGGTCATTAAGATAAGATGGGGCCTGATTATTTAAGACCTTGTATGTGAGGAGCAGGATTTTGAATTCTGGATTTAACAGGAAGTCAAAACAGGAGAAATCTGCTCTCTTTCTAGTCCCTGTCAGGACTCTTGCTGCAGCATTTTGGATTAACTGAAGGCTTTTCAGGGAGTTTTTAGGACTTCCTGATAATAATGAATTAATAAAGAAGTTCATGGAGTCATTACTAGTTAACGTTAAAGGGATGGTTGGCTCGACAGAGCTCTGACTGTTTGTCAGCCTGGCTACAGTGCTGAAGAGAAACCTGGGGTTGTTCTTATTTTCTTCAATCAGTGATGAATAGTAAGATGTTCTGGCTTTGTGGAGGGCTTTCTTATAAAGCAGCAAACTATTTCTCCAGGCTAAATGATGATCCTCTAAATTTGTGACACGCCATTTCCTCTCCAGCTTACGAGTCATCTGCTTTAGGGTACGTGTTTGAGAATTATACCACGGAGTCAGGTACTTCTGATTAGAGACCTTAGTTTTCACAGGAGCTACAGTATCCAGAGTCGTACGTAGTGAGGAGGTGAAATTATTAACAAGATAATCGACCTCTGTTGGAGCAGCGTTCAGGTAGCGTTCAGAAAAAAAGTCAAGGTGAAGAAAGTCTTTCAGAAAATGATTCCTTATACAGATTTGTGTGTACAGGCCACCTTTAACTCTGTGCCGAGAGAATTCATTCAAAGTGAGAATGAAGAGGGTGTTCACGGTCGGCACCGAGAGACCGACCTTTCCTCAAAACAGAACGATGACACAGCTGATCCAGCGAAGTTTGCCACCAAAGCTGAGCTCTGAACACGGGGAGGCTTCAAGTCAAGATCACGTGATCACACGCTGTGGCCGAGTAGAAAGAAAAAATTTATTGTTCGTTTGGAGAATAAAATCCTCAGCAGAAGCTCTCAGTGACTGACCCGGTCACGTGACTGCCAGTGACACGAGAGAGGGGGGGTGAAGCGAGAGAGAGAGAGTGATAGAGGGGGAGGAGAGATCGAGCGAGAGAGGAGAGAGAGAGAGAGAGAGGGGGTCCGGAGTGCAGCGCGTCTCCCTCAGAGAAGAGACCGGAGCGCGGAGCCGCTGAGCGCGCACACGGAGGCACGCTGCTGATCGCTGATCACTGATACTGACTGATCGATCAGTCCATCTGAAGCGCGAGGAGGCGCGTTCAGGTGGGCACATTTTTTTTCACTTTTCACGTTTTCATACTTTCTGCTGTCGCGTGAGCTCGGTGTTTCCCTCTGCGCGCGCCGCTGTGAGATTAGATCAAAGTTAGAAACGGGCTGACCTCACTGCTCATCGGTTATCTCTCTCTGTCTCTCGTGCAGGTTCCGTGATGCGCCGCTCGTGCAGTAAATGAGCCGAAGGAGAAGTCAGCTGATCTGAGGAGGAGACTTTGATTTGACAGCTGAGCGCGCGGACAGGTGTGTGCTCCTCTGAGGTGCGAGCGAGCAGGTAGAGCTGCACCTGCTCCACCCCTGTGGAGCTGCTCCGCCCTCCTCGCATCGCGGTGTCTCACGTTCTCTTGAAACATGGAGAACGTGTCGGTCCCGGGCGCGCCGCCTCCGCTCTGTAACGACTCTGTGCTGCCGTACTCGCCCACGGGAAACCGCTCTGACCTGAACTGCACCCCTCCCTTCTTCGCTGACCTTTATGTCATCCTGCCCGTCATCTACTCCGTGATCTGTGCCGTGGGGCTGACGGGAAACACCGCCGTCATCTACATGATCCTCAAAGCCCCCAAAATGAAAACGGTCACAAACATGTTCATCCTGAACTTGGCCATCGCGGACGACCTGTTCACTCTGGTGCTGCCCATTAGCATCGCCGAACATCTGCTCAACTACTGGCCCTTCGGGGAGGTCCTCTGTAAGGTGATCCTGAGCATCGACCACTACAACATCTTCTCCAGCATCTACTTCCTGACCGTGATGAGCATCGACCGCTACCTGGTCGTCCTGTCGACCGTGAGATCCAAGCGCATGCCTTACCGCACCTACCGAGCGGCCAAGATCATCTCGCTGTGCGTGTGGATCCTCGTCATCCTCATCGTCATGCCCTTCACGGTGTTTGCCGGCGTCTACGTGGACCCGGCTGATGGCAGGAAAACCTGCGTGCTCAGCTTCCCGAGCCCCGAGCCCCTGTGGTTCAAAACCAGCCGCATCTACACGCTCATCCTCGGCTTCGCCATCCCCGTCTCCACCTTCTGCATCCTATACACCATGATGCTGTACAGGCTGAGGAACATGCGGCTCAACAGCAACGCCAAGGCACTGGACAAGGCCAAGAAGAGGGTCACCGTCATGGTCTTTGTCGTCCTGGCCGTGTGCCTGTTCTGCTGGACGCCGTTCCACCTCAGCACCATCATAGCGCTGACCACGGACCTGAGGACCACGCCCCTGGTCATCATGATCTCCTACTTCATCACCAGCCTGAGCTACGCCAACTCTTGCCTCAACCCGTTCCTCTACGCCTTCCTGGACGACAACTTCAGGAAGGCCTTCAAGACGATGCTGGAGTGCAGCTCGGCCTGAGCACCTGCAGCGCAGAGCAGGACCACCTGTGTGGCGTTATTTTTGTGCCACTATTCTGAGCGCACGTAAAAACAATTTGAGCGCATGTAAAAAACTTTTGCAGGTGCAAGTGTTGCATTTTGAGGAAAATTTATTTTGAGCAAGAAAAGCAAAATTTGAGTGAACAAAATTCATTGCTGCGTGCAAAAAATGTATTTCAGTGTTTGCTATTATACACACACACACACACACACACACACACACACACACACACACACACACAACAGCAGCCCCTCTCGCTCAGTTTTTGCACTTGCGCTCGCTGGCAATGTGTTGCTCGCGCTCTCAACGTTTCATAGTTGTGGATGATTACTATACCTTTCTAATGTGACGTTGTTGTCCCTGGCTCTCTCTCTCCCTCCCGCTCTGTTCCTGCGCTACTGAGTGTAACTACCGCCCCTCCCCCCTCTGCCCAGCCTAAAGCACAAGGCTCATGTGCGGAGTGAAGCGGAAAAAAGTGAGAGAGAAAAAAAAACCCCACGGCTCGCGATAAGGAGCCGGCTCGCGTCGTTCACTTCAAAGATCCGGCTCTAAGAGCCATTTAGTTCCCGACCGACACATCACTACAAACGAGGCAGTGGCGGAGGAACACAGAGTGGCGGAGTTTGAAATGTTACTCTTTCTGGGTCACAAAATAAACTTTGAAGATATTTTCATGCGAGGATGGTGCTGTGTGAACTTCAAATATCTGCTCGATTCATCAAGACATCACATATTTGCAAAAGTGCTCTGACGTTTTCGGAGAGAGTTTGAGTTTTGGATGAAATGCATTCTGGGATATTTCGAGCTGATTGGAGACCAAAACAGCCAATCAGATTTTTTTGCATCCAAGTCTGTGATTGGCTGGTTTTGTGGCACAAATATAACGGTGTAGAGAAAGAGTTGCTCGCGCACGGGCAGAAATGTTGAGAGCACGCGCAAATGCAAAAACTGAGTGAGAGGGGCTGCTGTTGTGTGTGTGTGTGTGTGTGTGTGTGTGTGTGTGTGTGTGTGTGTGTGTGTGTGTGTGTGGATAATAGCAAACACTGAAATACATTTTTTTCACGCAGCAATGAAGTTTGTTCACTCAAATTTAGCTTTTCTTTGCTCACAATAAATTTCTCCTCAAAATGCAACCCTTGCACCTGCACATTTTTTTTACGTGCGCTCAGAATAGTGGCACAAAAATAACGCCATACGCCTGGGGGCGGACCTCCGTGGTGGCAGTGTGCTCTGGTAGTGTCATCATGGGAACAATAAACCGCACGCTGAAAACTCTAATCTGTTTCCATGTAAACCCTAAATGAGCTCTGAGACTGAAGCTTTCTTTGACTTTTCACAGATTCTCTCTGGTCTGTGATGGATCAACAGAGGGGCGGGGTTTGATTTAAGCCCTCCCCTCTGATTCATCACTGATTGTTTAATGTAAATATGTAATCATATGTAGTGGACGATCACCCCACGCCCCGTCGTGGATGTGCTAAACTCCTGAGTGTGGAATTATTTGTTTGGATGTTGTTGTCATGGTTTGTGTGATTTTCTCACTCACAGCGAGTCTGTGGCTAACAGGATTTGCTCTGCAGCGTGGCTCACACCTTCCTGTGGGACCCACTCAGTTCTTACTGTGGACACTTCCACACCTCCACTGCTGAGACCATGCAAATTAAAAACACACAAAGAGTTTTATTAAACAATGAGCCAGCAAAACACGCGCAGTGCTCTTGGTGACTGGCACGCCGTTTCTCCTCCACGTGAAACGCAGAAGTTTCCCCGGGACTGTTTCAGCCGCGTCCAGGACGAAGCTCTCCGAGGGAGCAGCTGCTCCCATTATTACTGACACCAGCTGTGGGAGTGAGCTTCAAATACACCTGGATTTTTTTAAATATAGAAAGAAATCAGGCAGGTAACACACACACAGAGCGGGTGGGGAGGGGGGGCTTCTCTGGGTGGAGGTTGAACAAACGTGTGCTCGTCTTCAGAAAAACATCTGACGTTTTTATGAAGGTGTAAAAAATCCAATTAGGAGGCAGCGAGCTGTGACCTCTGAGCACCGTGACCCTTCAGGGGCGTGGCTCGGCCCTCTGGGAGCACCAAACATCAATACACAGGCTATCAATCAAATCCTGCGGAGGCGGGCTGTGACGTGTCCCCGTGTTACTCTAACCCTAAGCTGGTGTTGAAATGAGGTTTTCTGGTCACATGACCGACTGCAGGAGCGCTGCTACGTCTGCTCTGATCTGTGAGTCTATGCTGCCCCCTGCTGACCACAGGGCAGCAGCACAGCACCTTGTAACAGGTATATATGCGCACACACACAGGTACCTGCAGCTCATACAGGCTGCAAGCAGCAGATCGAGCACCAGATGAAGGTCTGCAGAGAGACGGATCAGATCACAGAGTGAAGCAGCTCATTCAAATCTGGTGGCCGCTACAAACTGATTATTATAAATACATTTTTAAATGACGTTTGGAGCAGAGTTTCCTCTGTCGCTACTTTCTGCATATTTGATGTTAATTTAGGAGCAACATTCATCTTTAATGTAACGTTTAGTCTCGTGTCTCGTGTCGCCTTGAGGCGACTTTTGTTGTGATTTGGCGCTATATAAATAAAATTGAATTGAATTGAATTGAAAGTGTCTTTGGAGATAAGTTGTGGGGTAACTCGTGAATACTCCAGAACTTCCACTGTGTGACTTCCTGCTCCCCGGTGGGAAACAGACGCTTGTGAAGAGTGTGGGGATGCTGGCGTGATTCCCTGGGTTTGGGACTTTTCTGCCATGTAACCTGTTCTTGTTCTTTCACAGTGTGACAGTAAAGTACTCGGTACAATGTGTCAACGCAGCGGTGTATCGTCACTTTCTTTAACTTCCTGCTTTATCAGATAAATGATGAGATCTTCTGACAGCAACAACATGCTGTAATAACCCGTCTCACTGTACAGATGAATGTAAAGTCATAACTATGTAAAATCTAATGTTGTCTCACACAGAAATCATCATTTCTCATGCAGCCTGTAAAAACATGAACTCACATTTTATTTTGAAAATCGCTTTTCATGTATTTTTGATATCTTAGACTGAGCTGCTCGATGAATCCAATAAATGTGCAGATAATGAATCGTGAGAGGAATCTTGACTTCACACTTCACATGTTCATCAAACATGAACTCGCCACAAAAAGACAATCCATCTGTTCATGATCTGCTTCCTGCCACAGTCCAGACATGTTTGTTGACTGATGAGACTGAACTGGCTCCAGGTTCCAGTGTGAATGTGAATGGCTGTTTCTCTCTGTGTCGATGACCTGTACAGGTGTACCCTGTAACAGCTGAGACAGGCTAAACCACCGAAGTAGCCCTGAACTGGATGGATGATCTTTCTGAGTTAACTTCAATAATTACTTCCTCCAAACCATCAACGTGTCTTTTAGACCCCATTCCTACAAAACTGCTCAAAGAAGTCCTGCCATTAATTAATGCTTCGATCTTAAATATGATCAACCTATCTCTAACAATCAGCTATGTACCACAGGCCTTCAAGCTGGCTGTAGTTAAACCTTCACTCAAAAAGCATCTCTAGACCCAGCAGTCTTAGCTAATTATAGGCCAATCTCCAACCTTCCTTTCATATCAAACATCCTTGAAAGAGCAGTTGTCAAACAGCTAACAGATCATCTGCAGAGGAATGGTTTATTTGAAGAGTTTCAGTCAGGTTTCAGAGCTCATCACAGCACAGAAACAGCTTTAGTGAAGGTTACAAATGATCTTCTTATGGCCTCTGACAGTGGACTCATCTCTGTGCTTGTCCTGCTAGACCTCAGTGCAGCGTTCGATACTGTCGACCATAATATCCTATTAGAGCGATTAGAACATGCTGTAGGTATTACAGGTACTGCACTGCAGTGGTTTGTATCATATCTATCTAATAGACTCCAGTTTGTGCATGTAAATGGAGAGTCCTCTTCACACACTGAGGTCAATTATGGAGTTCCACAGGGTTCGGTGCTAGGACCAGTTCTGTTTACATTATACATGCTTCCCTTAGGCAGCATCATCAGAAGACATAGCATACATTTACACTGCTATGCAGATGACACCCAGCTCTATCTGTCCATGAAGCCAGATAACACACACCAATGAGTTAAACTGCAGGAATGTCTTAAAGACATAAAGACCTGGATGGCCGCTAACTTTCTGCTTCTTAATTCAGATCAAACTGAGGTTATTGTACTCGGCCCTGAAAATCTTAGAAATATGGTATCTAAGCAGATTCTTACTCTGGATGGCATTACCTTGGCCTCCAGTAACACTGTGAGGAACCTTGGAGTCATTTTTGACCAGGACATGTCCTTCAACGCACATATTAAACAAATATGTAAGACTGCTTTCTTCCATTTGTGCAACATCTCTAAAGTTAGAAATGTCCTGTCTCAGAGTGACGCTGAAAAACTAGTTCATGCATTTATTACTTCCAGGCTGGACGACTGTAATTCATTATTATCAGGAAGTCCTAAAAACTCCCTGAAAAGCCTTCAGCTAATCCAAAATGCTGCAGCAAGAGTCCTGACAGGGACTAGAAAGAGAGAGCAGATTTCTCCTGTTTTGGCTTCCCTTCATTGGCTTCCTGTTAAATCCAGAATTCAAAATCCTGCTCCTCACATACAAGGTCTTAAATAATCAGGCCCCATCTTATCTTAATGACCTTGTAGTACCATATCACCACAGTAATAATGCTCCTGTGGTTCCAGAGTCCACTGAGTTTTAGTGAGAAGGCAACAACAGTCACTTTAGTTTAAAAGCAAAGTTCATTTTCTAAAGACAGGAGACTGAAAGCTTCGACATGGATACACGTGACTCTGATCATTGTTTTCAAGATGTCTCATCTGTTCTGCAAATCTTTGGTTGATTAAATCTGAACGTTTTCATACAGTAACATATTTGTACTCATCATATTGGTGATTTATTTCAGGTGTGTGAATATGATAACTGGAGAACGAGGCGAGGTCGTCGTTTCAGACTGATACCATAGGTGTGTGTACTGGGAGGCTGAGCAGAAACATTCGTATTCTTTGAAAAATGGTTCATCGAATCACTTTTAGCTCATTTTCTGACACACTGAATCTCAGAGAATGTTTGAACAAGACTATCGCTGAAATGGAGCAGACGCCCTCTTTACTATCAAAGATAAAAACCTTAAATTGTGACAGGTCTTTGTACCATCCAAAAGGATTTGTAGTTTGGGACAGATACGTCAAAAAATATACAAGTACTGGCAAATATGAGAAAAGTGTCAGTTTAATGAAACACTTTTATTGCAAAAGATCATTATAGCTGTATAAAGTTGAATTTTACAACACCAAATGTTTTAAGATGAAATTCTGAGTCACAAAAATGAAGAAAATTGTATTATTCAGCTACTGTGTGCAATAAGACAGTCACATGATCAGCTCTGTTAGCACATGTAGGCTACTCATGTTGGTATAATAGCATTAGCTAACTTTTCGGCTAATCCCAACTGGATTACCCAGACAGCTGATTGGTCAGCTGACCAACATGGTTAATGTTCGATCTGTCAAAGTCCAACACTGTCCCTGCTGTGTTTCAGTTTTCCTCAGGTGGACAGACCAAGCTGACCAATCAGCAGGCAGCACTGCTTTGTGCAGTATCCAGTGGGCGTTAACCGCCAGCTACTTCAGAGCGAAGCCTTTTCCCAAACAGTTTACACTACAACTGGGGACTGTATGCATCGTCTACATGACATCTTTATGATATAACAAGGGGATAAATCACACCTCAGTACTGCATGAAGACTTGACTCTGTGATCTTTGCACTCAGGTCTGTGCAACGAATAAAGAAAAGCAGAGTGACGGTACAGTCTCAGCACTTTGTTGGCTCTGCCCGTCGCCTCTGTTCAACCTCTGTTGGGTAAACAGAGCTGTTTCCACCTTAAACACTGTGTGTGTGTGTGTGTGTGTGTGTGTGTGTGCGTGTGTGTGTGTGAGAGAGAGAGGAAAGCACCAGCGTGGTCAGGATTACAGTATGTGATAAAATATTTCTGTCACTAGATGGCAGCATCACCCTGTGTGTGTGTGTGTGTGAAAATGTGAATTTTCTGCATGTTTTTAATAAAATTATATTTTATGGGTGTTGTGTAACCTACAGAGATGAGTCGAATAGATCGTGTTTGTGTGTTTTGGTTAAAGCAGCTGCTTCAGTGGGCCAAAGGTCGTCCAGGCTCACCCTGTAAAGCACACGCAGGAACCCACCTGTAGGTGGCAGTGTAAGGCCACAGTTCATCTGTCATGTACGCTCCACCATAAGTTCACACACCTCCATCTCAGCAGTGAAACCCTGGTTAGAGTTCAGGCCTGAGACACAGCACCACCCTCAGAGGTCAGACGAAGGGTGGCTGTGAGAGTCTCACTGAAAATCCACCCACATCAAATCTGACTTTTACACAGAAGCCTGTTTCCAGGCAACACCAAGTATGTGTTTAATAATGCAGCCATCCAACCATCCTTATTGATCATCCAACCAAACACCGGATCATGTCCGACTGAACACGTTCCTAAAAAGACGAGGAAGCCGTCACATATCACCAGTGGTTCTGTGATGATTGACTGGGTTAATCAATGCATTTCTTCCTCCAGTGTGTATTACATCACAGGGGCAGAAGATCTTAATGTTCATGTTGCCTCAGATTCTCTGAAATAGCCAAAGATCCTGGTTGGATCCCAGGGGAGACGCTGGTCCCTCGAGACTGAGCCGGGAACAGTAAATACGAAGCTGTGGCGTCCCCTGTGACAAAGATGGCAGCACACAGGCGCTTCTATCGCTGCCTGGACTGTCGTTACATAAATAATAAAGACAGACAATCAGTTGTGTTCTCTTTGTTTTACTGGTACATCGCATCATCTTCTACACATTGAGCTCATATTCTTCTTAAAATTGTGGCATTCTCAGTTTAAACATCTGGATTCTAACTCCTCTGCAGAAGCCCTGGCCCTCTGTGCGCCCCGAGTGCTTCTTCACAGGCTATTTGGCATTTCCTGCTGCAACAGCTGAGTTGCTCCTGGGAGACACGACATGAAGGGCCCGCTGGTAATTCAACCACAGTCCTCCTCATCCTGCTGCACTACCCAGCAGGAAGCTAGGGCACTGAGAGGCACGAGAAAGCAGCATGCCCTGACCCCTGCTGCTTCCAGCCTCCAGGACCTGCCCCACCTGATCTCACCTTTGGTTTTTTTGAGACAGGTGACGAGTTAAACCGTGAGCAATAAGGCAGTGAGCATCGTAGCTGACAAGGCATCCAATGTGCAACGTCGCCCCCGTGAGCAGCACACTGGGTTCTCTCTGCAGAGAGACTCTCACTCGCCGGGCATCAGCCACAGAGAGGTGCCGTTGGGTAACAAGCCCGGAAAGATCACGGCCAGCTTAGAGTGTGAACCCGCACGACCACGGCCAGTACGCAGAAAGAACAACAACAAGGGTCAACAGTCAGAGTTTTAGGGTCCAACAGTCCATTTTTAACTTGTGTAATATCCTGAGTTATTCGTAATTAGAGCCATCTTCTTATATTTTGTAGCTGGCTGTTGTTACAGTCTTGCAGCATCTGTGGCTCCATAATTTCCTCAGGGATGAATAAATATTGTGATTGAATCTTCACTTTCATCAGCACTGATTGCACTCCACAGACTGCACAATGCTGAAAACGGTCTCAAACACGACAAATGCTCTCCAAATATCCACTCTAGAGTCTAACTCTGAACTCCAATCAGCTTTTCTCACACTGAAAACTCAGTTTCAGCTCTGAATGCGTGCACCCTGAGCTAATAAGCAGAAAGACATCAGAGATTCACCATGGCAACAGCCTCCAATTCAGTCCAATGAAAGCGGACCGTGAAGGAGAAAAGAGGGATTTTATTTATCCTCGTCCAGTCAGGCAGCGTTTAATGGACTTCTGCTTCACAGAGACTAGGGCTGCCACGATTAGTCGACTAGTCACGATTGTGTCGACTATCAAAATCATCGACGACTGATTTAATAGTCGACGCGTCGTTTGAAGCTTTGTAAGATCACAAAAGACGCAGGAATAAGTAGTAGGATTTAAGAGTGTAATAACGGACTGAAACAGAAGATGGCAGCACTGCATGTACAAGGATGCCAGCTGCCGTTAAACCTCGAAGAAGAAGAAGAAGCTGTGTCCCAGAATCCATAGCGCCCTGCTCAGTTTCCAACAATGGCGGCAGCTAGTTAGTTTTAATATTACTCTTATTATTCTTTCTGGGTCACAAAATAAACGTTTAACATATTTTCAGGCGAGAATGTAGCTGTGTAAACCTCAAATATCTGCTCAGTTTATCAAGACACCACATATTTTCAAAAGCGCTCCGACGTTTTCGGAGACGTCTGTTACCCACTAGCTCGATAGCTAGCCGGGGGCAAGGCTCACTAGAGCCGTGAGAACACCGGACTCCCGGCAAATCGTTTTCAAACCCACCGCCGTCTTTCGCCACTCAGGTTAAATATATATAAGTCACTTAGTCAAAGGAGCTTGCAAAGAAAAGTGTCTGGACTTCTTTAAGTTTACTTGAAGACGTTTCACCTCTCATCCGAGAAGCTTCTTCAGTTCTAAGGTCAAATGGTGGAGAGTCCCTTTGACTACGATGACCTGGATGACTGAGAACCTTCACAGACATAAGTCCCTTAGATAACTTCAAAATGTTATTGTTTGGCTTTTTTAGTATTTTATTTGTTCCTGAGTAAATCGGTTTGGCTGAGAGAAGTTATAGTTTTTACACAGCTGAATAAACGTCTAGAAGACAACTGATTATCAGAAGTGTGAGATGCTCGAGAATATACTCCGGTGTCCTGTTATATTTTAGATAGCAAGGAGTTTATTAAACTTCACCGAAACAATCTGCAAATTTCATTAAAATTTAATAAACTATCATCTTGTCTTTATTTTTAGTCAGCACATACCTTAAACACTTAAAGCTGTAAGCTAATGATAGTTATATAAGAGCAGATGCTGCTGGTGCAATAAGCTGTAGTTTTACGTCCAATGGATGATGATCTGATTAGTCGACTATCAAAATAATCGTTTGTGGCAGCCCTAACAGAGACCCAGCTGCAATCCAGCAGATGTTACACACTGACCGACCCAACGGTTGACTGTCAGACTCAGACTGTTAATGATGTGTTTGAACACCTGAACATATTCAAACACATTCAGACTGTCTGCAAGAGCAAACAGCACCTTTAGACCATGGCTGGTCTCAGTGGCTCTGTGGTAAAGTGGTTAACACAGTCTCTGGTTTGAGCTCCAGAGCAGCCACGTCAGGATAAATCAGCGGTGGCGCCCCCTGGATTCTTAAAGCCCCGTCAGACTCATTTTCACTCAGGTATTCCCGTCACTTCAAACATGTGTTTGGTTTAAACAGGGATTCCTGCAGATAACTTTTTTATGTCAGCGTAATAAAGTCAGAGTTTTAATGAGGATGTGATCACAGCAGGATCGGACATGTGGCCGCCCTTCGGCCCCACAGAACCAGAGTCTAACCCTCGCTGCCTTTAGTCCACGTGGCCTTGCTCTCTGCGGTGTCTCAGCACAGCTCGGCCCAGCATCAGCAGGAAAAACACAGTCGTCATGGCAGCATACGATCCCAGCACGGTCTGCACGGCGGCCGGAAAGTCGGGATGCGACAGAAGCGACTGGCTGCCAAAGTGGGGGTACACGAGGAGGTGGATCTCTGCCGCCCGGCGACCGTGCAGCCAGCAGTAATACACACCTGCAAGTGTAAAGACACCTCAGTCAAACTGAGCAGCACAGAGATCGGACCTCATCATCGTCACCGCTGAACTGAAATATGATTCAGAGCGTCTAAATAAAAAATCTGACTTCAGATGGAGCATCAGGTAAGAGCGTCTGCGTGCCCTTCCTCACCTATGACCCCCTACTGTGACCACCCTGTGATTGCGTGACCCCACACTTCCTGCACCCTCCTGGTTGAGCCACTTCCTGTACAGGGAGGAGACCCCAGACATGCACAGATTAGGTGGCAGGTCTGGGATCCCCAGGATTCTCCAGGGTTAGCTTCACAGCTTCACCTGCTGCCACCATAGTTTGGAAAAGGGTGGAGAAGACCCCGAGTGTAAAGAGTTATCTCAGAGTCAGCAGCCAAATATATTCACAAAGAGACATCTCGAGTAAAGGTCACCTGATGTGAGCTTCATGACCGGACAATGAGATGAGACCACCTGATGGGGGCGCTGTTCATACCTGAGTCCTGTGTTTGAGCCGGCTGGAACAGCAGGTGGTGCCCGGTGTCTATGAGCAGTCTGAGGTCTGCGCCTGAAGAGTGTTCAGACCTGTAGATGGGTTCGTTCCCTCGGTCCCAGGCGACCGCCATGTCAGGGCGCGCCCCGGGACAGCCCAGGGTGAGGACCTGCCCGTCGGGATGGGTCAGGTAGTACAGAGGTAGCCCGGTTGGCAATGAGGCAGAACTGTGACACAGAAAAACCCAGAGGTGAAACATCTGGATTCAACAGCAAAGAGCACCGCAGGAAATCTTCAGGACACAATCTCAGAGATGATTCACGGAGACATTCGGACACTGTGGTTCCAAGCAGGGCGACCACGTGTCCACGTGTCGGAGACGACAGGTGAGAGCGCACGAGGGTCACCACAAACAAAACTTTACTGGCACAAAACACAAAAAGGAAAAAACTACACGGGAACAAAGAGAAGACCAAAAACAAAGACTACATCTACACAGAGGGCTGACTCCAAGCCAGGACATGACAGGAAGTGACACGTACAGAAGAATAGCATGACCGACAGGAAACAGGTGAGAGTGAAGAGACTGTGCCATGAAACCAGAAGAACAAGTTTAGCATGAATAACTAAATAACATGTCAGACGACAGACGTCCACACACGGACGCCTGTCAGACGACAGACGTCCACACACGGACGCGTCTCTGAGTTTTAGCTTCAATAACAAGAAAATAAAACCATGACTCTGGTTTTAAAGGAGCCCCCGTGAGGTCCAGCCAGCAGCAGACGGGTTCACCATCACAGCGGTCACACACCGCTGGGAATCTAAAGGCGTTCTTCTTAATTCGATCTTCAGAGAGGAGGGTTATTGATCTGTAAATGTTTCTATATTGACTGCTGACAATCAGACTGGATTGAGACAGGTTGTGGATCATCTTCAGTATTTCTCTGCAGGTCCGGAGGTGAACACAGAGGTCAGCAGGCTGAAGTGTTCACTGTGTTAAATGTAAACTGTAAATGTTAACACAACATATCCTCAGATTAACAGACACAGCAGCGATTCCTGCACTCTATGACACGGGCTCATACTGAATACTGTATACGAGCTCTGCTGCTATTGGGCCAATCAAAGTATGCTAGTAAGCCTTTTCCACATCACCATTCTCAAAGTTTAGATAAATACAAGTTTCTAAATTTTACTAATTTCAAATTATTTAAGTCTGCCTGTCGAGTATACAAAGTTTTACATGGTCTGGCACCGGTGAGTGATTTTATTAAAGTCTAGCAGTGTGACCTCGCCTGACCCGAGCCACTGTGAGAGGGGACTAAATCTGCACAGATGCTCTGTCGTGTCAGGGAGTGAAAGAGTTAGTGTAAAAAGGGAAACAACTATTAGTGTAATGGGTCAGTGCAATATCAGGACAGTCAGGGCATGTGCAACACTGGGGTTTGTGCAATATAACTGATGTGTTTCTGTTATTGAGCTCTATACTGTCCTCTGTGTCCACTCGTCATTGTTCTAGTATAATGTGATCACTGTTTTTGTCCTTGTCACGTGACCTGTAAATAGTGTCTCTGCATGTTTTTGCTAACGTGTGTGTAACACCAGCCTGCCAGAGGGTCTGGAAATTAGCCCAAGGCTGTAATCTGGCATATTTACATTTGTTAAAATATTCATTAATATGTATAGCCCCTCTTTCTAAATAAAAACAAGTATAATAACTAAAAGTTCATTACTGAAATACACTTTGACCCCTGAAGCTCGGGGGACGTCCAAACCGAGAGACATCAAGCTTCTGATTTGACCTCTGACTTCCTGAGTAACAGGAAGTCTGTAATTGTGCACAGTGACAGGCTTGGTGCTGGACGGGCGTCACGCACACGCTCACCTGGACCCAAAAAGAGACGTCAGACCGAGCAGCTTGGAGGGCGGGGCCTGGGACGGACACGTCATATGACAGCTTCTGACCTCCAGCTTTGCCGCGACTCTGCTTTGCTTTAAACCGAAGGCTCTTGGCACCGCCCCCGAGCCGCAAGAAACAACCGTCTGATTGGCCCGTCTGTAGCGCACGTTCAGGAAGCGGGAGCGTATGTAGCAGAGCCCGGCTCGGACCTGCTCGCCCGGCACGCCGCAGCGGTCGCACACAGACCACGGCTGGAAGCTGGTGAAGAGGCGGTACAGAGCGCTGAGGTCGGCGCTCTGGTCCCGTTTCCCGTCGCCAGCCTCTGAAGCGAGTCTGCAAACATCAGCTGATCGTTATTTCTTAAATATCGATTGATTATTAAGCTTAAACAAGCAGGTTCGTGGTCGTCATGAATTCAGCATGTACTCAGTGCACCTGTTGGTGAAGCTGAGCGTGGGAGCCTCCTGGATGTCCAGGTCGTAACCATAGAAGAAGTCTTTGTGGGCGGAGCCACAGATGTAGATGCCTGCATCATCGGGCCCAGCTCTGAAGATCAGCAGGCTGAAGAGTCGGATGGAGAAGCGACTCCGCAGGTCTCCGCTGTGAGGGACCTGGCTGGGATCGAGCAGGTGGTTGCCATGGTGATCAGTCAGCGCTTTGGTGTCCTCTGATCGTTCCAGATGTTTCCGGAAAAACCAGACAACCGACTGGACCTGAAACCGATATTTGAACCTTTTTCAGTCTGCACAGTTGGAAGAGGTTCTTAAATAGACGGAGGGGCTCCGGCTAGAGCCGCTACGCCTCCACAGTGAGCGCAGCGCCTCCCGGTGAGGTGTGTCGGACGCCGCGGTCATCCTCGGATGGCCACCGGCGAGGGGGAGGGGGGTCCTGATACAGTTAAAACCATAAAGTCGTAAATGAAATCTAGACGTTTGATTTGACTTTGTGCAGATGGAAAACCAACAGGAATAAAATAAAGAGGAAATGTTTTTCAGGTTGGTGACATTCGTTGTCGCAGTTTGCCTCACGAGGCTTCGATGTTTAAGGCATCGAATGTCTCAGAGTCAAAAACTCATGTTTTCACTGTAAAACCGAAAGCTCACCTCCAGCATACGCCCTCCATACAATCATATCAACAGACTAAAACTAAACTCTGCAAACTGAAACAAACAGACTCAACACAAAATATGAACCAACACTAACTAGGGCTGCTCAATTAATCGAATTTTAATCTCGATTACGATCTGGGCTTTCAACGATCATTAAAAATGACTGAGCCGATTATTAGCCCCTCCCTCGTGCTTTACTCTCGCGCTGCTCCGTGTGGCAAATCGAGCGCACCTCTCTGCATTTCGAACACGCGTCACAACAATTGAGAGGACCCGAGGGAAGCTCGGAAAGCTAAGCAGAAGTTATTTGGAGAGGAGAGTGACTGCCGTTGGTTGAAAAGAGAGGTAAAAAAACTTCAGTGGTTGGAAACATTATGGGTCAGACGTGGATCAAGTAGACACAGTGTGTAAACTTTGCTACAGTGTCGTAGCTGCACCACAGAGCAACACTGCAAAGTTCACTAAACATGTTTACATTTTTCATTTATTTCTTATATTGCAAACATTTGCACTGTTATCAGTATTTGCACTATTTTATATTATTTTTTGACAACCTTTAAAGTCATTATTCAACACATTGTTATTGTTAAATAAATATCGTCAAATAATCGAGATCTCAATTTCAGTGAAAATAATCGCCATTATCATTTTTGCCATAATCGAGCAGCCCTAACACTAACTGGATATTATAAAAACTACAGTTTCTCTGCGCAGATACCTGACACCCCAGGTGTGCAGTAGAAAACAGATGGCTAGTTACTCGCGTACTCTACCTGCTCTGGTTTGCAGAGGCAGGGCAGCTCCACGGTGACTCCTGACAGGTAGGCAGCGTTGGTGAAGGTCAGGAAGGCGGGACACGCCGTTCTGGCAAACACATCCTGTTTGTCTTCAGGGGCCTCGTAGCTCCACGCCCTTGGAGTCAGGAAGAGGAGGAAGAGCGGGGACAAGGATGGGAAAGGCATCTCTGAGGAGGAAACAGTTGTTTTAAAAAAGCCTGAAGAATGTTTGCTTTCAAAGACAAACCGATGAGCTGAACTGTCCACTCCAATGACCTGCAGGAGTCTAAATATGACTGTGGGATCTCTGCTTCACTGGGTCCTTCCCCAGCACCTCCCAGCAGATCTCCATCTTCTTTTCTCCTGTCAGCAAAGCAGACAAACTTCAGCTCGGTAAACAGACACACAGTATCGCATCAGCAGCGTCTTCACAGAAGTACAAACCAACACCCTGCAGCCTCGTTGATTGGTTCCTGTCAGTCTGATATGAGATTCAAAGCCTGCAGAGCCACGAATCATGTGGAGGTTTCTGTGAGGGCGCCCCCTGCTGGGCTGCAGGTTTGTGACAGCAGCGCTTTTAGCAGTGCTGGAGGTGTGAGGGCTGCACTCAGACGGGGAAACACTTCACACGAGTGAAGAGCACTACACGAAAGCTGGTCTATGTATCGTTCCCATTAACTCAGACGGTTTCTCTCGTTCATTCATTTTCCCTCATTTAGAAATCGAAACACAAACTTCAGAGAAAAGTGTTGTGAATGAAGCGGGTGGATGGTGAAGCTGAGCCACCCCTTCATGCTCAGCTCTGATTCCAGCTCGCTAAGTTCAGGAGCAAGTTTGAGCTCAGTGCTGGGAGGGAGGGAGTCACTCACACTTTCACCAGTTCAGTTTCATCCTGCTGTGGGAGCAGTTCTTCCTCTCCACCTATCCGCAGCAGTGACAGCTGGGTGTTTCCCAGCGTCAAGGTGATTTCTCTGAGAAGAAGATGGCGCACAGAATCGTCCAATCACTGCACGGTGCCCGGCGAGCCCATGGCACAGAGCTGCTGCTGGCTTTCTTTTGTGGAGCTGGACGATCGGACAGCGGCAACACGGCAGCAGTGGACATGAAGCGATGCTGAGCCGCTATTGAAGTTCACGAAGAAACAGAGATTCTGGATCATCCAATTCTTAGGAGCAGGCAGCAGAAGGGAGGAATTCCTGATCCCAGAGTCGGTCCATATTCCAGGATGACAGTGGGACAGTTTGAGCTCCTGATTTTGGAGTCGAGATCTGAGGAGCTAGCAGCAGCTGTGAGTCTGAGGTACGGCTGCGAGTTTGAGCTACGAGCACACCTGTCGCTGAATGCAGTGACTGATAAAAGCTTCGTCCTATAAAATTATGAGAACATGTGAGTCTGAAAAACATTTTAACAAATGAAATATTTGCACAAATTTTATGCGTCCAGTGTGTAAAGACTGCAGAGGGGGAGGCTTCAACGAGTACAGGAAAGACAAACTTAGAGTCAACAGTAATGCACAAAAACTCGCTCATAATGAAACAAACTCACATATTTTCATAAGGTGGGAGATTCTCGAGCAGCGAGCACGACTGAACCTCAGCATGTGGCCCCAGGTGTGGACAGGTGAGAGTAATGCAGCAGTGATGAGGCTCAGCAAACATGTTTCTGAGGAAGGTGAGAACGAGTGCGCCTGCATGCGTGACGGCTGAAAGCGCTGAGCAGCTCTATGAACGCGTTTCATTTATCCAGAGGCTGCTCGAGTGTTTGCTGATGTTAAAACGTGTCACTCTGCCACTCTGCTTCCATTAGCGTTTGACATTTATTTTATTTGCTGCTTCATTCTGTTCCCTGAAAAGACAAACGTGTTAAAAAAAACATTTCCCTCACTTAATGCTGTCAGCGGGAAACAGGACGTTTTACTCCAGGAAGGTCTCCCATTCAAACCAGCTCTTATCCTCTGACCAGTTCATCCATCCTGTGTCAGGGTCGTGGAGGGACTGGAACATAGCCCTGCTACACCTGGACAGGTGGCCAACCCGACACATGGTTAACACAGAGAGACGGATGACCATCCACGTTCACATTTGGAATCACCAGCTGACCTAACCCCACTAACTGCGTGTTTGGACTGTGGGAGGAAGTCAGAGATACTGGAGAGAGCCCCAGGGAGAACATGCCAACTCTACTCAGTTGAACCCTGGACCTTCTTGTGACAGCCCCAACCGCTACATCACCGTGCTGCCACCTGCTGCCACCTGCTTATGGCGATACCACTACGTCTCTCATCTGAGCTTTAGTTTTATTTATTGGTACCAAATGGCAACAGCAGTCACTTCAATCAATCACATGACCAACGATGACTTTCACTGAGAACATGGAGGGAGGACAGCCACAAGTCTGAGTCTACACCTTCACAAACATGTGCGTCTGTGTTTGTGGCTCATGCACCCACAAACACAGACGCATGAAGAAGTAGTGCTATGTAGTGCATGAAATAAACTGCAGAGTGGTGCTCGTTAATACAGCGTCCACATCAGCACAGCGACGTCCTGAGCTCTCATCTGTGGAGATCACTGAGTGAACCAGGACTGGCCCTTCAACGTTCTGGTTTAAACTACTTCCTGTTTCCTCTTTAGCAGGGCTGTAAATGCTCACCTGCACAGTCACCTGCTTATCTGTCCTCATTACGGCTGCAGAAACGTGCACACACACTAACGAGGACTACAAAGATTTAATGCTGTGCAGCAGGTCTCGCCGGACTCTGTTATAAGAACTCCAAATGTCATTTCTGCTTTGTGCTAAAAATAATTCCTCGTGTTCAGAGAAAGACGAGGACGAGTGGGCTGAAGCAGACGTTTAATGGACCTTCAGAGCGAGCCACGGCCTGTAATGGTTGAGAGACAAACACTGAAGGACCTGAGCTGCAGAATCAATGCTATTAGTTAGTCAATAACCGGGGAGCGGGGTCCGATACCTGAAGCTGCACCGATGTGCTGTTTGTCTTTAGTTTGTCACGTTAAAGATGCACAGGATGTAATCACAGTGTCACTGCTCTGATGAAGAGGAATGCAATGAGATGAAGAGTGATGGGAGTAACAATATTACACAATAAACTTTCTTTGAAACATCACTGCCCTCCCCATGATCACATGGTAAAACCTGAAGCGTGCTGGCGCCTGCAGCTAACCTCGGCGGTGTGGAGGCTCTCTCGCTGCACCACCTGAGCCTCCAAATACAAAGTGGACCAACTGCAGTCCTGCAGAGCGGCTCAAAGATGACCAGAGCGTTTCATAAAAGCAGACATGCTTTAATATCTGAAACCCACAGGACGGCACACACACATCGCACTGAGCTCAGCTGCTCCCCTCAATGGTTTCAGCTGCTGTTGTCTCTACGACGAGCCCCGGCGGCCTTTTAGAATCAGAGTCAGCCACTCTGACTCCACTTTAAAAAATAAACCTTCTTTTATTTTATAAATAGGCAGTATATACAAAGAAACAAACCAAAAGTGATGCCATGTGCACGTTACACATGATATAACAGCAGGGGTTCATCAGAGTGACAGCCTCGGGGAACAAACTGTGCCGGCTCGTTTCAGTAAACAGCGCTCTGCAGCAAAGTCTCCCTTCATCACTTCATGCATGTGATTTCTTTATTGTGATGAAATCAGCAGCCTCAACTTTACCTGCAGCGAATCCTGTAGCAGCAGCTGACGATTCATTCATCTCACTGAGAAAACCTGATCCTCCAGCAACATAAACTACCTGCTGTTGATCCTGTTCTTCCTCCAGGTGATCCATGCTTCCATTTCACCCGGACTGCTGTCTCCTCAGACCTGAAGTCCAGCTCGCTCGTCTTTTACTGAACCCACAGGGACGCCACTCCTCCCTGACTGGATCTGAGTCCATGTCCACACTAACATGTTTTCATTTGCAAACTCTTCGTTTTGGCCTTCCGTCCACACTGAGACGGCGTTTTTGGAACACAGAGCTTTTTAAAAGCTTTTGAAAACGCCGTTTTGGCGCGTGGACCGCGAAAACTGAGGCAATTTTAAGTGTTACGATGGTCTGTCTCTCTTCCATTGTTTAATGCCTTTTTCTCACTGTGTCAAGGCTTCATCATTCACTGCTGCAGAACAGCTGTTTGTTAACCCATGTTGTGTTCCCTGAAAAAGCCTCTTTGAATAATCTGAAATGTACATTATTTTCAGTTTTGGGTAACCTTACCTTTTTTTTACCCTCACCACTTACCTCTGTACTATTTCAGCTGTTCACTGGACTTGAGCGACGTGAACTGCAATGAATAACTGGAAAAACTGGGGGTGACCAGTAGTGTAGACAAAGACACACACGTACAGTCCCGCCCTCATGCATACATATACAAATACAAAGCACTCCTCAGAGTGCTCAGAGCTGTTTGCAACCTCAGAGGGACAATCGGCCCCAGACCCAGGTCCAGGGGGGACCTGGGCCCAGAGGTGAGGCTGAAACAACAGACCGTCCTCTGGCACATCCACCAAAACACAACCCTGGCGACACACCAACCGTGACCCAAGCCCCCCATGCCCAGCCAGAACCCCAGCCTGGAGCAAAAGCACCCTCAGAACGGGAGGATTGCCTTCCTTACTGTGTTGGTGGAACTTTCTCCTACTCCCTTGACAAGTGCACACTACAACTATAACCCAGTGATCCATGCCACTTTGTGAATTTGGAAACAAATAATTAAGCACTTTAAACTGAAACCACCATCAGTGTGTATGCCTGTTCAATTCAATTCAATTCAATTTTATTTATATAGCGCCAAATCACAACAAAAGTCGCCTCAAGGCGCTTCATAGATACAGAGAAAAACCCAACAATCATATGACCCCCTATGAGCAAGCACTTTGGCGACAGTGGGAAGGAAAAACTCCCTTTTAACAGGAAGAAACCTCCGGCAGAACCAGGCTCAGGGAGGGGCGGGGCCATCTGCTGCGACCGGTTGGGGTGAGAGAAGGAAGACAGGATAAAAGACATGCTGTGGAAGACAGACAGAGATTAATAACAGATATGATTCAATGCAGAGAGGTCTATTAATACATAGTGAGTGAGAAAGGTGACTGGAAAGGAAAAACTCAGTGCATCATGGGAATCCCCCGGCAGCCTACGTCTATTGCAGCATAACTAAGGGAGGATTCAGGGTCACCTGGTCCAGCCCTAACTATATGCTTTAGCAAAAAGGAAAGTTTGAAGCCTAATCTTAAAAGTAGAGATAGTGTCTGTCTCCCGAATCCAAACTGGAAGCTGGTTCCACAGAAGAGGGGCCTGAAAACTGAAGGCTCTGCCTCCCATTCTACTTTTAAATACTCGAGGAACAACAAGTAGGCCTGCAGAGCGAGAGCGAAGTGCTCTAATAGGGTGATATGGTACTACAAGGTCATTAAGATAAGATGGGGCCTGATTATTTAAGACCTTGTATGTGAGGAGCAGGATTTTGAATTCAATTCTGGACTTAACAGGAAGCCAATGAAGGGAAGCCAAAACAGGAGAAATCTGCTCTCTCTTTCTAGTCCCTGTCAGGACTCTTGCTGCAGCATTTTGGATTAGCTGAAGGCTTTTCAGTGAGTTTTTTGGACTTCCTGATAATAATGAATTACAGTAGTCCAGCCTGGAAGTAATAAATGCATGAACTAGTTTTTCAGCGTCACTCTGAGACAGGATATTTCTAATTTTAGAGATGTTGCGCAAATGGAAGAAAGCAGTCTTACATATTTGTTTAATATGTGCGTTGAAGGACATGTCCTGGTCAAAAATGACTCCAAGGTTCCTCACAGCGTTACTGGAGGCCAAGGTAATGCCATCCAGAGTATGAATCTGGTTAGATACCATATTTCTAAGATTTTCAGGGCCGAGTACAATAAGTTACAGCTAACCCCTCTTTCCTTCCATCATGTGCAGACGGAGCTTTCAACGTGTGGCATGAACTGGGAATTTGTAAATTAAAAGACTTGTATTCAAACGATACCTTCATGTCATTTCAACAATTCAAAGATAGATTTGGACTACGGTGCAGCCATTTTTTTTATATCCGTACACATCTGCCGCAGTTTGAAAGCATGCCGTCCGACACCTTGGATAGATGCCTTAGTGATAGCCGGGGGTCCAAACAGAGAGTCTCATTATTCTATAACTCACTACAGGAGACGAGTACACCTTCTACTCATCCAATTAAGGAGGAGTGGGAAAAGGAATTTGGGATCTCCCTATTCCTGTTTGTTTTTGGCAGGTCTTACGCAACATAAATGTGCTTTTTATTAATTCCCGTCATTGTTTAATTCAGTATAAAATTGTACACAGGTTACATTACTCAAGAGAAAGACTTCATAAAATGTATCCAGACTCCCTTCTGTGGAAAACGTGTGACACATTATGGAAATCTGTTACATAGTTTTGCACTTTGTCCGAGGCGTCGGGGTTTTTGGTGAGACATCTTCACCTATCTGTCTAATATTCTTAGCACCAAGATTCATCCAAATCCAACAGTAATTATCTTTGGGATCTCCAAAGAAACACAAAGTTTACAACATGCTCAAAAAAGTCTTATGTCATATGCACTGATCATCGCAAAGAAACTGCTCCTGCAGCTTTGGAAAGGCAAAGAGGTTCCTGTGTTAAAGATGTGGCTCGCAGAGCTTACAAATACACTTCACCTTGAAAAAATAAGATATACCATGAATGGTGATGTGAAAGATTTTGAACTAATTTGCCATCCTGTACTTGCATATCTTGGGAAAATGCAACTTTCTGGCAGTCAGGGAATTGGGGTCCAGGGTGGGTTTGGGGTTTTGTTGTTGTTTTTTTCTTCTTCACTTAAACGGACTTGAAATCTACTTTAGATACCATCTAAATCATCGATTGGTGGATTTTTTGTTCGTCTGTTTATTTATTTATTTAGAGAAAAAGGGGGGCATAAGTCTTATTAACCTGTAACGACTGTGATACTTGCTTCTAATAAAAGATATTTGAAACAAAGCACCCTCAGAACCACAACCCCGCCCTGGACCCACCCAGGAGCAGCATGGCTACCAAGCACAGACTCCCCCAGCAGCAACCACCAGAAAAACACCGCCCAAGAGCCACCAAAGCCCCATCCAGGTCTTCAGTGCTCAGTGCCACTATATTAAACTCGTTCATATTCCTTCAGCATCGATCGAGAGGGGAGCATTGATCTGAATGGCATCCATTCACGTCCCGTTAACAGGTGTGGCTGATGGGGACCGGGCCTGTTAGCGGTATCTCAGGCCTTCTGGTTTCTTCTCAGATTAAGCAGGGTAGACACTGGGAGGTCGAGGCAGTTAGAACTGGGCTTATTCCTCACCCATTGGCTCTGCACAGCCTGCTGGGTAAGACCCATGGGATCAGAGATCAGGGTGAGTTAAAGGACCGCTGGTCCCACCAGACTGACAGTGTTCTCCAAGGTAATAAAGATATAAGGTTACAAATCCTTGTTTTAACCTCACACCGTCCAATCACACTGCTCAGAAGGATTTATTCGGAGCACTCACACGTTTAAAATTCCAGATTCTGGCTTTGTTAAATCTCAAGCGAAAGCCTTCATAAATCAGCCCCTGGAACATTTTGGCTTCTCCAGCAGCTCCCCTCTCATCCTCTTCATTTTTCTCCACCCTTCATCCATCCGTGAAATCACAGCATCACTGAAGCCTCAAATACATTTAACGCTTTCACCTCCTCGCGTTCCTCTCTCCTTATATCTGTCCTGCTCTGAATATCCTCCTCCTCACCCTCTGCAGTCTTCAGTCAGACTCTGTCCTCCAAACCCTCAGACTGACGCGCTGATATCACTGACATTTACTCTGCTGTTAAAGTTTCATCTAATTAAACTCATATGCAGCCTTCACCTTTTTCACCTCCTTATTTCCTCTCCTCCTCCTTCCTGTTGGATTTCCCAATTAAGTTAAATGTCAGGTCAGCCCAAACTGAAGGTCCTCATTTTATTCATATCATTGCATTACCCTCTGCAGTTCCTGCATTTCAGCCCTTTAGCTGATTTCTGATCACTTGAACAATCCAACATCTTAAACAGCTGCACCGCTCAGATTCCCTGCAGTCTTTAAATGCACCATCAGAGCTGGACTGAATAGATTTGATTAATAAGAGCTTCAATTATTTTTGTCAGACTAACGGTCCCATGACAGCTGCGCACAGACTTGTCTGGAAACTGAAGGGTTTTTGATTGGATGATAGTATTGATATCCATAAACCAGCCCGTTCTCCCCAGTGCCCTAATGATCTACCGGAGACTCCAGACTTTGTTTCTGGGAATAATTTTAGAGCCATCCATGAGGGTTATGTTTTATACCTGAACACTCAAAGATGAATCTGACAACTCTCAATGAACTTTAACCTTTAAGAACCATCATGTCCCCATATTTTATTCACAAGAGCTCACACAGCTTCAGACGGATGGAAGGACAGGCAGACGGACAGCCTAATGGATGGATGGACAGATGGATGGGTACTTTATTGTACATACTTGACTCAAGCCATGTTTTTATCATTTACTGTGAAATGCAAAGGAAATCCAGTCAAATAATTTACTGACTGTGGTCGTGTTTCCTGATTGTTAGCGTGAGAATGTTCATGTTACACCGCTGAAATGATGGGCCAACTCATCTCCCGTGCAACATATTTATTTTTACAGAAACCTGTAAAGACAGAAAAGTGTGTGATTAATCAGTTCTCTCGGCGCGCGGGCCGTACGCTGCCTCTTCACCGCTGACACTACTTCTTCTAGTGTAGCGTCAGCTACCGATGCGTACAGGACTGAGCGCCCTCTGCTGGTGGAACTTATACAACAGTAAAACTGACATTACAGTGGCCTTACTAAAAGAAAATGTCTCTGAGCATCAAATAAAATGGGGGGCTACTATTTTCATGTCTCTGTCTTTAACATTGTGCCACATTCACAAAGGTCGATAACGTTTATACAGCACTGTGCAAAAGGCTTTTCACTTCTTTACATTTTGCTTCCAAGGATCCAAACTTCGTCTGTGCTCTTGAGCAACAGTTTTTAAAGTTCTTCTTTGGACATCGGCTGCTTTTCACTCATGTTCAGTCCCTGTACCTGAGCATTTTCACAGGAGTGTTTTTAACCCCTGAACTCTGACCTATGAAGCACCGAGCTCGGGGATGAACCAGCGTTGTGTCTACACATAACAGAAACCTTAGCATTGAACCAGTTTTACATGGTGTCTTTAGGCTCCTTGTTACCACAAACGCACACAGTTTGACATAAAATAGTATTTTTGTACCAACAAGCAGTCCCTTAAAGAGTTGTTAGCTGAAAGCTCTGCATGTCTGACAAACTGGACCAAAAAAGAAGTGTGAGGGCTAAAACCTGAGTAGAGCTCAGTTTCGGAAAGTCACGTCCTGTAGAAAGAGGCACAGCACAGCCAGAACATGGTCAGTGTGTGGGAGGAGGTCAGGAGGAGGTCCAGCAGTCTGCAGCCATCTGTGAGGACGCTGCAGGTCAGTCACTGCTGTTGGAGAGCTTTGATAAACCGATGAGTCTGATCCACCGTGCAGGAACATCTGGAAACATCAGTGTAACGTTGGACCCAAGAAACATAAGCCGGAGCGAATTTGACGACAGCAGAACTTTTATTTAACACTGTGGTTTACTGGGACACAGACACTCCAGCTCTCTCTCTCTGCTGTCACGACCGCCCTCCTCCTCCGACTGTCACTGCCAACATATAAAGAGACACAATCACTGTCAGATCCCAGCACACCTGTTCACCCCGCCCCTGCGCCGCCCCGGGAGCTCACTGCGTCACCCCTCCTCTGCAGCTGGCCAGAGACCACACCCACGCCACAATCAGCTTCATGTTTCAGCATGACAATGATCCAAACACAGTGAAGGCACAGCTGGATAGAAACACACGAGGGAACAGAGCCAGACCTCAGCATGACTGAAGCAGCGTGGGATCATCCTGACAGGGAAACATCCAAAGAAGAGCTTTGAATGTCCTTCAAGGAGCCTGGAAAACTGTTCCTGAAGATCCTCACAGAGCTGACCGAGAGCTGAAGGATGAAGCTGCTCGTACCAAATATTTACTTACAGCTAAGAAATGGACGGACTCTGATTTTGTATTTCCATGTAGGACCACCGAACTCTGCACTGTCACACACACACGCAAACATGTGTGTATTTATATCCTTGTGGGGACATCTCATTGACATAATGCTTTCCCTAGCCGCTTACCCTAACCATCAAAAATTAACCCTAACCCTGACCCGAACCCTGACCATAAACTAACTGTAACCCTGACCCGAACCCTGACCATAAACTAACTGTAACCCTGACAAGAAAACCACATTTTGGCTGTGTCCCAATTCAGGGTCTGCACGCTTGAAGTACGCGTACTACACGTACTACGTACGGTGCGTACTATAAGTACGAGAAGTGCGGAAGTGAGAGGCTCGTGAAATGGGACGGTCTAGCCTGTGTCGCGCTGTTCAGGTTAGGGTTAGACATATATATATGGGATATATGGGACCACGAAGCGTGCACCGGACCACGCTTGATATTTGGGGAAATTGACGGCGCATTTGGAGTATGTATTTGAAGTACACTTCGAATTGGGACAGCCGTCGTCGCGTGGCGGTGATGTAATCACACTTAAAATGCGTACTTCAAGCGTGCAGACCCTGAATTGGGACACAGCCTTTGAGTCTCAAAAACACCTTCAAACTCGTGGGGACCCACGAGGGCTGTTTGTCCCCACAAGTGTACTAAATTACCAATTTTTGGTCCCCATGAAGATGTTAATACCCGTCCACACTCACACACACACACTCACACACACACACACACTCACACACACGCACACACACACTCACACACACACACTCACACTGACACACACACACTGACACACAGACAGACACACACACACACACACACACACACACACGCATACACACACACACACACGCATACACACACACACACACACACACGCATACACACACTCACACACGCATACACACACACACACGCATACACACACACACACTTGGCCCTCGTAGCAGATCCACTTGAGTTGCTGGCAGTGGAGCGTCTGATCAAAGGAGCTGAAGAGGAGCTGCGGGAGGAGGAGGAGGAGAGTTGCTCATTCATTTTCTCAGCTGCTCCTCAAAGACTCGAGTTTTCTCCTCCCTGAGCAGCAGGACGCTGACACCGACGCTGACACTGGTCTGATCATGAACCTGAGTTATGACAACACACAGGAAGAAACGACCAGGAACAGCCACAAAGTGTTCAAGATTATTATGACGAGTATAAATGTTAACAGGAGGAATTCTACTAAAGAAAATCAGAGACGAAGCACTAGAACAACCACAGGATGGAACAAAATACACAACAAACCCAACCCTGACCTTCCAAACTAAAGTCAGCTAAACAGGAGGCCCACCTCTGGCCAGTGCACACCTGTGGTGATAATGAGCACAAAACAGGAATCAAAACTTAACAATCAAAAAGCCATCGCAATGTACGAGCAGAAACCCCATCAGGACAAACCTGGATCCAGATCAGCTGTCATCTTTTTTCAGAACTCCAGGTGTATCTCCAAGGTTTCAGATCAGCCTGCATGTGTGACTCTCCGAGCGTTCAGGTCTGTCCTCTCTACGACTCTCTATCTCGATTAAACTCCAACAAGCCTCACCGCCGGGAACTTTTTCATGCAAGTCTGCAAACATCAAACTTTTTGTGAATTCCCACTAACAGGCAAACTGAACCAATCCTGTGAGCGCTCTCTTTGGTGAAAACAGATATGACATTATAGTGTTAGGTTTTCTGTTTCAGTTTTAAGCTGAGAGGTCGAGCAACTCGTAACTCTTAGACTCTACCCAGAGGTTATCAGACTCTGAAAACCTCAGAGGCGGTGTGTCTGTGTGTTGGAACCATCTCAGGCCGAGATTCCAACTTACAGGAACATGGATGTGCAGGTCATAAACAAAGGAGTCCTCAAGTGAAAACACTGTGAACTGAACATATGTTTGAGTCACGGTGTGTTTCTCTCTGTGTCTCTGTGTGTCTCTGTGTGTCTCTTTGTGTGTCTCTGTGTGTCTCTGTGTGTGTTTCTGTGTGTGTCTCTGTGGGTCTCTGTGTGTGTTTCTGTGTGTCTCTGTGGGTGTCTCTGTGTGTCTCTTTGTGTGTCTCTGTGTGTCTCTGTGTGTCTCTGTGTGTGTCTCTGAGTGTCTCTGTGTGTCTCTGTGTGTCTCTTTGTGTGTCTCTGTGTGTGTTTCTGAGTGTCTCTGTGTGTCTCTGTGTGTGTTTCTGAGTGTCTCTGTGTGTGTGTCTGTCTCTGGTTGTGTTTCTGTGTGTGTCTCTGTGTGTCTCTGTGTGTCACTGTGTGTGTCTCTGTGTGTGTTTCTGAGTATGTCTGTGTGTGTGTGTCTGTCTCTGTGTGTGTTTCTGTGTGTGTCTCTGTGTGTATCTGTGTGTGTTTCTGAGTGTCTCTGTGTGTGTCTGCCTGTCTCTGTGTGTGTTTCTGTGTGTGTCTCTGTCTGTCTCTGTGTGTGTTTCTGTGTGTCTCTGTGGGTGTCTCTGTGTGTCTCTGTGTGTGTTTCTGTGTGTCTCTTTGCGTCTCTGTGTGTGTTTCTGTGTGTGTCTCTGTGTGTCTCTGTGTGTGTCTCTTTGTGTGTCTCTGTGTGTCTCTGTGTGTGTTTCTGTGTGTGTGTCTCTGTGTGTCTCTGTGTGTGTTTCTGAGTGTCTCTGTGTGTGTCTGTCTGTCTCTGTGTGTATCTCTCTGTGTCTCTGTGTGTGTTTCTGTGTGTCTCTGTGTGCGTCTGTGTGTCTCTGTGTGTCTCTGTGTGTGTCTGTGTGTGTCGGTGTCTGTGTGTGTCTGTGTCTCTGTGTGTGTCTGTGTGTGTCTGTGTCTCTGTGTGTGTCTTTGTGTGTCTCTGTGTGTCTCTGTGTGTGTCTCTGTGTGTGTGTCTCTCTGTGTGTCTGTGTGTCTCTCTGTGTGTCTCTGTGTGTCTCTGTGTGTGTCTGTGTGTGTCTGTTCTCTGTGTGTCTCTGTGTGTCTCTGTGTGTCTCTCTCTATGTCTCTGTGTGTGTCTCTCTCTGTCTCACTCTGTGTCTCTGTGTCTCTCTGTGTCTCTGTGTGTGTCTCTGTCTAACTCTGTGTCTCTGTGTGTGTCTCTGTGTGTGTGTGTCTGTCTCTGTGTGTGTTTCTGTGTCTCTCTCTGTCTCTCTCTCTGTCTCTCTCTGTGTCTCTGTGTGTGTCTCTCTCTCTGTCTCTCTCTGTGTCTCTGTGTGTGTCTCTCTGTGTCTCTGTGTGTGTCTCTGTGTGTCTCTCTCTGTCTCTCTCTGTGTCTCTGTGTGTGTCTCTCTGTGTCTCTCTGTGTCTCTGTGTGTCTCTCTCTGTGTCTCTGTGTGTCTCTTTGTGTGTCTCTGTGTGTGTTTCTGAGTGTCTCTGTGTGTCTCTGTGTGTGTTTCTGAGTGTCTCTGTGTGTGTGTGTCTGTCTCTCTGTGTGTTTCTGTGTGTCTCTTTGTGTGTCTCTGTGTGTCTCTGTGTGTGTTTCTGAGTGTGTCTGTGTGTGTGTGTCTGTCTCTGTGTGTGTTTCTGAGTGTCTCTGTGTGTGTCTGTCTGTCTCTGTGTGTGTTTCTGTGTGTGTCTCTGTCTGTCTCTGTGTGTGTTTCTGTGTGTCTCTGTGTGTGTTTCTGTGTGTGTCTCTGTGTGTCTCTGTGTGTGTCTCTTTGTGTGTCTCTTTGTGTGTCTCTGTGTGTCTCTGTGTGTGTTTCTCTGTGTGTGTCTCTGTGTGTCTCTGTGTGTGTTTCTGAGTGTCTCTGTGTGTGTCTGTCTGTCTCTGTGTGTATCTCTCTGTGTCTCTGTGTGTGTTTCTGTGTGTCTCTGTGTGCGTCTGTGTGTCTCTGTGTGTCTCTGTGTGTGTCTGTGTGTCTCTGTGTGTCTCTCTGTGTCTCTCTCTCTGTGTCTCTCTCTGTGTCTCTCTGTGTCTCTGTGTGTCTCTCTCTGTCTCTCTCTGTGTCTCTGTGTGTCTCTCTGTGTCTCTGTGTGTGTCTCTCTGTGTCTCTCTGTGTCTCTGTGTGTGTCTCTCTGTGTCTCTCTGTGTGTCTCTCTGTGTGTCTCTGTGTGTCTCTCTCTGTGTCTCTGTGTCTCTCTGTGTCTCTGTGTGTCTCTCTCTGTGTCTCTGTGTGTGTCTCTGTGTGTCTCTCTCTGTGTCTCTCTCTTTCTCTCTCTGTGTCTCTGTGTCTCTCTGTGTCTCTGTGTGTCTCTCTGTGTCTCTCTGTGTCTCTGTGTGTGTCTCTCTGTGTCTCTCTGTGTGTCTCTCTGTGTGTCTCTGTGTGTCTCTCTCTGTGTCTCTGTGTCTCTCTGTGTCTCTGTGTGTCTCTCTCTGTGTCTCTGTGTGTGTCTCTGTGTGTCTCTCTCTGTGTCTCTCTCTTTCTCTCTCTGTGTCTCTGTGTCTCTCTGTGTCTCTGTGTCTCTCTCTGTGTCTCTCTGTGTCTCTGTGTGTCTCTCTCTGTCTCTCTCTGTGTCTCTGTGTGTGTCTCTCTGTGTTTCTCTGTGTCTCTGTGTGTCTCTCTGTGTCTCTCTGTGTCTCTCTGTGTCTCTGTGTGTCTCTCTCTGTCTCTCTCTGTGTCTCTGTGTGTGTCTCTCTGTGTCTCTCTGTGTCTCTGTGTGTCTCTCTCTGTCTCTCTCTGTGTCTCTGTGTGTCTCTCTGTGTCTCTGTGTGTCTCTCTCTGTGTCTCTGTGTCTCTGCATTGTGACTTCTTGTGTCCTGTTTCCAGTCTGTCTCGTCTCCTCTCTCTCTCCCTGTCGTCTGCCTTTCCTCCACTCTTGTCATGTTCAACCGTTTCCTGTTTTACTGTGAAAGTCTTGTGTTTCCATGTTCGGTGTGTCTAGTTTTGCTTCCCTGTGGCGTCATGTTAATTTGTGTCAGTGGTTATGCTTCCCGTGTTGTGCTGCTCTGAGTCAGCATCTCTGTGGCTGTGTGTTTAGTAATTTCCCAGTTCAGTTTGTATTTCCTGTGGTCCAGCAGTAAGGCTGTGTTAGGCCCCCGTGAGTCTGCGCTGGGGTCCAGACATTTATGACAGATTGACCCATTTTACTAAAAGATTTTCTCCACAAACATGAAGCTAGCAGACTAATGCTTCTTAAACCAGAGCCGCCTGTCACATTTGACTCCATCTGTCTTGTGGTCAGCTCACCCTGCAGCCTGAACACAGCTGCTGTGTTTACGGCCGTATTTCTCTGAAAAGAGCAGCCAGTCTGAGCGACTGATGCTCGAGAGGCTCTGTGACCACAGCAGAGATTTCAGGTTCTAACAGGAGAAAATGAAATTCTGAAGCGGTAAAGCAGCGAGACAAAAAGGAGCATTAGAGCCATTTCATTTTTTTCATTTCATTTCAGGTTCAGTCACATTTAGCTTGAGGTGAATTCTGGTGAGTTTGTCCGAGGAGATGCTGCTCAAACAAAAACACGCTGCACTCCAAAGAAGACTGCCGCAAAGGTCATCAAGCAAATGTGCTCGCACAGAGCTGAAATGTGCTGAAAGGTAGCTGAAGAGAACACGTTGCAGCTTCTCTCAGCGTGTTTGTCACAGAGAGAAACGTGTGAGCTCTTTGTCAGCCAGCAGCGTTTCTGCCTGTGTTTGACCTGCAACTCTTAGTCCGCCTTAAAGAACACCTCACCGTGTCCTGCAGAAAAGCTGCACATTTTTCATTCTTTGTAATAAAGCTCAGCCTTGGTGCACCACGGCAAACATTATACGCCCTACTGAGAGAGAGTTCAGCCTGCCTCAGCAGCTGTTGGTCCATTTATGTTCTGCAGTACTCTGGGCTCTTCTTCATCCCTGCACGGCTTGGATCGGCACCAAACAGGACAAGAACAGACTGCAGTGCACGGTGAGGTCTGGTGCAGCCAGCACCGCTGCAGCCTGGACACAACTCCTGCCCTCCTGTAGGTGCTACAGAGCACTGCGGATGCCTGGATTTAAATATCCCTCATACATGATGTATGTGTGCAGCGAGTAAGCGGACGATATATAGTCCTAACCACTTATCCTTATCCCTACAAATGCCTGTGTCAGTGTGGTCAGTGTGGTCTGCGAGCAGTGCGTTCCTGGTATGCGTGCAGAGCTCGTCATAAAGCTGAATCTGATTCTCAGCGCAGCCACAGAGCAGGCTCGGAGCTTTCTCTGGGTTAAATCTGATTGGCTGTCAGGAGCTTTACAAACTCTTCATGTCTGAATGTGCAGCGTCGTTCTGTCTGTCATCCACTGTTTCTGTTGCACATAAGGAAGACCTGAGGACCTTGCAGTGTGAGTGCAGGCCGGCACATTACACCTCTTCTCTGCTCTGACTGCAGTCATGCTGTTTATCCTCGCAGTATGCACGGGCCTCCCAGCTGCTCCTCCTGCTGTTTGCGACTCTGAGCTCTAAGTTTCTTCAGTGCAGATCCATATTTGTGTGTGAGAGCTATTTTTCCCTCTGTTGGCTTAAAGATTATCAATCTGCTGCTGTTTTCTTTACACAGAGTTTTCTTGTATTGTGTAGCGCTGTTTTTGGTTGTGTTGCTTTATCTGTTTAATACTTCATGTTTAGTATTGGGAGCTGCTCTGATGTTTCTCATTTATTACATATCAGTTAGATAACTAACAGACATGGACCAGGAACACCTGGATCAGCACTGCGGTACGGTCCATGCTACGCATCGAGTCCAGCAGGTTGCAGAGGTCTTTAAAAAGTAAACCTAAGCAAACCTGTTTGTTTGTGGGCCTTCCTGTCTGACTCCAAGCAGTGAAACGCTCAGTTGGGCTAAGATCAGCTGACTGACTTGGCCCTTGAAGAATCTCCCACTCCTTTGCTTGAATAAACTCCTGGCTGTGTGTTTCGGGTCATCTGTATTATGAAACACACTGACACAGGCACACAGACATATATACACATGCAGATGTACACTCACCCCCCCCTCCAAACGCCTTCAATGCTTATTCCCCTCCAATGCTGACGGGGATCAAGGAGACCAGCGCACAGGCTGCAGGCCCGGATGTGCTGTCTAAATCGGCTGTCTCTCACCCTTTACCCCCCCCCGCTGCTTGTCATGTGTTTCTTTGGTGTATAAGAGTGTTTTCATGTGCAGAGGTGTTTTTTTCTGTTCTCAAACTGATCTCCCTGTTGGAGCTCAGTCTGGGGGGAGTTATTTTTTCTCCTTATCTTTCCTCATGTGGTGCATTTTCCATTGTTATACCTCTGACCTGTCTTCCCCATGTGATGTTTGTGTAATGTATGTATGGTCAGAGGGTAAGATGGCGCCGCCATTGCGTGCAATAGGTCGGCAGCCTTAACATGAAATTTCCAAATCGTGGGACTAATAAAGGTATATCTTATCTTATCTTATCTTATCTTATCTTATCTTATCTTATCTTATCTTATCTTATCTTATCTTAACACCTCAGAGTTCGTTCTGCTGCTTCGGTCACATCATCATAAACACTCGTGTCCCAGTGCCACTGGCACTGCTTTGGATCACGAGCTGTTCCACGCCTTCTCCATACTTTTCTCTTGATCTTGGCCTCATCTGTCCAAAGAATGTTTTCCCAGAGCTGTGCCGCCGTTTTTAGATGTTTGTAGCCGATCGAGCCTTTCTATTCGCGGGGCTTATGAATGGTTGCACCCTGCAGTGAACCCTCTGTGCTTTCTGTCATACAGTCTGCTCTTTATGCTGCACTTGGGTATCGACATGCCTTCCTCCTGGAGAGTGTTGTTCCCTTGGCTGACGTTGTGAAGAGGTTTCTCTGCACCATGATTCTGCGAGCATCCACCACCGTTGTCTTCCATGGACGTCCAGGTCTTTTTACCTTGCTGAGTTCACCAGTGCTCGCTTTCTTTCTCAGGATGATTTTGTCACTCCTAATATTGCAGCAATTTCTCAGACGGTTTGTCTTTGTTTGTTTCAGAGCTGCTTTGACTGCATGATGTCTGTTCACAGCAAAGTCTTCCAAATGCAAGAACCAAACATCAAATCTTTAATCTTCTTAACTGACGATGACATAATGAAGGAATTGCCCACACCATCAAACGGCCTTTCAGTCGATTGTCCGATTACTTTTGTTAAAGAGCGGAAACTCTTAAATCCTTCAAGTTTCAACTTGTATTGTCATGTACAGATAAACAGTGTAGCCACGTTTACCCATAATGAAATTCATTAGTGCTCCTCAGCTTTACATGAGCATATAGAAGTGTGCAGTTAAATTAAGAAGACAATAACAGAAAATTGCAGCAATAATAATGATAAAGAGAAAAAAGACAAAAAAGTATTGAATATTTCGAGAATTTAAGGCTAGTATTCATAGTTTGTGCAAGAGTATTTATTATTTTTCATCCAGTTTGAATGTAGATAACCTCGAATGAAAGCTGAGAGTGTGCACATGTATATGGAGCTAACAGAGAGACAGGGTGGAGAGGAGGAAACCTCAGCTGGTCTAACAACACTCACAGCAGAGGCTGCTCCTCCTACGATGCCTGAGCACATCTGGCACATCACCAAAGACCTCAATCATTTTTACGGAGCCTTGTGTGGAAGCTGCAATGTTCAGACACCACCGGGGTCATCATGAGGGCCCGTGGCACACACCCACAGCACCACCTGGTCACACCCCTGTCCTCAGGCGAACACTGTCTGAATCACAGACAAAAAAGAGCCTCAAACAGCTTCACAGGCCATCAGACTCCCGAATCAGAGACTCCCGAATTCTCCTGAACATCAGGACCATTACGGCTGCTGTGCAAATACTAGGTCACTTCTCCCAGTGGGGACAAAACGGCCCACTGGAGACATAATCCTCAGACATCGGAAAGTCATTCTTTCATGAGCTTTGCACTGGGTGGGAGTGCTTACGGAAGATGCATCGTTTGAGTGTCATAATAAGTCAGTGAGACATCCTGATGTTCCTGCGGATGCCTCGGTCTCAGGTCCTGTTGGTTTACAGTAAATATTTGCAGACGTGTGCTGCAGAGGAATGAACAGACTGAAGGCCAGCAGATGATTCGGTCCATTATTGAAAGCCCACACACAGAAACATAATCAGCAGGTAGCAGAAATGTCATTTGGGTAAAGGTCAGCAGGCTTTTTCCTCGGCGGCAGCTCTTTGTTTGTCTCTTTTCATCTTGTTGTTCTGACTGCACACCAATGAAGACCCTCATTAAGATTCCCCGTGTAGCCATCAAACAGAGGAAACAGTGCTCACTCTGCATCTCCACCCACACTGGGATGGATTCATTGTGAGAAACAGACATGAAGCTCTGCAGGTATCTGCTGCTGGTTTCTCTCTGAATGTTGATGAAGGTAATGCTTAAGCCCGTTCCTCCTCACGCTGACCCTCCACCTGCCTGGAAATGATGTTGGCGTAATTGTTGTGCACTTATTATCTGGTGGTGTCAGGCTGCAGTTTCCATTATGGATGGTTTTTGATCTGTGCTGGCAAACACGCACATACGACAGACCGGCAGGACCCAGGGTTCAAAGACTTCCAAGACACAACAAGATTTTAAAAGAAGAGTTTCAAACACAAGGAAACCAGGAAGGTGAAGACAGGCGAGACAATCCTTCACAGGAAAGGAAAACAGAAATGTGTGCTTAGACACTGGGAATCATGACAATGTGTTCCTCATCCTCATCTGCCTTTGTCGTTGCAGCATGTGTCATCGTCTAAAAGGATGTGTCTCCTGATTGGATGTATGAGGGTGGTGGGCGGGGCGCATGGCGGCGTCCTCCCACAGATTTGTGCTCAGGATTCTTTGAGCGTCTCCTGCGTTCAGCCTGTGATTATATGAAAGACGCAGATTGAACCTTTCCACAGTGTCTGCTGCAGCAGTGCTGGGACGTTCGACGCACACCGAGGACGCTGAAAGGTTCGTCACTGTCTCGTCATGGCTGGCAGCATTTCACACGATCCTCCATCGTGCTGTCACGGCGAGGATAAGAAAAGATTTCCTGCCCCAGAGTCGCTCCCCCGCTGCAGTGATTGAATGAGGCTGTTACTGAGTGGACGTCCGTGTCATAAATCAGTGGAGAGTACACAGTGCTGCTGGCTCACAAAGGCCCATCTCAGTCACTGATCCGTCCAAGGCTTATTTCTGGTTTGTAAACTGATTCATGGGACTAATTTTATTTTAAAGGTTCAAACTCGAGTAGAGCGGCCACAGAAAACTGCAGCTGTGCTCGTGGAGCCAGTCAGCTTCTTCAGCCCGTAGGCATGAACCACGTCAGGGCCTGGTGCTGTCCAACTCTTCATGCTGGAGACACTTTAATGTTTGCCTCTGTGATGCTGATTAGATCCTGTTGTGTCGTCTGGTCTTAGCTCCACTAGCCCCTGAGCATTGCTGTCCTCTGCTGCGTCTTTTCCCCATATGCTCTTCCAGTATTCCTCCACCTGCGGTCTTGGTGGGGCTGTTCTCACGTTGTTCCCGTGTCACTAAGAGTACATGTTGGATGGTTCAGTGCAGAACATCCTGTTCATTTTTGTGCAGTGGCTCCTGGCTTGCTGTCCTGTCCCTGCTCTGGTTCCTGATGTGATCTCAGTTTAATAAATCACCTTTAGCTGTCGTCAGTCGTTGGAGTCTGCTCCGTGGACCCTGACGATGCTCTTCTTATTCCACTGTACTACAGTCTATTAATCAATTCATTTATTTTAAGATCAAAGAAAAGTAATCAGCAAAATGTTTTGATAATCAATGAGCCATCTTCCAATTTAATAAATGCACGATGTTACGACCTTTCCGGGAGAACACAGGAAGGATCAGATGTGAAACTTGGGTTCAAAAACCGAATGAACAACTTTTCAGTGTGTGCAGGACGGATGATCGTCCTTTAACATCCAGTCATTCAGCACACGGCAGTCACTCACTTATACACCCGTCAGCACAAACGTGTTCATCAGCCTTCAGCTCCGGAGCGAAACAGACTCCTGGGTGAGAAATGCTGAAGGCCAAGAAAGATGCCAAGCGGATCATCATGGCCTTGCCATATTGGTCCATTTGATTGGCCTTTATTATAATTATGTATTTATTTTCTTTTATTTTCAGTTGTTACAGACGGGACAGACATGACTGGGAGAAAGAATGAAAGAAAGAGAGGGAGAGAAAGAAAAACAGAGGGGAGAAGAGAGTGAGAAAGGGGGAAGAAAACAAACAAACAAACAAAACCAAACAAAAGTAGTAGAGACATAATTTAATAAAAAGCCACCTTCTCAGGGCTGGACTCGTTTTTGTGGTTCTGGTCATATCCACCCATCAGCAGGCAAATAGGTGAGGAGGTCAAAGGTCTTAGCTGGCTTAGTCACAGAGTCAAAAACTGTCAGCCTTCTTGACCTCTCTGAAGGTCAGAGGTCAGCATGTGATGGAAGCAGATAAATATGATGGAACTTAAGCCTTGTGTGAGCTGATAACGACCTTTAGTTATCGCGCTTTGGGGTCCTTAGGGACTAGAAAAGCGCTATACAAATACAGGCCATTTACCATTTACATTTACCATTTAGTTCACACTTATCGGCACGACCTTCCCTCATCGGGTCCATCGGCTCTCAGCCACTCGCTTGATAACGTTAGGCTGCTTTTCTCAGCTAATGTTAGCTTGTGTTGCTAACTGCTGATGCTGGGAACCGAAGGAGGCACCGAGGTCCAAAGAGCTTAACCAGA
Source organism: Perissodus microlepis (assembly GCF_051167445.1). NCBI lineage: Eukaryota > Metazoa > Chordata > Actinopteri > Cichliformes > Cichlidae > Perissodus > Perissodus microlepis. The sequence goes on from NC_140480.1 coordinate 35,817,803, forward strand.
GGAGCCCATGGGTTGTTAGAGGGATGCTGGGATTGTCACTGTTTAACTTCAGAGAGTTTTTCGCTGCAGCATCTTTGACCTTCCTCCACGTGAGCAGAGCACAGCGGAGCAGCCTGCACATACGTGCTGGATATACGAACTCTTTTCACCTAAGAGGCATATGCACTATGCATAACCTAAGCAGCGGGTCGATGAAAGCAGATGCAGGTCAGAGTGCCGATAGGATGAGGGTGAAAGACGAGGTGAGTGGTCTGAGGGCAGGAAGAAGAGGATGAAAGGAAGCACACACACACACACAGACGTCACACTCTGCACAGGTGAAGTGACGTCTGAAACAGATTCTCTAACACGTGCCTGACGTTTCCTTTGGCGTTTGTCTCTCCTCAGCGGCGAGCTGAGAATCATGACAATCATGACAATGTGTTCACCTTCCTCATCCTCATCTCCAATTCCACGTCTTTCCTTTCTGTTTGGAAACCAGCGTGGGATCAATAATGCGATTTATTTTTCTGTGAGTGTTTCCAGCAGTGTGACACGAGCACGGATCAGCGACTGCTCCGACACGAAGCTGACGAACGCTCTGAGAGAGGCTGCCGCTCGTGCACACGGAGGCCGTCGTGCTCGGTGACCTGCTGCTGCTCGCTGCGCCTGCCACACTACAACAATGTGTGAAAGAGAAGAAGTCTTTTGTAGTTCATGTATATTCAGCTCCAGTGAAATCATTTAACACAGTGCAGTGGGCTGAATATAAACCTAGCACAGACATTCTGGAAGTTTGTTTTTGGATGATTTCCTTGTTGTAACGATGCTTCTTGGCAATAAATCTCACAATGTTGGAAAGGCTATTTATTCCCCCATAAAAGGCGGCACATTTGTAAGGAAAAAATGGGCTGTGCATGACAAACTTGCCAAATCTTCTCTGCCAACAGCTTTTTCTGCTACTGCTAATCGAGTGCAGCATTATTTGGAGCCCTAGTTTCCTTTTCAGATAGAAGGCCAAGTTTCATATAACGATGTCAGAGACAGGCTGTGAAGTAGATGACAGCACAAGAAGACCGTTTCCTGAGCAGCCTTTAGTGCAAAGAAACTGTTACATCAAAGAAATCATTCAAACACAACTTCCTTTGCTCTTTGAGCCACGTTTATAATTTATGGTGATAAAGGAAGAAGGGAAAACTCTGCACGTCCATTTGCTGGGCAGACCTCTGATTATCCACGTGCTCGTTACTGATTGACTTTATTTCAGAGCTTCTGTCTGCGGAGCTGCTTTGAAAACATGTCCGATGTGTTTCTATTAACATTTCCCACTAATGGATTATGGAGGTGTTTGGGGGAAGGGCTCCTTGCTACTCCAGTGAGGTCCTCATCACCTGCCAGTGTGCAGCGATGAAGGCCGAGAGTTCACGCTCAAAGCACTTACTGACGAGCTGAATAAGAAAGAAGGGCACGCCGTAGGCTCGGAGCTCATCCAGCTAACTTCAGTTTCAACTTGCTGTTCTCACTGATATCAAAGTGTTGCACTTCTTAGCAGGCTATGTTGCCATGGTAACTGTTGCTTTGGAGCAGGTTACGCTCCTGATAGGAAATCAGCGGGGATGAAATCACTGCTGACTGACCAATTAGATCTCTGGAAAACAGCAGAAGCTCAGACAGTCACAGGGTCTGAAGGTTCGTCTTTATCTGGGGAGCCAGGAGTACCATTCACAGAGAGCTGGAGACTGCTGCAATCACAGCATTGTAAGAGGGTGTAACGTTATCCTTCTTCTATCCTGGATCGCCCCGAGTCTTCCCAGCTTTGACAAATGTCCTGGGGTACCTGCATTTACTCAGAGCCTCTCTGATATGTAAATGTAGTGTTTGTAACGTGGGGAAACCTGAGAGACAAAATGTTTAACCCACCGAGAACACAATGTCCAGATGAACAGTTTTTCCTTACCTGGATGAGCAACTTTTATCTTCCTTTAGAAAATGTTGTCAGTATATGTCCATGTTTCTGATTGGTCAGCAGCTGCAAACTCTGTTATGTCAGTGTGCCATAGCGGGACTGATAAACCAAGTTGATAACAACCTTTATGTGACCTGTTAGCCTCACTGATGATGTCTGACAAGCCAGATAAACAGAAGATATCCTGGATAAATATATGGATATGTTGAAGTGGACTGAGATGAAAGGAACTGGCCCCAACGAGGCGTTCATTATTGAATGAAACTGAACTGAGATCAGCAGTTGCCTGTTTAAATCTGAACCCTGCACTGTGACTGCTTCCTGAACGATGAGCTGACAGAATACATTGATGAGCTCAGACCGGCTTAATCATCATATCTTTATTCATTTAATAAGCACTGAAAATATACAGTTTAAAATTCAAGCTGAAGCAGAAGGTCTGTCTGCACTGACGACAAGCGAGCGAGCGTAAAGTTCGGTCTGTGAGTGCAGAACACTAATATGGCTGCAGCCTGGGTCACATGACTCAAACCGCTCCAACGTATTTACGATATGACCAAATATGTGCGATTAAAGCACAGCATCGTCATCATCAGGACGGTTTTCCTCCAGCTGTGTCGTGTGAGCGGCGTGGGGCGGTGTGGGTCAGTCACTCGGGTGCTGAGCTAAGTGCAGTCCACAGTAAAACACAGAGTACATTTATAGATATCTAGATATATATATATAACAGACTCTGCCCACCCCACACATTAGAAAGAGTAACAACAGAAACAACAGAAACACCAATGAAACACTTTTTTCCTCTGTTCATAAAGATATAGAAGAACAACAGCAACACGTTAGTTTTCTCTTTGTCAGGTCAGAACAGGTCAAACATTCATGTGGTCTGTAAATGTAAACTAACACGAACCGTTACAGCTGGTGACGAAGAACAACCAGAGAGGTCACATGATCGTGTTTTACACGTTCAAACAGAAAGCTGTACACGCTCCTCTCTACGTGCTACGAAAGAACGGCGAACAGGAGGAGAACGTCACGGACAAAGAGCTCACGGCAGCGTTAAAGCTCCAGAAACGGAGCCCTCGATGCTCCTACACACAGTCTGCTAGGTTTGTACGAAAGGTGACCTGTGCTCAGAAACCACCCGAGAGCAGCACACGTCCACGGAGAATGCTTTCAACCACGCCTGAGACAGACTTTTACGCCGATGACTCTGGGTCCTGCTTTGGACCTCCAAACCAGCCTTCAGCTGGAAGGAGTCCTGGAAGTGCTACTGCATTACAGTCACACCAGGAAGTGATGCAGCGTGTTAAATACACTTCACATTCTGATTCATGTCGTGGACCTGACTTCATGATGGAGATGTTTGGAAAACAGCAAACAAACTCGCTTCAGTTTGAGCTGTGGGTGGAGGTCACAGACTACCTTCATCAGTCCAGAGTAGCAGGTATACATCCACCTGTGGCTGAAGGCACCGCTGCAATCGTTCTCTGAAGGCTGATCAGTGTTCTGCATCGGCACCGGGGCCATGAAGGCAGACATGAAGCCTCATTTCTTGTCATACCAGAGGACACTTTTATCCAGTTTACTGATGACCTGAATCGTGCTGCTTAAAACCAGACAGCTTTGTTGACATAAAGGAGTTCGACAGATGGCTCCCTGAGCCCGGATGTGCGAGAAGTTTCTTCTTGTTAAAAGGGAGGTTTTCCTTCCCACGGTTGCCAAGTGCCTGCTCAGAGGCGGTCGTCTGATTGTTGTTGCTGTTGTTGTGATTTTGAAATGAATATTTGTGAGTAAACCGGTGTACCGTGTGTGCATCACAAACATTATTGTAAGTTTCATTGTATATTATGTATTTGGATGATATGGGGCAGGAATTACTCTGTTTTTCCATCACGTCTGGTTTTATCATGTGATCTGAGACAGTGAATCCAGATGCACAGGGCTCAATAATGAATGTAAGACTACATATTGTGTAGAACTGGAAATTTTTCATAAATATTAAGTATTAGTACTAAATATGTGATTTAAATGTACTGAAAAAAAATCTAAACTGGATTGAGATCCACATATTTTCAGTTTCTTACACTGGTTTCAGGATCGACCTGTCATACAAATAAGAAAAGATATTCGTCTCCCTTCAGATGAGAGATTGGCCATTTCTGAAGAGGTCATATCTTCAGTGAGAACGAGTGCTGTCCACAGACGGTTTCAGAGTACAGGTCTGAACTAGTATAAACTAAGAGCAAAGCACCATAAAACACATTGAATCCAGCCAGAGAGCGAGGTTTAGTGACAGACTTCACTTCGTATTTAAGGCAATGTAAGTTAATTGAAATGTTTCTCTCATAACGAAAGCTAAAGTAAACCAACAGAAGCATTTAAGGTGCTGCTAAGAGTGGCTGCAGCTAACGAAACCAGGCAAACCCAAACTGTCATGCTCGTTCTGAAAAACAGACCTGTATCAGTCTTAATGAATCGAGCAAACCCAACTTCATAGAGAGACACAAATATAAAAGCAAAGAGGATACTGAGCCGCGAACAGAACACGCAAGTTCTCAAAGGCCGCACAGTTTACAGAACAACCAGCATCCAGCTAAACGTAGAACCCATCTCATACAGATGAGTCTCAACGTCCCTGATTCATCCTCGCACTTCTGTTAGATAAACTTCAGGAGACCAAGGACTCTTTAATCAGATTTAGTGACAGCGAATAGAAATGAAAGTTTGATTTAAAGCATCACAGTAACACTGATCAGAGTACAAACACCAACCGATGAGCGTTTCATAGGGTTTGTTCTGTTTTTGTCAGTGGTACCTGAACGTCACACCAACATGCTCTGTGCACTCCAGTGCTGTCTGAAACTGTGCAGGATGGTAGGAATGCTCATGTGTTCCTGTTTCACAGCTAGTTTCCTCTTTAAGAGACCAAGAAGAAAGAGAGAGAGAGCCCCTTTGTCCCTTGGATTGGGGTCGGGGCACTGCAACCCTGTCCCCATGCTCCGCCCCTGTGGGGCTGGTAACACCCCCATTGTTTAAAGACCCACAGTTCAACTCTCCCGAACCCGACCTGCCTCTATATCCAAAAACCTGACAGCAGTTGCAGTTCAGTGGCCAGAGGTGGCATTTCCTGAACATCTGGGGTCATCTGACCCCTGTCAGGCCCACTCTGATTGCACCTGCGAGGTGTTTGAAGAGGACTGCTTTTGTGAGGGGGCGCTATTTTATGGCTTCAGTAAAACTACGTTTTCCCGTTTCCACCTCGGTCCGTATGTACAAGGATGGCTGTAGCTCCAAGTCTGAAAAATGAAGCCAGCGCTGAAGTACCTCAAACCTGCATTGCCTTTAAAGTCCAGCAGGGGTTGACTGTTTGGTCTATAAAAGTCTATGAGAAGATGAACATCTTGTTCAGTTGATCTCTGAACTCAGTGAACTCTTTAGTGATGAGTTTATGGTCTCAGTCGCTACTCAGGTCTGACTAGATAAAGCACAATGTTCGTTTTGGGGATAGTGGTCCCAGTAGAGTCACAAAGAACCGGGACATCGGGGTTGGGCTGCTACTCTGAGTGACCAGTGTACCTGGTGTTCAGAGTCAGATCCAACCCTCGCTCATCACTTCGTCTCGGAATGATGAAAGATAATGAAAAGTCAAGATTGATCTTCACATCATCCATCTTTTATATTAAATCTGTGACCAGTGGCACAGGGTTAGATTTACTGAGCTGCAGAACTCAGGGGCACACACAAACGTTTACAGGGATCATTTTCAGTGTTTATGAAACCGAACCTTTACCTTTTAACTTTTGTCGTTGTGTTGTCAGGTATCATATGCCTAACCTAAAAGTCGTTGTTGCCGATTACCCTCATTAACCCTACACTAGCAAAACATGTCATTAAAAAAAATGTTCCTCTAAGTCTTGGCTGAAGACAAGAAAATAATTCAACTTATTAACATTTGTAAGCAGAAGTCTTTTTGCTTATTTCTAAAACACAGGGTAAGAGTAGGAGTCGGGGTCATGGATGGAGTCGGGGTCAGGGTAGCAGTCAGGGTCAGGGTAGCAGTCGGGGCAGGGTAGCAGTCGGGGGCAGGGTAGGAGTCGGGGGCAGGTTAGCAGTCGGGGGCAGGGTAGGAGTTGGGGGCAGGGTAGCAGTCGGGGGCAGGGTAGCAGTCGGGGGCAGGGTAGCAGTCGGGGGCAGGTTAGCAGTCGGGGGCAGGGTAGGAGTCGGGGGCAGATTAGCAGTCGGGGGCAGGGTAGCAGTCGGGGGCAGGGTAGGAGTCGGGGGCAGGTTAGCAGTCGGGGGCAGGGTAGCAGTCGGGGGCAGGGTAGGAGTCGGGGGCAGGGTAGCAGTCGGGGCAGGGTAGGAGTTGGGGGCAGGGTAGGAGTCGGGGCCAGGGTAGGAGTCGGGGGCAGGGTAGCAGTCGGGGCAGGGTAGGAGTTGGGGTCAGGGATGGAGTCGGGGCCAGGGTAGGAGTCGGGGCAGGGTAGGAGTCAGGGTCAGGGCCGGAGTCGGGGGCAGGGCAGGAGTCGGGGGGGGGCAGGAGTTGGGGTCAGGACTGAGATTATTTAGACCTCACACTGTTAAAGTGTTGAAACAGCATTCACAGATGCTCAGGTAAGGCTGTTTATGTCCCACTTCAAGTGTGAGCTGCAGTTTTGAGTCTTTAACCTCAGATCAAACAGGTATGTATTTCACTTTGTATCTGCCAGTAAAAGTCCATCTGAAAGGCAGCGTTGTCTGAACGCTGAATCTCAGTTGTTGTGATTTTGTCCATCGGGAGCCAAACAAAGTCATTTTGTCAAAGCTGCTGGTGAGTCTGTTACACACATGTTGTCCTTTGGTTTCCAACTCCTGATTTTCATCACAAAGGCTCACGAGTCTGGTGGACACATTTTAACCTAAACCACAGTCAACAATCCTAAACCAAAATGATTTTTAGCGCCTAAACACTGAACAAAATGAACAAATGGCATCTCCGAACACAAAAGGTCATTAACCTCCTAAGACCCAAACTCTTCCACGGCAGCATTTTTAACTTCTCTTTGATATTTGGGCTGATTGGGGCCCGATGAATGTAAAAACAAAGAATTACCAGATTTTTTTTTTTACGTTATTTTTGTTTTTAAGAAAAATAAGAGCCACATATGAGGATATTCGTTTAAAATTTTGATAGAACAGTAGCAGTATAATGTCCTCGTAAGTGGATATCAGGCCCTTGTAGAGTAGAATTGAGTATTTTAGTCTAAATAACCCAAAATGTGATGTCCACATATGTGGACGCAGGTCCTAGGAGGTTAAACCTCAACGCGTTTCTCCACCATCTGGCATCTGGCAACACGGTGCAGTGTAAACCCCCAACCCCCCCGCACACAAGCACCATGTAGAAAGTCAAAGGAAACGTGTCCTTCCATGGGTGTCTTAGGTTTGTTGAGTCTCAGCTGAGAAATGTCGCTCAAATAAGAAATGACATTCACCTGACCCCCATATTTAACAGAATCTCGTCTTGCTCTTTTACTTCTACAAGCTGCAGATTTCACATCAGTCCAGTCACACTTCTGGCCCAGTAAAGTGCTGGCAGCAGCATATTACATCATGTGGCCCCCATTTACCAAAACCATCACAGAAAAAATGTCCTACTGTGAAGTTCTCCAGACTGAAAGCATTTCACACTTTAGGAATGATCTGCTCCTTCTCTGCATGTCTTCGTGGTCCACAGAGTTTCCGATGTTCTATTTATTTATTGTAAAAGCATCAGAGTTTCTGATTTGGCATCGGCAGCTCCTGTTAAACTCCTCCTGATTTTCATACATTCACTTCACCTCCTGCCTTCTCGTCACAGTCATCTCTCCAGGGACGCCACAGATCCAGTTTCTTTTCACAAGGCTGTTGTTTTGGAGCTCGAATGAATATTCATCACCTCTCTTGAAGCTGGATGAGAGTTTTTCCAGAGGCCAGAGAGCTGTTTCAAAGTATTTTATGTGTCCGTCTTATCGCATAAAGTTTCAAAACACGAGTCTGGGCATCGGACATCTCTGCTACTCTTCACTCTAAACTTGTCCCCACATCCCCTCTTTCCATCCCTAAATCCTTTTCCTTTCAAACTCATCCTCCTTGTCGCCCTCCCCCCCGCCCCAGGCCAGTCTCCTCGTTGGGGGGCGGGAGGGCTCGTGCCGCTAGAGAGCTGTAATCTGAGTCAATTCTGTGTTGGAGTTCCCAGTTCCATGGGTCTCTCCCCTCTGTGGGGGGTCCACCCCCACCAAGGGGAGCTCCACGCCTAGTCATGCTGGATTCGGCGTCCCTCCCCCTAGCCCCCCGCCGTCTCCGGCTTTGCAGCTGTAGGCAGCCGCCACCTCCCTGGCGATGCTCCTCATCCTGCCAGACTGCTGGGGGTCGAGGCGGAATGGAGACGGGTGGCAGAACTCTCGGAAGCAGCGCTTGAAGTTTTCATCGAGGAAGGCGTAGAGCACGGGATTCAAGCTGCTGTTGACGTAGCCTAGCGCGATGCAGAAGTGCATGAGGACCACTGTGAATAGGCTACTCAGGTTGAAGCCCAGAAACTGAGCCAGGACCATGATTTGGATCGGGGTCCAACACACCACAAATGCCGCCACCACCACCAGAACCATCCTGGTGATGCGCCGCAGGTTTCGGTCCTTTTCCTTGGAGCCAGACAGGATGCGGACGCTGCGCAGGCGTTTGACCATCAGGCTGTAGCAGATGCTGATGATGGCCACAGGGATGAGGAAGGAGAAGACGAAGACACAGGTACCAAAGACGGGATCCCAGTGGCTCTTTGGCTCGGGCAGAGCCACTATGCACTCCAAACCTACAAGTTCAAAAGAGAAATAAAGAAGAAGTATTAAATACGGGAGAAAAAGGGGGAGGGCAGGGGGGAGATGTAGGTTGGTCAGTGTATGTGTTGTTGGCATGAATGTCAAGGACAGCGGCTGATGTTGTTCTATTAAAGGTGGAATATGTTAGTGTGACGAGTTACACTTTCAAACAGAGAAGTACGGGGCAGGGTTTGTTTTGAATAACGTGATTTTATGAGTTCACAGTGACGTCGAGTGTACGGCAGCACTTCATGAGTTCCTGGTGGAGAATTGTGTGTGTTAGACTGCTTTTGATTGGATGTATGCTCCAGTTTTAGTTCAAGGATCCACAGTCCTGCACTCAGAGAGGAGTAAACCTCCAGCTACTCATTTGCAATGCAGCCGGGCAGGATGGAAGAGAACCTACAGGGAACAACGTTCCTGATATCTGCATATTAATGTGCTTATTAAAAATGCTAATTAGTATGCTAATAACAGAAACAGGCACATAAAAGCGAAAAGAAAAATGGGAGGTGCAAAGGATACAAGGTATGAATGTATGAATGAGCAGTGACAGGAGAGTCAGCTGGTTTAATCAGTTTAATCATAATACAGTCTGCAGCTGGAGAAGGCAGACAGGAAGATAAATGTGTCTGAGCCCATGGAGAGATAAGAAAGTAATGACTGCAGAGTTATGCCACAACCCAACGGAGGAGACACCAGAAGGAAAAAGAACAAAAGTTCACCGCAAACACCTGAAAATCCAAAACCAACACACTTCCAAATCAAACACAGGCATGTCAGTGGGACATCACAGCGAGAAACAGCCTCGGTTCACAACTGCACCTTAAAACAGCTCCGACCTTCTTCAGCAGGTCAGATACCTGATTGCAGCGCACCCTCATCAGTTCACCTTCATCACCTGCATTCACTAAATAACTGAAAACTGCACCTTAAAGACTCAGCTTAGACCTGAGCTCACATACTAGTCTTTTAAGTCCAGCACTGAGAACGATGACCACAGCTCATCCTTCATTTGGAGGAAGAGCCCAAACTCACAAAGATCGGAAAAAATTCCTTCCAGAAATGCAACGTTTCATACCAGAATCGAGTCCTGTGACCACAGTTATCAATCAACCTCGATTAACTGACCTGTCCATTAAATAAAGGTCTTCCTCTTCTCTTCAGGTCCATCTTCATCCTCCACCCTCCCTCCTCCACACATGTGCAAACCATCTCAGCCTCTCTGAGTCTGAGCTGTTCCTCTGATGGACTCGTCGTACTCGCACCCAGTGAAGGTCTTTACTGAGATTAAGATGCTCAGACCAAAGCGGACACGGTCATGTTCATCTAGAACTTTGACAGGGTTTAGTGTTAAAGTGCTGGGAGGAGTCAGGGGCAGCGCTTGACTCTGTTCCTGCTCAGACGAGCTCCGAGCCTGCCATCGATTCACCAAAGACGCCACAAACGGGCCTAAAAATGATTGATTACCTGTTGGCAGGTAAGTTTGCTGATATTAGCTGGTTTTGATGTTTTATTAATATGCTTGAAGAATGCAGATTACAGGCAGATCTTTTTATTCCTGAGGCCTGAGTGCAGGAGCATGAGCCACGGCCGAGCTCTGCACCAATCAGACGGGTCCTGATCCAACAAGTGTGTTTGTAATGAATTAAGAGCATTTTACAGTCCGCGGAGACTTCACACTAATTACAGCCTACTTTTAACTACAGGGGCAGCACTTTGTTTCTAATTCCTAACCATTTTCACACTGCACAGTTAGCAGAAACACTTCCTGTCACCATTAATTCAGCCATCCCTGAGAAAATGTCCTAAGAAAAAGTCACAGCAAACTCTGCAGAGCCATGACAGCGATTCAGCAGCGAGAGCAATAACCACACTCACTTCCAATTATGTCCCACTGCAGCCTCTGCTTAACCGTCTACATGATGTTAAAGCTGTTAACACAGAGTTTTCTCACCCTAAACAAAAACCAGACTGAACTGATTGTTTTTGGAGGCCACGCCCCTTTGGATGAGCTAACTCAGACCCTCGGTCCTCTCGCTTGTCATCATTCTCAGACTGTTAGAAACCTCAGAGTGTCTTTAGACGGATCTTTAAATGAGAGAACCAAGCTGTGAAAAACAGTTTTCATCAGTTGGGTGAAATTGCCAAAGCGATGTCTTATCTTCCTCCTAAAGACCTGGACAAACGTATTGATCACCACTAGACTGGACTACTGCAGTTCTCTCTGTTTGGGTCTCCAACACTCGTCTCTCCGTCGCCTGCAGTTAGTCCAAAATGTTGCTGTTGTTAGAAGACAAACTTACACCGGCTCCCTGTCCATTATCGTGTTGGTTTTAAGATTTTTAAAGTGTTAAACGGTGGCAACCTCCTCCACATATTTAACCTCAAAACAGCACTGAGATCATCCAACAGATGCTCTTGGTACAGCCGAGGTTAAAGCGTAGAGGAGACCGGGCCTGGACTCTGGAGTAACTTGATATTCGTACTTCAGAGTCTATATGGTGTTTAAAATCCCGTCTTAAAAGTCACTGTTTTACGTTCAGTTTGACGACTATCAGGTTTTTTATCAAAGTATCTGCTTCTTCATTTCTAAACCTGACGTGAATGTGTCAGTAAAAATGAAGCGCTGCAGTGAGCAGAGGAGAGCACTGATCACCTACACAGGTGTGTGAGTTCTGCACACAGGAAAAGGTTTAAACGATGGAAGACCATAAATTAATGACCACGTCCTCACGCCCGAGGACAGTGCAGCCTTAGAGACCCACGACTGGGGCACTACATAGGGATGATTTCCCATCATGCCCACATCTGTGGGTCTCCCAGATGTGTGTGTCAGTTACTAGGACAACGTGCCAACAGTAGTGCAGAACAAGCCGAGCGTGCTCAGAGGTCATGTGACGGTGGACAGGTCTACTTTTCGGTCTGTGATTGGTGGAAATCTGAGAGACACCGCTGCAGTTTGTCGCAGTTCTGGAAAAGGTCAGCCTGCACTGACTTAGTAACGGCTCTTTGTTACTAAGTGACGGCTCTTTGGACACGTCTCACATTTTTAAATGCGACGTAGTGGGTTGACCCCGCCCACCTCAGTTTGGACCTGGTGTATTTTATCTTATCTTTAAGTTCAGGAGACGGAGACAGAAGATTGACTCTGAGGTGCTTTAGAGTAGAGAGGGTCTGCGTCTGCTCCAGCGTTCACCCATCAGTGCATCACACAACAGTCTCAGCACTCTATGTCGCTGACAAGACTATGGAGATTTTTAAGCCTATTTAATGCTGAGTTTAAACACACCACTCTAGCTCCGCCCACAAACCACCCTACAATCTCGTTCACGTGACCTCTTCTGTTTCTGTCGGCAGCGCCTCACGTCTGATCCTGATTCTTTCACTATTTCTGTCAGTTTTAATTTAAGAGATATATTGATATCGTCGTGACAACCTCTGATTGTCTCTTGCTCAGAGTGAAACAGCCTTCCTTGCGCGTTCCCTCATCGCTTTCTCCTTTCTTTGTTACACAGTACGGGACCTGTAGCTTTGCTGTGATTGGCTCTAAGGATCCAGATGTTGCGATCTGTTTGTCTCTCTACTCTGTGCCAGAAACTACAGTACTAGTAAATAGGGTACTGTATACTACAGCTCAGAGTATATCTGCAGGTAGCGCGTCCTCAGTAAACCCTCCCCACTGGTCACGTTGGGTCTGTAACATCATCACACGGTCACTTCTATTTATGCTCGCTGTTAAGGTGCTGCAGTATTCTCCTGAACCACAGGTGTCGCCATTCAGTCACAACCGCAGCCAATACTTGCTCAAGTTTTCTCGTCTTTCATCGGGACCGTGGCTGTCCTCCTCAGGAGTAGAACAAATGTGCCGTGATGTTTTGTATTATCCATGTCATAAAAACTTGTCGGTTGGTTTCTGGAAAACAACGCCACGCAGAAGCACCTCTGCCAAAATCTTATCTGATGGCCACCAGATGGCGATAAGTCTTCCTGTAGAAGTGTATGTGAAACAGAACCTCCGTAATCAGTGCTGATGACTTCACGCTCAGTCATCATGGATTGGCGGTATGAAACTGCATGCTGATTGGCTCTTTTCGTATCTGAACCAAGATGGTGGCAGCAGTAAAACATCACAAACCAGCGGGGCATGTCACTGAAGCGCCACCCACCTTTCTGTGTTTGTGGATGCTGCGATAACTCCACCCTCTGAAGAGTCTGCAGCACCTGTCGCCGTGTTGTTTTGGACAGATCGGTCTGACAGCAGGGAGCTGCTGATTCTGGCCTCCATCCTGCCGCCCTGTCCTTGTGCAAGGCTTTTGACCCCAATTACTGTGAGCAGCGAGCTGTGACGGTGCCTGCAGCCGTCAGCTTTGAGGCTGCTCGACCCTCTGTTTGTTTGGAGGAGACAGAAGAGGAAGAGGAGCACAGCGAAGCTCCAAGAGCAGGTCAGCGAGGTGGAATTACACCGGAAGAAGGAGAGCAGATGGAGAAGGAGGATGGGAACGAAGATGTGAGACAGGAGGAGTTTGAAATTAAATGCAGCAGGGGATAAAGACAAAGATCTAAACTGGAAGTAAAACTAAACAGATGAGAATAAACTTACGAGAGATGAAAGAGAGACGGGAAGGAGAAATGTTTAGTGATTGAAGCCGACAGGTGAGGAAGAGGATGAAAAGAGGACGAAAACGAATCAGAGCAAAGCTGAACAGAGGAGGAGAAACAGGCAATGAAGGGGAGAAGGAGGCGGCAGAGGAGGCGGTGCAGATGTAGCTCAGACTAATAAAAGCGATGATGGGATTAGGCCGTCGCTGCAGGCCGATCAATAAGGAGCTGCCGCACTCCGGATCTCTCTGCTGCAGCGCATCGCTCCATTCAGCAGCTAATAAGTGTGCTGCGTGCGGCCACGTGTCCCAACGATTAGTTCAGCGCAGAAATAAATGTCAGAAAAGTTCCAGCATCGATTCGAATCAGCGAGTCACGGCGAACAAAGAGAGCGGCGTGCACAGAAACTGTTTTAAGGATGGATTTTATGAAGCTGAACGCCTTTCATCAGCTCACCCTGCAAACACGCCAAAACCAACTGCAGAAAAATCCATTTTTTGGGGGGAGGGGCAACCTCCCTCTCACCTGTGACCACGAGCTTTGGGCAGCGACCACAAGAACAAAACGGAAGATATGAGCAGCAGACTTGAGCGTGGGCTCAGAGCTCCTTAGCCGTCATTCCTCATGGCGGCTACAGGCTGACCTGGTGTCAGCTGACACACCTGGTCAGGATCAGCTGACTCATAGAGAACAGCAGAGTCCACCAATCGCAGTAAGTGTCTGACGCGCCGCTTTGTTGTTAGGGAGCAGAAATCCTGAATGGGGACAGCATGTTATCGACATGGAACACAAACAGGAAGTGGAAGACGCACAGGTGAGTACAGGTGAGCCAAAAGACTGTGTTGGTCTGTGTGAGTCTGTGTTGGTCTGTGTGAGTCTGTGTTGGTCTGTGTGAGTCTGTGTTAGTCTGTGTGAGTCTGTGTTGGTCTGTGTTGGTCTGTGTGAGTCTGTGTTGGTCTGTGTGAGTCTGTGTGTGTCTGTGTGAGTCTGTGTTGGTCTGTGTGAGTCTGTGTGAGTCTGTGTGAATCTGTGTGAGTCTGTGTTGGTCTGTGTGAGTCTGTGTTGGTCTTTGTGAGTCTGTGTGAGTCTGTGTTGGTCTGTGTGAGTCTGTGTTGGTCTGTGTGAGTCTGTGTGAGTCTGTGTTGGTCTGTGTGAGTCTGTGTGAGTCTGTGTGGGTCTGTGTTGGTCTGCGTTGGTCTGTGTGAGTCTGTGTGAGTCTGTGTTGGTCTGTGTTGGTCTGTGTGAGTCTGTGTTGGTCTGTGTGAGTCTGTGTTGGCCTGTGTGAGTATATGTGTGTCTGTGTGAGTCTGTGTGTGTCTGTGTGAGTCTGTGTTGGTCTGTGTGAGTCTGTGTTGTCTGTGTGAGTCTGTGTTGGTCTGTGTGAGTCTGTGTGAGTCTGTGTTGGTCTGTGTGAGTCTCTGTGAGTCTGTGTGAGTCTGTGTGCGTCTGTGTTGGTCTGTGTGAGTCTGTGTGAGTCTCTGTGAGTCTGTGTGAGTCTGTGTGAGTCTGTGTGCGTCTGTGTTGGTCTGTGTGAGTCTGTGTTGGTCTGTGTTGGCCTGTGTGAGTCTGTGTTGGCCTGTGTGAGTCTGTGTTGGTCTGTGTTGGTCTCTGTGAGTCTGTGTTGGTCTGTGTTGGTCTGTGTGTGTCTGTGTTGGTCTGTGTGAGTCTGTGTGGGTCTGTGTTGGTCTGTGTTGGTCTCTGTGAGTCTGTGTTGGTCTGTGTTGGTCTGTGTGAGTCGGTGTTGGTCTGTGTGAGTCTGTGTGAATCTGTGTTGGTCTGTGTAAGTCTGTGTTGGTCTGTGTGAGTCTGTGTGTGTCTGTGTGTGTCTGTGTTGGTCTATGTGAGTCTGTGTTGGTCTGTGTGAGTCTGTGTGTGTCTGTGTGAGTCTGTGTTGGTCTGTGTGAGTCTGTGTGAGTATGTGTGTGTCTGTGTTGGTCTGTGTGAGTCTCTGTGAGTCTGTGTGAGTCTGTGTGCGTCTGTGTTGGTCTGTGTGAGTCTGTGTGAGTCTGTGTTGGTCTCTGTGAGTCTGTGTGAGTCTGTGTGCGTCTGTGTTGGTCTGTGTGAGTCTGTGTTGGTCTGTGTTGGCCTGTGTGAGTCTGTGTTGGTCTGTGTGAGTCTGTGTTGGTCTGTGTTGGCCTGTGTGAGTCTGTGTTGGTCTGTTTGAGTCTGTGTTGGTCTGTGTTGGTCTCTGTGAGTCTGTGTTGGTCTGTGCTGGTCTGTGTGAGTCTGTGTTGGTCTGTGTGAGTCTGTGTTGGTCTGTGTTGGTCTGTGTGAATCTGTGTTGGTCTGTGTGAGTCTGTGTGAGTCTGTGTGTGTCTGTGTGAGTCTGTGTTGGTCTGTGTGAGTCTGTGTGTGTCTGTGTTGGTCTGTGTGAGTCTGTGTTGTTCTGTGTGAGTCTGTGTTGGTCTGTGTTGGCCTGTGTGAGTCTGTGTTGGTCTGTGTGAGTCTGTGTTGGTCTGTGTTGGTCTCTGTGAGTCTGTGTTGGTCTGTGTTGGTCTGTGTGAGTCTGTGTTGGTCTGTGTGAGTCTGTGTGAGTCTGTGTTGGTCTGTGTTGGTCTCTGTGAGTCTGTGTTGGTCTGTGTTGGTCTGTGTGAGTCTGTGTTGGTCTGTGTGAGTCTGTGTGAATCTGTGTTGGACTGTGTAAGTCTGTGTTGGTCTGTGTGAGTCTGTGTGTGTCTGTGTTGGTCTGTGTGAGTCTGTGTGAGTCTGTGTTGGTCTGTGTGAGTCTGTGTGAGTCTCTGTGAGTCTGTGTGAGTCTGTGTGCGTCTGTGTGAGTCTGTGTTGGTCTCTGTGAGTCTGTTTGAGTCTGTGTGCGTCTGTGTTGGTCTGTGTGAGTCTGTGTTGGTCTGTGTGAGTCTGTGTTGGTCTGTATTGGCCTGAGTGAGTCTGTGTTGGTCTGTGTGAGTCTGTGTTGGTCTGTGTGAGTCTGTGTGAGTCTGTGTTGGTCTGTGTTGGTCTGTGTGAGTCTGTGTTGGTCTGTGTGTGTCTGTGTTGGCCTGTGTGAGTCTGTGTTGGTCTGTTTGAGTCTGTGTTGGTCTGTGTTGGTCTCTGTGAGTCTATGTTGGTCTGTGTTGGTCTCTGTGAGTCTGTGTTGGTCTGTGTTGGTCTGTGTGAGTCTGTGTTGGTCTGTGTTGGTCTCTGTGAGTCTGTGTTGGTCTGTGTTGGTCTGTGTGAGTCTGTGTGAGTATGTGTGTGTCTGTGTTGGTCTGTGTGGGTCTGTGTGAGTCTGTGTGAGTCTGTGTTGGTCTGTGTTGGCCTGTGTGAGTCTGTGTTGGTCTGTGTGAGTCCGTGTTGGTCTGTGTTGGTCTCTGTGAGTCTGTGTTGGTCTGTGTTGGTCTGTGTGAGTCTGTGTTGGTCTGTGTGAGTCTGTGTTGGTCTGTGTTGGTCTCTGTGAGTCTGTGTTGGTCTGTGTTGGTCTGTGTGAGTCTGTGTTGGTCTGTGTGAGTCTGTGTGAATCTGTGTTGGACTGTGTAAGTCTGTGTTGGTCTGTGTGAGTCTGTGTGTGTCTGTGTTGGTCTGTGTGAGTCTGTGTGAGTCTCTGTGAGTCTGTGTGAGTCTGTGTGGGTCTGTGTGAGTCTGTGTGAGTCTGTGTTGGTCTCTGTGAGTCTGTTTGAGTCTGTGTGCGTCTGTGTTGGTCTGTGTGAGTCTGTGTTGGTCTGTGTGAGTCTGTGTTGGTCTGTATTGGCCTGAGTGAGTCTGTGTTGGTCTGTGTGAGTCTGTGTTGGTCTGTGTGAGTCTGTGTTGGTCTGTGTTGGTCTGTGTGAGTCTGTGTTGGTCTGTGTGTGTCTGTGTTGGCCTGTGTGAGTCTGTGTTGGTCTGTTTGAGTCTGTGTTGGTCTGTGTTGGTCTCTGTGAGTCTATGTTGGTCTGTGTTGGTCTGTGTGAGTCTGTGTTGGTCTGTGTGAGTCTGTGTTGGTCTGTGTTGGTCTCTGTGAGTCTGTGTGAGTCTGTGTTGGTCTGTGTGAGTCTTTGTGAGTATGTGTGTGTCTGTGTTGGTCTGTGTGGGTCTGTGTGAGTCTGTGTGAGTCTGTGTTGGTCTGTGTGAGTCTGTGTGAGTCTGTGTGGGTCTGTGTGAGTCTGTGTGAGTCTGTGTTGGTCTGTGTTTTGATCTGTGTTGTTCAGCACTTTGGTCTGCCTGGTGTGTTCTTAAAGTGCTATACAAATAAACGATGATGATGATGATGATGATGCGTTGGTCTGTGTGAGTCTGTGTTGGTCTGTGTGAGTCTGTGTGAGTCTGTGTTGGTCTGTGTGTGTCTGTGTGAGTCTGTGTTGGTCTGTGTGACTCTGTGTTGGTCTGTGTGAGTCTTTGTGAGTCTGTGTTGGTCTGTGTGAGTCTGTGTGAGTCTGTGTTGGTCTGTGTGAGTCTGTGTGAGTCTGTGTTGGTCTGTGTGAGTCTGTGTGAATCTGTGTTGGTCTGTGTAAGTCTGTGTTGGTCTGTGTGAGTCTGTGTGTGTCTGTCTGTGTCTGTGTTGGTCTGTGTCAGTCTGTGTGAGTCTGTGTTGGTCTGTGTGAGTCTGTGTGAGTCTGTGTGTGTCTGTGTGAGTCTGTGTGAGTCTGTGTGGGTCTGTGTTGGTCTCTGTGAGTCTGTGTTGGTCTGTGTTGGTCTGTGTGAGTCTTTGTTGGTCTGTGTGAGTCTGTGTGTGTCTGTGTTGGTCTGTGTGAGTCTGTGTTGGTCTGTGTTGGCCTGTGTGAGTCTGTGTTGGTCTGTGTGAGTCTGTGTTGGTCTGTGTTGGTCTCTGTGAGTCTGTGTTGGTCTGTGTGAGTCTGTGTTGGTTTGTGTGAGTCTGTGTGAGTCTGTGTTGGTCTGTGTTGGTCTCTGTGAGTCTGTGTTGGTCTGTGTTGGTCTGTGTGAGTATGTGTTGGTCTGTGTGAGTCTGTGTGAATCTGTGTTGGACTGTGTAAGTCTGTGTTGGTCTGTGTGAGTCTGTGTGTGTCTGTGTGTGTCTGTGTTGGTCTGTGTGAGTCTGTGTTGGTCTGTGTGAGTCTGTGTGAGTCTCTGTGAGTCTGTGTTGGTCTGTGTTGGTCTGTGTGAGTCTTTGTTGGTCTGTGTGAGTCTGTGTGTGTCTGTGTTGGTCTGTGTGAGTCTGTGTTGGTCTGTGTGAGTCTGTGTTGGTCTGTGTTGGCCTGTGTGAGTCTGTGTTGGTCTGTGTGAGTCTGTGTTGGTCTGTGTTGGTCTCTGTGAGTCTGTGTTGGTCTGTGTGAGTCTGTGTTGGTCTGTGTTGGTCTGTGTGAGTCTGTGTTGGTCTGTGTGAGTCTGTGTGAATCTGTGTTGGACTGTGTAAGTCTGTGTTGGTCTGTGTGAGTCTGTGTGTGTCTGTGTTGGTCTGTGTGAGTCTGTGTGAGTCTGTGTGTGTCTGTGTGAGTCTGTGTGAGTCTCTGTGAGTCTGTGTGAGTCTGTGTGCGTCTGTGTTGGTCTGTGTGAGTCTGTGTTGGTCTGTGTTGGTCTCTGTGAGTCTGTGTTGGTCTGTGTTGGTCTGTGTGAGTCTTTGTTGGTCTGTGTGAGTCTGTGTGAGTCTGTGTTGGTCTGTGTGAGTCTGTGTGTGTCTGTGTTGGTCTGTGTGAGTCTGTGTTGGTCTGTGTGAGTCTGTGTGTGTCTGTGTTGGTCTGTGTGAGTCTGTGTTTCTCTGTGTGAGTCTGTGTTGGTCTGTGTGAGTCTGTGTGTGTCTGTGTTGGTCTGTGTGAGTCTGTGTTGGTCTGTGGGAGTCTGTGTTGGTCTGTGTGAGTCTGTGTGAGTCTGTGTTGGTCTGTGTTGGTCTGTGTGAGTCTGTGTTGGTCTGTGTTGGCCTGTGTGAGTCTGTGTTGGTCTGTGTGAGTCTGTGTTGGTCTGTGTTGGTCTCTGTGAGTCTGTGTTGGTCTGTGTTGGTCTGTGTGAGTCTGTGTTGGTCTGTGTGAGTCTGTGTTTGTCTGTTTGAGTCTGTGTTGGTCTGTGTTGGTCTGTGTGAGTCTGTGTTGGTCTGTGTGAGTCTGTGTGTGTCTGTGTTGGTCTTTGTTGGTCTGTGTGAGTCTGTGTTGGTCTGTGTGAGTCTGTGTGTGTCTGTGTGAGTCTGTGTTGGTCTGTGTGAGTCTGTGTTGGTCTGTGTGAGTCTGTGTTGGTCTGTGTTTGTCTGTGTGAGTCTGTGTGAGTCTGTGTTAGTCTGTGTTGGTCTGTGTGAGTCTGTGTGTGTCTGTGTGAGTCTGTGTGTGTCTGTGTTGGTCTGTGTTGGTCTGTGTGAATCTGTGTTGGTCTGTGTTGGTCTATGTGAGTCTGTGTTGGTCTGTGTGAGTCTGTGTTGGTCTGTGTTGGTCTGTGTGAGTCTGTGTTGGTCTGTGTGAGTCTGTGTGAGTCTGTGTTGGTCTGTGTGAGTCTGTGTTGGTCTGTATTGGCCTGTGTGAGTCTGTGTTGGTCTGTGTTGGTCTGTGTGAGTCTGTGTTGGTCTGTGTTGGTCTGTGTGAGTCTGTGTTGGTCTGTGTGAGTCTGTGTGTGTCTGTGTTGGTCTGTGTTGGTCTGTGTGAGTCTGTGTTGGTCTGTGTGAGTCTGTGTGTGTCTGTGTTTGTCTGTGTTGGTCTGTGTGAGTCTGTGTTTGTCTGTGTGACTCTGTGTTGGTCTGTGTTGGTCTGTGTGAGTCTGTGTGAGTCTGTGTTGGTCTGTGTGAGTCTGTGTTGGTCTGTGCTGGTCTGTGTGAGTCTGTGTGAGTCTGTGTTGGTCTGTGTGAGTCTGTGTGAGTCTGTGTTGGTCTGTGTGAGTCTGTGTTGGTCTGTGTGACTCTGTGTGTGTCTGTGTTGGTCTGTGTTGGTCTGTGTGAGTCTGTGTGAGTCTGTGTTGGTCTGTGTTGGTCTGTGTGAGTCTGTGTTTGTCTTTGTGAGTCTGTGTTGGTCTGTGTGAGTCTGTGTTTGTCTGTGTGAGTCTGTGTTGGTCTGTGTGAGTCTGTGTTGGTCTGTGTGACTCTGTGTTGGTCTGTGTTAGTCTCTGTGAGTCTGTGTTGGTCTGTGTTGGTCTGTGTGAGTCTGTGTTGGTCTGTGTTGGTCTGTGTGAGTCTGTGTTTGTCTGTGTGAGTCTGTGTTGGTCTGTGTTGGTCTGTGTGAGTCTGTGTTGGTCTGTGTGACTCTGTGTTGGTCTGTGTTGGTCTCTGTGAGTCTGTGTTGGTCTGTGTGAGTATGTGTTGGTCTGTGTGAGTCTGTGTGAATCTGTGTTGGACTGTGTAAGTCTGTGTTGGTCTGTGTGAGTCTGTGTGTGTCTGTGTGTGTCTGTGTTGGTCTGTGTGAGTCTGTGTTGGTCTGTGTGAGTCTGTGTGAGTCTCTGTGATTCTGTGTTGGTCTGTGTTGGTCTGTGTGAGTCTTTGTTGGTCTGTGTGAGTCTGTGTGTGTCTGTGTTGGTCTGTGTGAGTCTGTGTTGGTCTGTGTGAGTCTGTGTTGGTCTGTGTTGGCCTGTGTGAGTCTGTGTTGGTCTGTGTGAGTCTGTGTGAGTCTGTGTGTGTCTGTGTGAGTCTGTGTGAGTCTCTGTGAGTCTGTGTGAGTCTGTGTGCGTCTGTGTTGGTCTGTGTGAGTCTGTGTTGGTCTGTGTTGGTCTCTGTGAGTCTGTGTTGGTCTGTGCTGGTCTGTGTGAGTCTGTGTGAGTCTGTGTTGGTCTGTGTGAGTCTGTGTGTGTCTGTGTTGGTCTGTGTGAGTCTGTGTTGGTCTGTGGGAGTCTGTGTTGGTCTGTGTGAGTCTGTGTGAGTCTGTGTTGGTCTGTGTTGGTCTGTGTGAGTCTGTGTTGGTCTGTGTTGGCCTGTGTGAGTCTGTGTTGGTCTGTGTGAGTCTGTGTTGGTCTGTGTTGGTCTCTGTGAGTCTGTGTTGGTCTGTGTTGGTCTGTGTGAGTCTGTGTTGGTCTGTGTGAGTCTGTGTTTGTCTGTTTGAGTCTGTGTTGGTCTGTGTTGGTCTGTGTGAGTCTGTGTTGGTCTGTGTGAGTCTGTGTGTGTCTGTGTTGGTCTTTGTTGGTCTGTGTGAGTCTGTGTTGGTCTGTGTGAGTCTGTGTGTGTCTGTGTTGGTCTGTGTTGGTCTGTGTGAGTCTGTGTTGGTCTGTGTGAGTCTGTGTTGGTCTGTGTTTGTCTGTGTGAGTCTGTGTGAGTCTGTGTTAGTCTGTGTTGGTCTGTGTGAGTCTGTGTGTGTCTGTGTGAGTCTGTGTGTGTCTGTGTTGGTCTGTGTTGGTCTGTGTGAATCTGTGTTGGTCTGTGTTGGTCTATGTGAGTCTGTGTTGGTCTGTGTGAGTCTGTGTTGGTCTGTGTGAGTCTGTGTGAGTCTGTGTTGGTCTGTGTGAGTCTGTGTTGGTCTGTATTGGCCTGTGTGAGTCTGTGTTGGTCTGTGTGAGTCTGTGTTGGTCTGTGTTGGTCTGTGTGAGTCTGTGTTGGTCTGTGTGAGTCTGTGTGTGTCTGTGTTGGTCTGTGTTGGTCTGTGTGAGTCTGTGTTGGTCTGTGTGAGTCTGTGTGTGTCTGTGTTGGTCTGTGTTGGTCTGTGTGAGTCTGTGTTTGTCTGTGTGACTCTGTGTTAGTCTGTGTTGGTCTGTGTTGGTCTGTGTGAGTCTGTGTGAGTCTGTGTTGGTCTGTGTGAGTCTGTGTTGGTCTGTGCTGGTCTGTGTGAGTCTGTGTGAGTCTGTGTTGGTCTGTGTGAGTCTGTGTGAGTCTGTGTTGGTCTGTGTGAGTCTGTGTGAGTCTGTGTTGGTCTGTGTGAGTCTGTGTTGGTCTGTGTGACTCTGTGTGTGTCTGTGTTGGTCTGTGTTGGTCTGTGTGAGTCTGTGTGAGTCTGTGTTGGTCTGTGTTGGTCTGTGTGAGTCTGTGTTTGTCTTTGTGAGTCTGTGTTGGTCTGTGTGAGTCTGTGTTGGTCTGTGTGACTCTGTGTTGGTCTGTGTTAGTCTCTGTGAGTCTGTGTTGGTCTGTGTTGGTCTGTGTGAGTCTGTGTTGGTCTGTGTGAGTCTGTGTTGGTCTGTGTTGGTCTGTGTGAGTCTGTGTTTGTCTGTGTGAGTCTGTGTTGGTCTGTGTTGGTCTGTGTGAGTCTGTGTTGGTCTGTGTGACTCTGTGTTGGTCTGTGTTAGTCTCTGTGAGTCTGTGTTGGTCTGTGTTGGTCTGTGTGAGTCTGTGTGAGTCTGTGTTGGTCTGTGTGAGTCTGTGTTGGTCTGTGTTGGTCTGTGTGAGTCTGTGTTGGTCTGTGTGAGTCTGTGTGTGTCTGTGTGAGTCTGTGTGAGTCTGTGTGTGTCTGTGTTGGTCTGTGTTGGTCTGTGTGAGTCTGTGTTTGTCTGTGTGACTCTGTGTTGGTCTGTGTTGGTCTGTGTGAGTCTGTGTGAGTCTGTGTTGGTCTGTGTTGGTCTGTGTGAGTCTGTGTTGGTCTGTGCTGGTCTGTGTGAGTCTGTGTGAGTCTGTGTTGGTCTGTGTGAGTCTGTGTTGGTCTGTGTTGGTCTGTGTGAGTCTGTGTGAGTCTGTGTTGGTCTGTGTGAGTGTGTGTGTCTGTGTTGGTCTGTGTGAGTCTGTGTTGGTCTGTGTGACTCTGTGTGTGTCTGTGTTGGTCTGTGTTGGTCTGTGTGAGTCTGTGTGAGTCTGTGTTGGTCTGTGTGAGTCTGTGTTGGTCTGTGTTGGTCTGTGTGAGTCTGTGTTTGTCTTTGTGAGTCTGTGTTGGTCTGTGTGAGTCTGTGTTTGTCTGTGTGAGTCTGTGTTGGTCTGTGTTGGTCTGTGTGAGTCTGTGTTGGTCTGTGTGAGTCTGTGTTGGTCTGTGTGACTCTGTGTTGGTCTGTGTTAGTCTCTGTGAGTCTGTGTTTGTCTGTGTTGGTCTGTGTGAGTCTGTGTGAGTCTGTGTTGGTCTGTGTGAGTCTGTGTTTGTCTGTGTGAGTCTGTGTGAGTCTGTGTGGGTCTGTGTTGGTCTGTGTGAGTCTGTGTTGGTCTGTGTGAGTCTGTAAGTCTGTGTTGGTCTGTATTTGTCTGTGTGAGTCTGTGTTGGTCTGTGTTTGTCTGTGTGAGTCTGTGTTGGTCTGTGTGAGTCTGTGTTGGTCTTTGTGAGTCTGTGTGAGTCTGTGTTGGTCTGTGTGAGTCTGTGTTGGTCTGTGTTGGTCTGTGTTTGTCTGTGTGAGTCTGTGTGGGTCTGTGTTTGTCTGTGTGAGTCTGTGTGTGTCTGTGTTGGTCTGTGTGAGTCTGTGTTGGTCTGTGTTTGTCTGTGTGAGTCTGTGTTGGTCTGTGTGAGTCTGTGTTGGTCTTTGTGAGTCTGTGTGAGTCTGTGTTGGTCTGTGTGAGTCTGTGTGAGTCTGTGTTGGTCTGTGTTGGTCTGTGTTTGTCTGTATGAGTCTGTGTGGGTCTGTGTTTGTCTGTGTGTGTCTGTGTTGGTCTGTGTGAGTCTGTGTGAGTCTGTGTTTGTCTGTGTTGGTCTGTGTTGGTCTTTGTGAGTCTGTGTGAGTCTGTGTTGGTCTGTGTGAGTCTGTGTGAGTCTGTGTTGGTCTGTGTTGGTCTGTGTGAGTCTGTGTGAGTCTGTGTGGGTCTGTGTTTGTCTGTGTGAGTCTGTGTTGGTCTGTGTGAGTCTGTGTTGGTCTGTGCTGGTCTGTGTGAGTCTGTGTGAGTCTGTGTTGGTCTGTGTGAGTCTGTGTTGGTCTGTGTGAGTCTGTGTGAGTCTGTGTTTGTCTGTGTGAGTCTGTGTTGGTCTGTGTTGGTCTGTGTGAGTCTGTGTGTGTCTGTGTTGGTCTGTGTGAGTCTGTGTTTGTCTGTGTGAGTCTGTGTGAGTCTGTGTTGGTCTGTGTTGGTCTGTGTGAGTCTGTTTTAGTCTGCGTTTGTCTGTGTGAGTCTGTGTTGGTCTTTGTGAGTCTGTGTGAGTCTGTGTGAGTCTGCGTTCAGGGTCGGTGTGTAGATGCCTTTAGATGGAGAAAAGCTTCTTTTTGTGCGTGCGACTGAACTGAGCAGCATTCTCTGGATATTTTGACCTTTTTGGGAGACAAACGTTTATGTTTGAGCTTCAGCTCCACTCCTCCTCACTCTCACACAGGCCTGCAGGATTGTTCATTTATATGAGTTCATCAATATGAATGCGTGTGACTTACATCACCAGATATAAGTGCCTGAGTGGGCTCAGAGTGCAGAGAAGGAGCAGGTGGAGGCATTTAGCAGAAACCGACGGGTCTATATGGAGAGTAGTGAAGAGCAGCGTCTGAGAGCAGATGTGGCAAACAAGTAAACTTTCCAACCGTTTCATGCCTTTGAACATCTGGAGCAGAAACAAGGCTTCATGTCCTGGTTTGTGATTCAAAGCCAGGACCTGCTGACAAGAACAGAAAGGATGACGACGATGTTTTAACTGTGCTACAGGCTCCTTCAGCGGCGGCCCGTTGGCGCTCTGCTGTAAATGGGTAAATGGAGTCTGTGCACCAATAAGAGCAGAGCTCTGTGTCCTCTAGCACGTGCTCAGTGGCTCTTGTTGCATCTTTTCAGCTCATTTGCAGAATCTGTTCACACCCCAGTCACCTTTCTCACTCACTATGTGTTAACAGACCTCTCTGCATTGAATCATACCTGTTATTAATCTCTGTCTCTCTTCCACAGCATGTCTTTATCCTGTCTTCCTTCTCTCACCCCAACCGGTCGCAGCAGATGGCCCCGCCCCTCCCTGAACTGGAGGTTTCTTCCTGTTAAAAGGGAGTTTTTCCTTCCCACTGTCGCCAAAGTGCTTGCTCATAGGGGGTCATATGACTGTTGGGCTTTTCTCTGTATCTACTGTACAATATAAAGCGCCTTGAGGCGACTGCTGTTGTGATTTGGTGCTATATAAATAAAACTGAATTGAATTGAATCGCTCACGCTCAGCCAGAGCCTCTGATCAGAATTCCTGCCATCAGACTGGGATTTCTTTTAAAGCTTTCCAACGAGCTGTTTTAGAGTTCACACAATAAACATAAATAAAGTAAATGCTCATTCAACGCTTTCTGCATTTGTTTGGATGTTTGCAAGACTCAGAGGTAACTCATCAGCCCAGTAACCAATCAACCTGCGGTTTGAATTTATGTCATTTTAATCTAAACCGTCGCCTGTTTCTAAGACTGTCTCACAAGTTTTTATGATGAAACAAATCAACAGGAATCATTAGCCCGACACATCAACCCTCCAGAACTTCCAGAACTTCTCCTCTTGCACACATGAATGAGCAAATATGTCATGAACTGTGTGTGGAGCAGGCAGGATTGGACCCAAATGTCAGGCAGGACTTGACACAAACACACAACTTTATTGTTGGAACGTCAAAGAAAAACAAAACTAACCTAAACTGGGAATATTGAAACCTAAACAAACACACGGAAACACACAGCCAGGATAGACACGATCTCCCACGGGAAACACAGCCGACACAAATGAACGCGACACCACAGGGAAGCAAAACTAAACACACTGAACATGGAACGCGAGACTGTCAAAATAAAACAGGAAACATAATGAGCCGTACGCTGTGACAACATGAAGACTGCGGAGATGGGATGGAACACAAGGACAGGAACACGGGAACAGGTGGGGGGACAAAACACAGACTCCACTAAGAGGGCGAGGGAGAGAGAGGTGAGAGACATGATGAGCTGGGAAACACGGGATAAAACATAAAGAGGAGAACATGGGAACAGAAAAGGGAAAGAACATAAAAGGACACACACATAAACAGAGACACACAGAGGGCAGAGAGACAAGGGGAAGCTAATAACCAAGGAGCTATGACAGGACAACCTAGGCAATATAGAATAAACTCACGACCGACTAAATGAACTTAGACATAGTGCTGGGTGATATGGCCTAAAATCGTGGTATAATTTGAAGCATGTGTGGTAACGATATATATCCCGATATATTCTTTTCTTCTGT
The DNA here is from genome assembly GCF_051167445.1 of Perissodus microlepis. Taxonomy (NCBI): domain Eukaryota; kingdom Metazoa; phylum Chordata; class Actinopteri; order Cichliformes; family Cichlidae; genus Perissodus; species Perissodus microlepis. The sequence goes on from NC_140480.1 coordinate 35,844,009, forward strand.
ATAACGTATTTTACACACTATAAGGCACACTTAAAATCCTTTAATTTTCTCGAAAGTCAACAGTGCGCCTTATGTATGAATTCTGGTTGTGCTTACTGACCTCCAACTGATTTTATGTGGTACACGGCGCTCAAAAATCTGTCAAAAATGTTTTAGTACGACTTTGGTAAGCTACGAAGCCGCACCGCTTGATGGACTGTCGGAGTGTTACGGCTACCGTAGTCTGGAGCCTCACGGAGTGATCTGGGTCCTAAACTTCAGGTCCCAAAGTCAAACGAACTCTGCGGCATCACTGAGAGTTAAAAACTGTCTAAGTTCTTTCATCTTTAATAAAATGATCAGCATTGCTGCTTTACCAGGTGTAACAATTAAGTTTAACATCCAGGCATCCATGAAAACAGAATTTGTTAAATTTAACAGAGTTAGAAGTTAGCAAGAAGTTAGCTCACTAGCTTCCACCTAAACATGATATAGCATGTTCTGACTGAGAGATTTCTGAAAAATTCAAACGTACAGCTCTGTTATCACTTCCAACATAAATGAAGACAGAAAACTAAACAGCAGTGACGTTTGTAAGGTTACTGAAGTTGGGCTAGCTGGTATATAATGATGTGCTACGTGATCGCCAGCGACACAGCTATGTTAGCATAACATAAACACAGTGAAGCTGGAGGATGAACGTTAACCTTTTTCCACTCGATAAAAGTTAACGTGAAGGTTCCTGATGGTTAGAGACAAATGCAATCACATGGCAGGATGCTGTAAACGGACCAAACTTCAGTCAGGAGAACAACTGAGATAATCCATCCACAATACCAGGTTAGTCATTAACAGTGTTGGGCAAGTTACTTTGAAAAAGTAATTAATTATAGTTACTAGTTACTAGAGGGTCCGGTGGCGCCAGTGTCCGGCAGCCTCGCCTCTGTCAGTGCGCCCCAGGGTGGCTGTGGCTACAAGGTAGCTGCCATCACCAGTGTGTGAATGTGTGTGTGAATGGATGTGTAAAGCGCTTTGGGGTCCTTAGGGACTAGTAAAGCGCAATACAAATACAGGCCATTTATTCCCATTAGTGGTCATGAATATACTGCAACAACACGGGAACAGAGCAGCTGCGAGAGAATTCAACATTATTGAATCAATGTTACAGAAGTGGAGGAAGCGCAGTTTTTGGCTTTCCCCATATTCCAAAATGTGCTTCGTCTCTTCACTGTTACTGTCGCCCGACATAATTTGCAGATGATGTTGTTTAACCCTAACCCCTAATGCTTTCGACCACAACAGGCGCAGCTTGATGAACCATCAATATACGCTATCATGGTAGAGCGGTACAGTCAAAATCTCTACTGTTGGCCAATTTCATACCGTTTCTACTGCCCACCCCTACTTAGACATAAACCATAATACAAAATTACATCAAAACACTGGGTCAACTGACCCAGGACATGACAAAATATGAGACTAGATTCAAAATAATTGTGTTCATGTCCAGAAAAACAAATAAATTCAGTTTCATGAACATTTTGAAACCTTTGCTGAAGGCTCCCTACAGAGAGCATGTCAGATGTCACCAAATGAGCCGTGATTAAAGTCCGTCTGAGCCTCACCAGTGCCCAACATTTGCAATTTGTTGCTTGTGCTTTTGGGAGGGGATCAGAGCTCTTCTGACAGATCCTGCGATGGCCGATATGTTGGAGTGCTGTTGTGTGCTCCAGGTCTTTACACCAGACGATGAATAATGATGAGAATTTCCATCGAAGCTAAGCGGCCAGTCAAAACGCCAAACGCTGAAGGACAAAGTGAGGTAAATGCCGCTGAAACACATTATTAATGACGAGCAGCAGAGAGCAGGTTAAAGAGCACAGACATGCTCAGCATCAACAAAGAGGATTCAGAGTACGTCCTGGGAACGAGCACAGTGGGTTTCATAATTACGGATGTTTGTGCACAGACTTCAGAGAGAGACACAGCCAAGCAAAAACAGCTGAGAAAAGTGAAACAAAGTTTGTTTTACCAGCCCAGTCGGGCCTTCACACCAGGTCAGCACTCATCAACACTCCAGTCACGAGGAAACGGCAAGCCTGATAACATCCCGCTTTGCTCGGCCATTCGCTGTCTGAAGACTCACCTCAGCAGTCCTGAGACGTCTCACGCAGAGAGACCAATTTGAGTTGAATCTAACGCGCCTGCAGTTGATCTGCAGCCATGCCTCAGCTTTTAATGGAATAAAATGGCCTGCATTTGTATAGCGCTTTACACTACATCCAGTCATCCACCCATTCACACACTGGTGATGGCAGCTACATTGTAGCCACAGCCGCCCTGGGGTGCACTGACAGAGGCGAGGCTGCCGGACACTGGCGCCACCGGGCCCTCTGACCACCACCAGCAGGCAGACATGGGGTTACTTTCTTGCCCAAGGATATTTGGCATGCAGCCAGGAGGCAGCCTGGGATCGAACCACCGACCTTCTGATCAGTGGCTGACCGGCTCTGCCACCTGAGCTACAGCCAAAATGAAAAGCTTGTCAGGGCTGAGCTCAGCACAGTTGACGGGAACAGAACCTGATCCGGCCTGACTGAAGCAAAGCCGTGCACGTGGCTTCCCGCAGTGCTGTGACGAAGCAGGTTTATGGTCTCGCTCCCAGCCCGTCACAGGTGGATGCTCTATTGGCGATGGCGAGCCGCGCTGACCCAGACAGACCTAAAGCAGCACGCGGCCACATGTTCCTGATGAAGTGAGTTCTAATGCTAAACACAGCGTTCAACTCCCTTCTTGGAAAGTTTAACACGTCTGCAAACAGGCTGCACTGATCTGCACACCTTGTTGCTCAGAGTCTAACAGGTTCCTCCTCTGGGAGTGATCGCTGATTAGTCTGTGCTGATTGGTTGAGGGTAAACTCTTCAGAGATGCTGCTGAATCTTCTTCCAGCATCAAAAACTTGCTCCTGCTCGATGTGTACATAGCAGGCCCGTGCACCAGCTTCCTTCTTCTTATCCAAAGTGAAGTTGTACTGGCAACAGGGTAGGCTGGGCTCCTCCCGTGCAGTATTATATCCAGGTTTTTCCAGCCAGACAAGACAGACATGAGGTCTCTCCAGTGAGTTCTGGGTCTGCTTAGAAAACTTCTAAGAGGAGGCGTCCAAGAGGCCTTCCTGAGCACCCGCCTCCCTTTGAAGGGGCGCAGTAACGGCTCTGGCACCTGTATCCTCAGTCTGCAGGTGTCCTGCCAGAGCTCGCAGTGACGTTAGGACCACAGTCTGACTGAAAAGCTACTCCTGTCTTCAATGTTATCTATTATACTATTACAGTGATCATCTGAGGATGAAATTATTATATAACCTGGTGAATTTTAAGAGTTTAGGTATAAAAACTTAGTGGAATCTGATTTTTCCCCTGTGACTGTGAAAAGTAACCACAAAGCTCCGTGGGCCTCCCGGCTGACAAACCTGTGATTAATGAGTTTACCCCGAGATGCAGGGCTGTGGTGCAGAGCTGCTGCTGCAGTGCATTCATGAATAAAACACGATGCTGGAAACAGCGTCTTTCATGATCTGCACCGGTACGGCGACACTGACCTGCACGTGTGCAGGCTCCTTTTAAATGAAAGCCTCGTGTCACGGACTTTAGTTCTGCATTATTTGCTTTATTATTCAGTCAAAGTGGTGATAAAGACATGCTGACATTGGTTAACAGCATTAGTCAGACAGCGCGCAGTGACAGCAGTAAGGAGCAGATACTGATCACACCCTCTCTGCAGGCAGCAGTGTGTAAAGCTGCACGTTACTGTATTTAATTAGGGTTTAATCTTTATGGAAGTATCTGAAGGTGCAGTCTGTGCAGGGACGCTCTGTGTTGAAGGTTCAGATCAGTGCACGGCCACGTCTCGCTGCGAAGTACAGCCTTCTAATTCAGCCTCTGCCTCACTTCAGGTTCTTCTTTGTTCCGCCCACTAACGTGTCCTCAGGAGAGATAAGAGACTGAGGATCTTTACTGAGAGTACCAATCACTACATGAGGCACATAAAGTTCGTCCTGACTGGCTGATCCACACACCCTCCTCGAGGCCTCCTCCATCTTATCCTTTTGGTCCCGAGGTCGAGCGGTGACTCAACAGCTTCACTTCGGCACTCGACCCTCGCTCCAAGGAGGCGGGACAGGCTTAGAGTTATAGCTAACCCGATCGTGGCTCAAGAGTTGGCAGTTTGTCTTGTAATCATAAGGTTGCCGGTTCGAGCCCCAGTCTCGGTCGTTGTGTCCTTGGGCAAGACACTTCACCCGTTGCCTACTGGTGGTGGTCAGAGGGCCCGGTGGCGCCAGTGTCCGGCAGCCTCGCCTCTGTCAGTGCGCCCCAGGGTGGCTGTGGCTACAATGTAGCTGCCATCACCAGTGTGTGAATGTGTGGATGACTGGATGCGTAAAGCGCTTTGGGGTCCTTAGGGACTAGTAAAGCGCTATAAAAATACAGGCCATTTATAACAGCAGTCTGCATGTTCTAGCATTAAAGTCTGTCTATCTGCTGTAAGCAGGAAATAGACATCACAGAGTCAGAGCTTCTCACTGGAACAGAGAGGAGTGAGGGCGCTGTGCTACAGCTTTAACAGCCATGTTTCACTCGTAGTTGTCATTAGGATTAAATTCCCCTACAGCCCGAAGCTGTGATTAAATTCAATGCCCTACGGTGCAGGCAGATGAAGTGCTCGTGGGAACAGGTCGCTGCAGCTGATGATGATAATGGTTTTATGTAGACGTGGAGCTGTGCAGGACGTACACGTCAGATCTGCAGCCTGTGGTCCTCGGTGACACTGAGATGTGTGTGTGTGTGTGTGTGTGTGTGCGCGTGGCGTACTGTTCTCGTGCTCTTCCACATTTCCCAGGAACGTCGCTGGAACTCCGAAGGCGGACGCCAGCACCCACACACAGATGTTCACCACCTGAACACATGAAGACATGAACAGCTGAACATGATCGCTTTAATGTTTTTAAGACTTCCACATCATCATTTTTACACAAATTAAGAGTCAATCACGGAAATTAAAATTTGAAAACAAATTTGTCAGATGGTTCAATAAACTCTCCATTTCCAGAAAACTGGAATTTTATATTTCAGCCTTTAAGGGGTTTACAGCCAATCAGGGCTTTATATTGTAAGGTCCTGATACGTCTATAAAAAGAGTCAAAATAACGAAGAAACCTCTGAAAAGTTCTTTAAACCTGCATTCTACACAATGACCAGCAGGAGGCAACTCCTCTAGCTGAAGACAGAAAGGTCAGGAAAGCTGCTCACTGGTTCATAACGTTTCACTAATTTAGACTAAATGAACGCAAAGTTTCCCTCTGATAGGAGCGAGACGGTGATGTCACAGCGGCGGCTTTTTATGACGGCAGGATAAAACGTACCTTGGCCTTGTGAGGAGTCCTCATGTCCAGCGCTTTGACAGGGTGGCACACAGCCACGTACCTGTCCATGCTCATCACCGTCAGCGTGAAGGTGCTGGTGAACATGTTGTAGTAGTCGATGGACACCATCACTTTGCACAGAGTGTTCCCGAATGGCCAGAAGCCCAGATACAAATCAGTGCCCTGGAAACATCCGGAAAGCAGAGTCTGAGCGTGAATCACACAACTTATCCTGCTCAGGGTCACAGAGCCGGAGCTCCTAAAGGAACAGGTGGTTAACCTACAGAGTTTGCACGCGTGCAGATGATGCCGTACCTGGAAAGGTAGCGTAGCCAGAAAGAGCGAGTCAGCCAGTGCCAGGTTAAAGATGTAGATGTTGGTGGCTGTTTTCATCTTGGTGTACCTGAGCGAGAAGAATCAGTTCAGTCAGACACACAAACACACACCTCAGTGAAGCACCTGACAACGCTCACAGCAGATAACCACCGGCCCCGCTGACCACCCTCAGTTCATCACTGTCACCAACCAATCAAAATCAAGAAGGGGAGGGACTTGTGGCAAATTTGTAAAAACATTTTTTTTAGTTTTTATTGTGGCAGATGAGGAGGAGCACTCGTTCCAGCTGTTCAGCAACCAGACTGCAGGAGGCACGCGTAGCGCTGTGACCTCCCACAGAGGCCGCGTGAACGCGAGCTTCAGCTCGGACCCTCGCATGACGACATTTCAATGCGACATTTTCAAACTTGAACCGTCACGTGACGCACTTTAGTCACGTGTGTGTGATTTTAGAGACAGCAGGAGGCGCTGTCAACACAGCCACACCTAGAAGACAGGTTTGTAACCTAGCAACCCGTCTGAGCCTGTAAACAGCGCCTGAGCCTGAGCCGAACCTAAATCTAAAACCAGGTCTAAGGCGGCCGATGAAAAGCAGAGTCGGGTGAGGGGCAAGCTCTGCTTTTTTAACCTTAATTTAGGAACCACCGGAGGATGGCAGACATCTGGGGCGTAGAAGGAAACACAAACAGAAGCACGCAGCGGAGAGTCATGTGACCTGCGTCTTATCTGAGCGCATCGGCTGCTGCAACTTTGAACCAAGTGTAGAAAACGCAGTGCAGTCAAACCTCCTCCCTGCCCTCAGCCGGTTTCACCCTCGCTCTCTCTCCTCAGCACATCCCCTTCTTTCTTCCACTCTTCCTCTCGTCTCCTCCTCTGCCTCCTTTCCTCTTCAGTCCTCTTATTATTTCTCCAGCTTCGGTTTTAGCCGATGTTCCTCGCTTCCTTTACATCCCAACATCTGTGTCTTTCACTCTTTTATGCTTTCCTGACTCGTTGCCTCCCTCTGATGTATCCCTGCTGTACTCAGCCCTCTGACTCCGTCTCCACCTGCAGCTCACAGGAAGCCGCCTTTATCAAGTTAAAATCAGGTCTTAAAGGTCAAAACTGAGAGATGAAGATTCATAGAGAGCGGCTGAGAGAGGCAAAGGAGCGGCGACGTTCAGCCGTCACAATATTAATCCAGGGAAATCTTAATTTCTATTCATGTGCTTCTGGATTATTTCACTCTAAAAAATGAATTCACTGCTCCACTTAAACACCTGCAGCCTCCGCAGCCAGAGAGGTGGAGGAAGAAGCTGCGGGTGCGTCAGGCAGGAGGTCAAACTTCCTGTTTTTGACTCTCACCATGGTCACGTTTCGTCTGCTATTATCATTATCATTTATTTTCTCCTCCACCTTTCCACTCTTGCTGCTCTTCACTGCTCCACCTCCCAGCTCCAATCAGCTGCTTTCATCTCTCGCCCGGTTCTTTCCTTCCTTCGGTCCTTCCTTTCTGTCTTTCCTTGCTGCCTCCTTCCCTGTGCATGCTGGAGTCTGGCCGGGAGCTCGGGAGTCTTCACACAGAATATTTTATGGTGTTCAGCTGAGCTCTCCGCCCATTTTCACATCGGGACCACATCTCCCCTCCTAACCCTCTCCACCTCCACCTCCTCTCTCTTCTGTTGCTCTGTTGCTGTAGTTAAAAAACCCTGAAATGCTGATTATGAGTTCAGTGCTCGTGGGCACAAAGGAAGAGGAGAGTGACCGGTGAGGCCGGAGCTCAGAGAAGCGTCGGGCAGTCGTGTCTTCTCACAAACACACACGAACATTTTTACAGCACTGCGTTTGCACCGAGTTTCATCAGCTCTGCTGCTTTGATGATTTACCGCAGGATTGTGTGCTTCACTGCAAAAGCACGCCGACAGTAAGAAACACAAGTACTGAAGACAAACGAGTCCTTCGTGCAGCGGATGCTTAAAGAGCGTCCCAAGACAAGATCCTCAGGAAGAAACAGATCCATCCTCTGCGTGCTGCGCAGAAATGATTCTTCATGAAAACCCTTCAGAATCAGGATGAAGGACAAAGATCAACATTCAGTCAGTCTGCCTGTCAGCAACACAACAAACTGCATCTCTCCATCAAAGCTGGAAACTGACCAGAATTCCTCCCGGTTTCTCTTCATTTCTTTTGGTGCGTACATCTGAAGATACCGGACGTCTGCAAAGGGATCCAAGCCCGACCCCTGAGGACGTCTCCGATGTGTTTAACAGTAATCCTGCTAACACACATGTCATGGTCCCGCGTCTGCCGGCCGGCCCTGCAAGGCTACATGTGTTTTTGATCTCTCCCTCTTTCTCTCGCCACTCCGCCTGGGTGGAGCTTACTGCTCCCGCCCTTGGCCCACACACCTGTTGGCCATCAGGCTGGGACGCGGACAGTCTCATCGCTGGATGATTGTGCGAGTGAGTGAGCCTTCAGTGAAGTCTTCTTGTGTTAATCTGTGATTCTGTGTAACCGATGTCTCTTGTGTATAGTTTTCCCGGACCTGTGACCAACCGCCGTGTGGACGTGTGTTAGTTGGAGTGTGAAGAAGAGAGCGAGTGTGAGAGAGCTTCCCCCACCTGGATTTCCACCACCGTATATATTCTGCACCTGGTGACTGTGTAAATAAACTGTGGAACTGACCCCTGCTCTGCGCTTGAGTCCCTGCCATCGCTTGTGACAACACAGTGACACACAGTCAGGTCAAATAAAGACCTGAAGAGGTTTGAGTTTCTCAGGGCGAACACGAACCCCGCGACCTCAGTCGCTATCATTCATGACTGCTAATCTCTCACATCTAATTCATCTATATGATACCAAAAAACGGTGAAAAGCTGTGACATTTCCATGAACCTGTCTTTAGTCCAAAAGCGTGACCCTGCTTTACGCGAAGCCTGTGCAGCAGCAAACGTGCAGCAGCCTCCTCGCCATGACGGGGCCCTTCTCCTGCCTCTCTGAGGTCCAGCTGAAGCTTCTGTGTGATAAATGAAGTGCTCACACAGACACTGCTGCTGTGTGTATCCCTCATAATCCTGAAACGAACACTTGATCCTGTTAGCGTTCTCTGTGCGTCTGCACTTAAGGAATCTCCAAAACAAGCATGAAATATTTAAGCATCCATCACAGAGGCTTTACTGCCTCACGCCTCCTCTCAGCTAATTCCTCAGCTCTCACTCTAATTGTCTCCTCACCACTTCTGTGCTCCTCGGAGCCAAGCTAATCCAGCACGCCGCCTCTCACAGCTCCGACCGCGGAGGTCGCTCAGGGCGGGTTGGATTCCTGCTGCACGCCCATCCACCACCCCAACCTCCACCTCCTGATTATATTCAAACTGGATGCAAACTAGAGAAATGCATTTAAATAAACGATCTGACACTTCTGTTAGGAAATTACCTCATTCGTGTTTTATCGATGATTACACATCTGTGTTGTTTAAACTTCTCCCCAACTCTTTAACCGGTCACGTCTCGTTTGTGCCACTTTGTTTACTCGGCAGCTTTTCTTCGTCTCGACTACTGGGCAGAGGGAGGTCCGTGGTACTGACCTTCAACCGTTTAATACATTTTGAACATTTATAATTTGAGTTTGTGTATCTTCTGTGAAAAAAACCACCACACTTCTGTTGTGGTGGGCTGGTGACCCACCTTCTTTCTCTACGACAGCTACGAGCACAGGCAGAGGCTCTCTCAGCTTTCTGCAGACGATGTGTTTGCAATGGTTTATCCAGTGATCCAGATCAGCATTCAGCCGAGTGTGAAGCACCACAGATGAGAACTAACACCTCCAATCATGGTGACGGCTCCATCACAGTTCATGAAAAAGGGTGAAGTGGGTCAGGAGGAGTTCAGGTATCTCAGGTTAATGAGCGAGAGGAAAGAGAGGTGTCTGCTTAGACCACTGAGGCAGAAGACGCATGAGAAAGTGCCAACTCAGGGTGGGATCACACCTGAACGCTTCCTTATAAACATTCAAACCTTCTCTTAGGCTACACTAATCCGAATACATTTGAAAACAGCGTTTTCATCTAAAAACGCTCCAGTCCTGCGCATGCGTACAACGCAAGAAGATTCGGCCTGCCTCATTTCTGTCTGCCGCTTATTTACTTTCTGGCTCGTTGAAACGTCGCGGCAGAATATTGAGGAAAAGCACCGAGTTTTTTAAAATGGACTAACGATGAGGTGGAGTTGTTGCTGCGAGTAACACAAAAGTACAAAGTTGCAAAAGCGAGTGAGAATGAAAGAATTTGACGAAGAGCTGTCTGCAGCACCTACAGACTGATGTTAATCTTTAATAGGGCTGTCAAACAAAACAGCTGCTGTATAATGCCATCTTAGTTTAATTGGTCACATGACTGCATCACATGATAAAATGTGTTATCGTTTCCATTTCAAAAGTATCTGCATGACATGACATGGCCTTATCCAGAGGGTGGGGGGTACACCTGGACAGGTCACCAGCAGCAGACACAGAAAACCGTTCACCTCTATGAATAATGTATGATAATGTTTTTTAAATGTCACTGAATGAACCTGTGGCCTCGGTGCTGTGATTGGTGACAGTCTTTCCTTTAAGTCAGCAGCTATTAAAGAAACTGAGGCTGAAGTTGGGCACATCATGTTTCTCTTTCACTTCAACAAAGACTCGTTGCTGCCACTTTTTGACCTTTCCTGGATCACGGTGACATCATTTACACGAAAGCCTATTTCTGGTTGACTGCCCTCTGATTTATCAGAGTACATGTTACACAGTTTGGTGACAGAGTGCACTCTCAGGACATCATCACATTCGTCGTTCCATCGGTTCGTGCAGAGCTCAGGAAGAAGGCGTTGTCCTTCTCTGCTCCGTCTTCATGGAATACGTTACAGAAGGACCTGAAGCTCCTCGATTTCACAGACTTCCAAAGACGTACAGATGTTTTTGTGAAAAACTTGTCTTTGATACGACTGTGTACATTTTATTGTTGTCTGTTTGTGTGGAACAGGTCTCTCCGGTACATGACACACTGAGTCTCAATGGGACTCAGTGAAGCTAACCCCATTGAGTGCATGTGTTTGGACTGTGGGAGGAGCCTGGTGTACCTGAAGAGAACATAAACTCCACCCAGAAAGCCAAGATGGAGGACGACCAACAGTAGTAACCACCGCGGTTAAACCACGTGGTTAGTACGTGCTGTTGGCTGACTTGTGACTGGACGATAATCAGCTTTGGTTTTCAGCTATTCTTCAGAGTGCCCCAGTCTGTTCTTCATTGTGCTGAAGACCGCCAGGCGGCGGGACCCGCCTCCTCGCTCCTGTTGCTTTGGCTGCTCATTGTTGTACTAATAATAAAGGAGACTTCTTCTGCGGTGCCATCGGAGACAGAAAACATCACGCAGCCATAAAACTGATGGAAGTGTGACGAGCATCCTGCCTTCTGCTCTATTAATAATTCACGTCGAGTCGAATTAGAGCAGCTGGAATAATTCAAACCTCTGTGTTTTTGTTGGTTTCCTCTCTTTGATTGCTCGGTTCTCTCTCGCTGCTCACCTTCATATTTCCTCTTCACCTTTCCCCTTTATTTGCATGAGCCCATTATCTTATAATTAATAAATGCAATTAGACCTGTGAACCTTTCAGCAGACACACTCGCAGCAGGTCATGAAATGTGCTGCTGCGCGGCGAATAAATGACGACGATGATCGGATCTGCACACAGAAGATGGAGCCCGACCTGTCGTGGTGCGAGGCGCTCTTCCTGTAGATGTCCCTGCGGTGGTTCAGCTGAAGGACGAGGCTTTGCCCGAAGCTCCGATTCAAAGCCTCGGCCAGCTGAGGTTTGATGGTACTCAACCCCGGTCTGCTTCACTTCCACTGCCGTCATGAGTCACGAGTGCACGCAGACATGCACGAAGGGCTGCAGTGAGTCATCGAGCAATTCCAATAATTCAATTAGAAAACACAAATTCTTTGCTTCGTTTAACACGCGGCTCTGTAGCGCTACTGTCACCGTGGAAACGTGAGCGTTTCACAGACTGACCTGCAGAGAAATGTTTTCAGGAGCAGTGCACAAACGAAACGATTACGCCCACGCACACCGGCGCGTTAGCATGGAGGCAAAGAGGCGGAGCATCCCCATGACGCTTAGCTCAGGTTCCTGTGACCAACATTAAAACCTTCACTGCGGTAAAGCTAGCAGGAGTCAGCAAACTGCTGTGAAAAAAAGCAAACTCTGTGGCTCCGCCTCTAAGGTTGGCTGATAGCAAACACTTTCCAACCGACGACAGGCGATATATTCACACAGGTGACTTTTTGATGGGCGGAGCGATGTAATCATGCACAGACTGATTTGTGCGTTTAAAATTTATACATTTTGTTTGAAGGGAATTTTTGACCTTCTTTTCTTGTTTGTTTCCGTAGTAACGTAGATACTTACTGGATTATTTATTTATTTATTTGAGACGTGAAAAACATAACTTTAAATCAGAGGTTTTTTTATGTTCGCCCGAAGATACATTTTGATTTTTAACTGAATTTTTGTTGAATTGTGTATTTGTTCTTTGGTTGAGTGTGTAAGACAAACACAGAGTGGAAATAAGAAGCCAGATTCTCTTTGCCTCCCTCCACATCACTGTGGGTTTTTATCCAAATCAAATGCAGCCCTAATTTCATCACGTAAAGGCACCGTCTAGACCTCAGACTCAGCAACAACACTTGGACCTAATGATAGTCGGACCTTTATCATGTTTGCTTCCTGTTTCTGAAACTTGCTTCTGGGCAGGAGGACATCAAAGCTTTCTGACTGAAGGCTGAGCAGCTGATGGCCCGAGCTCTGCTGATGATGAGTGGCCCATGAAGCAGCAGCTCTTAATGTATGACAGGACGACTCAAAGTGATCTGATGTTTGAACAAGTAAAGGTAAACAGAAACAATGAACGGTTTGATGGTGCTTGTTCTTCGAAGGCTGTCCTCGTCTCTGTGGTTCTCTCAGACTTCATTTCTCTCTCTGCTTCCTCTGATGATTCTTTAATCCACTGAGCCGTTTGGCTTCAAATATTAATAATCACTGAATTATTCACGCTACCACTGTGTGTGTGTGTGTGTGTGTGAGGAAACCACAGAGACTGAAACGCTCTTGGAGAAACTTCGATTCTAAGTGTTTTGTGAGTTTTTCTCTCTGCTCTCAGCTGCTCCGACTCCACCAGCAGGTGTTCCAGTTATCAGTCATGGATGTGATTACATATGATCACAAATCATTCTTCCAATACTCACATGGCATGCTCCACTTCTGTTTCCTTTGGATAAAAGTAAGGAAAGAAAGCAGCACTCGTACATTTATCTTCTATTGACAAACTCAGGGTTACGAACTGGAGGAGGGTGTGGTTAACATCCACCTGCTTCTAAAGAAAGGAGACCTGTCGACAAACGCAACAGTAGAACACAAAGTTAACGGTACAGCCTCCCCGTCACCCCAGGTGCTGGCCTGGTGGTGTCACCCACCCGGTGGTGTCATCTGGTGCTGACTTGGTGGTGTCACTCGGTGGTGTTACCCACCCGGTGGTGTTACTTTGACACGTTGTGACTCACCCGGTGGTGTCACTCCGTGGTGTCACCCGGTGCTGTCACCCACCCGGTGCTGTCACCCCGGTGCTGACTCGGTGGCGTCACCCGGTGGCGTCACCCGGTGGCGTCACCCGGTTACAGCACATTCTGTTGCATTTGTGCCGATGGCTCCGTGCCAACGAGCCGCTCATTGTGCCGTGTGCTGAAGCAAACCTGAGGCTGATCCACGATCACAGGAACAAAGTGCTCACGTTCAGAGGAGTTTACAGGAGGTAACGCTGCCTCCGAGTAGCAGCTGCATAAACAGCACTGTGCAGTCTCTTCTTTAATGACACAGCTCATAAAGACGCATTTATCTGCGCCCTGACTCACTCGAAGCTTTTTTATATGCCTGTGTATCTTCAGAGGAAAGAGCTGTTGAAGGAAAGCCTCTCTCAGCGACAATCACAGCCTAATTCACTGCTGGCAGCTGCTGCAGAGGTTCACAGTATTATCATCCCTCTCCTCGGGCCACAGCATCACCAGCCATGTTCTCAAAGAAAGCCATGCAAAGGATCTACAATTATCTCCACCCTGCTGGATGGAGAGAGAGGGATTACTGAAGCACGTCCCACAGCAGAGGAAGGCTTTTCCTTGTACTCTGAGGATTACACTGCTCCTTTTGAGACTTTAGGACCTCTCCCACTCATTTCTACACAGCTGCTCTCTGCGCAAAACACTAATAGTATTAGACCAAGCAGGCAGCGTGCATCACAGTGACATAAAACAGATGCCTTTAATGCCTCTCAACACTCTCCGCTTGTAGCAGCACAAACATTTTATCCATCCTCACAATGTTCCCGATGGATTCAGCGATCCCAGGTCGTATACGGCCTCTCCACAGACCTCTGGATCTGCTCCTGTTGGCCTGTCCAGAAGAACACGTGTGTCCTCTCAGGGTGGAGGAGCTCTTGCCTGAGCCAGGACACCCGTTGAGGAAACTCCTTCCTGTCACTCTCATTCCTTCTGCCCTGCCCACAGCTGTGCTCACAGCACAGGGGTGAATGAAGATGGCTCAGTAACTCCACAGCTGAAGGCCACAACCTGCTGAGGCCAGCAGCTGCATCGCGTGCAGGAAATGAGGAGGAGACGGGCTCCTCGCAAATCCTGCAATATTACAGATTTTAATATGGAAACTTCTTCACAGGAGTTTACCTGTGAAACCTGCGTCTGAGCTCAGAAGCGAGGTGAGTAGTGATGTGTCGGTCGCGAACGAAACGGCTCGTAGAGCCGGGTCTTTGAAGTGAACGACGCTGGGATTTTTTTTCTCTCTCACTTTTTCCCGCTTCACTCCGCACGCCAGCCTTGTGCTTGCGCTGAGCAGAGGGGGGAGGGGCGGTAGTTACACTTGCAGTAGCACAGGAACAGAGCGGGAGGGAGAGAGAGCAAACCACAACACAATTAGATATAAATTAATAATAATAATAGATTGGATTTATATAGCGCTTTTCAAGGCACCCAAAGCGCTTTACAATGCCACTATTCATTCACTCTCACATTCACACACTGGTGGAGGCAGCTACAGTTGTAGGGGGCAGACTGACAGAAGCGAGGACGCAACGACCAGGACAGAGAGCCCGGGGATCGAACCGGCGACCTTCCAGCTACAGATACACTTCCCAACCCCCTGAGCCACAGTTGCCCCAAATTAAATGCACAAATTAAAATATGAAAACACAAAGAAGATGCATATTCTCTGTCATATGGACCTGCATGAATAAACTTTCTGAATCCTTTATCATCTGCAACTGAAAATAGTTGTGGATGATTACTATACCTTTCTAATGTGACGTTGTTGTCCCTGGCTCTCTCTCTCCCTCCCGCTCTGTTCCTGTGCTACTGAGTGTAACTACCGCCCCCCTCTGCCCAGCGCAAAGCACAAGGCTCGCGTGCAAGTGAAGCGGGAAAAAGGGCGAGAGAGAGGGTGAGAGAGGAAAAAAAATATGGCTCCCAATAAGGAGCCGGCTCGCGTCGTTCACTTCAAAGATCCGGCTCTAAAAGCCATTTCGTTCGCGACCGACACATCACTACTCCACAGCTCTTCATCACGTCCTGTTTAGAGCTGCTGGAGTTCACTCCTCATATTCACAGTTATATCTTCAGCCTGCTCTGTAGCTCACCTGCTGACCCCTGTCTAACACCTGGCTAAAGAGCCTGCGGAGCCTTACCTGACAGGTGAATGCTTTAAAAAGCCAGACACACAGAGGTGTGCCTGCTTGTGTGCAGCATGCTGAAGCAGTGTGTCTTCTGTCTGCCATCAGGTGTCAAACTGCAGCTCTTAGTGCACATTTATACCGTGGACACATCACTACACGCAGACAGTCCACTGTTATAACAGTTCATGTGACCACAGTTAGTCTCACTGAGTATTTATCACAGTCGTGTCTTTGTATAATGTGGTGAAAATTGTACTTTTTAACAATAATATGGAGACTTCACATTCAGCACGTTCTGGTAAAAGTGGGACATTCTTCCAGCGCCGACGCCTGAGCAACAAAGTTGGACGAACCCTGAATCACCGTTCATTACCATCGTCTTTTTTCAAATGAAATTCATCTCTCTCACTGCCACAAAATGTGCAAGCTGCAATGGGCGCCATGTTCAGAAGAAAGCTAGGGTGTTTTGTTAACTACGCCCCCACAAATGTGGCATCACCAGAAAGGCCAAACAGATGCTCGACGTACAGGTCTCAGACTGGTGGATAAGAGAGAACGAGAGGCCCTGAACGTAACGTTTTACTAACCGAAGAAGAGGCGGTGAAAGGAAAATGATCCCGAGCTGAACCTGCAAGACGCAGACCAGAGGAAATGCCAGCAGACTCTCAGACACACACACGTCCCAGCTGATAGAGTGTGAGAAGAGGTCCTTATCTCTGATCGTGATGATGTCGTCACTAAGCTAACGTTGTTAACTCACAGGTAATATGACGTGTTTACTTACACAGAGAAAAAAGAGAAATCAGACGTCTTCAGACGGTCTGGCCGGATATTTGACCTCATCAGTTTAATGCCCGTCTGGTAGACACAGGCTGTCCTCTCTAGGGTTTAAAACAACGATGTTCACATCAGGGTTGGAGATACTGTGTACTTTTGCTTTGCATCACCATTGGCAGCAGCAGCCCTGAAAGCTGCACCGCCAAAGCTCATTTGGCTTTGACAAGATGAGAACAGGCCGTCTCTGCTCATTATCAGTACCACAGTGGAGGACGACAGAGCGACTCGAGCAGGCTGAAGGACGGGAAAATGCACAAAGTGTTTCTGTGCAAAACAAAAAGCTCTTCGTAAAGAGAATTTCTCCTTGAAGAAGCATTTACCCTTTGCACACACACAAAGTCTAAAAGACCTGAAAGCATCTGTGTCGGAGGCAGGCATCAAACACATCACGACATCAGTCCACAGAAGGTGGAAAAGCTTCGGTGATGAGATTCTCACAGACCACGAGCACAATCCAACACACACGGCTCGGACAGAAAATCAGCGGGTTAATGATCCATCAGGGTTAAACCATCTGCTCCCTTCACACTTCTCCTCAGAAAAACATAAAGGAACGAACTGAAAACTGCAGAATTTATTTTAAAATCGAGTTCACGGGACGATATCAGCATTGCAGCAGCAGCACGAACAGCTCAACATGCTTTCAACATCTTTCGCCTGCAGGTTCTAAATTCATCCGTCAGCAGACCTGAATCTGCTCACCCTGTTTAACATGTCAAAGGCAGCCACGGAGCACACGTGCTTCCCTCTGCAGAGGCTGCAGAAGGTAATTCAGCTGCAAATTAGCCACAAATCACAGGCTGAGAGGATGTGCTTTAACCTTTTAATGTGTCCTCGAGTCAGCGTGTTACGCAACAACAAATTTAAGAAGTCATTTATCTGTTTCATTGCTGCTTTTATCCAGAGAGCATGCAGACTTAATGGCAGTCTTTTAAGAGCCACTCAGGAAATTACAACTACGACGATGACAACCCGAGGACTCACCTGCCACTAAAGGAGAAGCAGGTGAAGTCGGCTACGCGGCGAGCGCTTCAGCATAACTGCCAACCATGAAACAGCAACAGTGGAGCGAGGGCTCCGAATGATTTACATCATCTCACCGAACACATGGAAGGTCGACCAAACCGTACGCGAGTTTGTGACGGTTTGTGACATCTGTGATGTCATCACGAAGGTAGCCATTTCCAGAAAAGCACGCAAGCTGAGACTCGAAGCAGTGTGACTGTTAGTGACACAGGTACTACGCAACGCAACCTCTTTAGATTACTGCCAGAAACCACTGGCAGAAGGCGGGGCAAAGACACAGCGTGTCTGCAAAAACAACAACAAAAAAAGATCTGCGCTGTGTCACATGAAGCCAGAACAGGGCGGAGCCTGTGGAGTCGGACGCAGCTGTGGACTTCAACATGCGTCTTTCCTCCCGTTTCCACAGCTCAAAGGCTTCCTGTGCTTAGTCCTGACCCGAGCATGCACTCACAGTTGCATCTGCAGGAGTCGTCAGCAGACCTGTATGAAGACCTGCAGACACGTGCAGAGGGCAGAGATGTGACGACGTGCGTTTGTCACAGCCTCACAGCAGCGCTCACTCTGTACCTGCACCCTGAATAATGGATGCTTAAATGTGGAAAAGGAAGTGCTGTGCGTGCTCAGACAGCCGACAGCTCTGCCATCACGCCGCCGGCCTCAGCATGGCCGACTGATGTCAGACGCCGTCATAAAACCAGCTGACAGAGCTCATCCCTCCTCTTTGCAGCTGCAGATGAGGAGCAGCTTCACTCGTGTTCCTTCATTCAGGTCCAGCTGAGCACTCAGATTAGCTTCATCCTTTTCTTCAGATTTTACTCCTCTGTCCTTTCTTCAGAGAGTCCTAGAAGTGATTTAGGAGCTGGGAAAAAGGCCACAAACTTAGCATAGATATGCTTTTATCCATGATGTTTCCAGGAGACTACAAACTGCAGCGGTTCAATTACAGAGTCAGAGGGTGGAAGGAAATCCCACAATTGGCTCAGTTCGTGTATTTATTAGGTCTGAATAAACAGAAGTGAGAGGCGACCTTCTGTTCATCGAGTTTACTCACGCTTCGTGTTTGGAGGAACGTTCAGCTTGGCTGTCGGTCCTGTTAGCATGTATGTGGTAAACAGCACCTGTCTAACAGTTTGAAGGATCACAATTTATTAATTACAAGTGTTTAATAAAGAGAAGCCAGCTGCCCCCCAGAGCCGCCCGCAGCTTCTTCTTTAACCCGATCGTACGCTCGTCCATCACGGATGTAATCCTACCGCCTGCTGCCCGCTGCACTTGTATGATTCCCAAAGCAGGAAGACAAACAGAAAGCAGGTGAGTGTGTTTGCCTCACAGACTGCCTTTGTGCGAGCTGGCCGTGCGTCTAAACCAAACGTTGCCATCTCCTCTCCGAGATCATTGTCAAGAGGACGCGGCCGTCATCATGTGTGAAATTAGTTTGGATGGGATTCGATGGGGCTCTGTGGGCACATTCAAAGCTGCTCTAATTAGCATGTGGAGCAGCAGAGGAGATAACCGAGGCTGAGCAGCAAACCGTCGGATGCACATTTACTGCGCGTCCTGCAGACTCGGGGACTGATCTGTGCTGTTGGGATTTACGAAAGCCAGTCACAGGCGTGGGCACGTCTGACTGCGAATGTGGGAGCTTCTGTTATTTCAGTGAATCCCAGAAACGCCTGTTCACCACCCTGTTACCCTCAGCCGTCTCTCTGGGGGACTGCAGCGGTGGGTGTAGTAACACGTTCTGGCGTAGCTCAGGTCCAGGCTTCCGAGTGGATTTACGGACGTAAAATCGAGGCTACTTTAATCTGGAGAGCACAGTCGGAGACTCTTCATTCCCTCCATCAGATCCTGTGATGAATCATCTCCCCACCCTCCGTCCTCCTCTCTTATTGTAGTTCTTTGCTCCTCTTCATCATTCCTTCACCATCCTCCAGTCTCAGCCCTGCTTTCTGTTTCCTGCTTTAGTCCTTCTTCATCATCAACGCGTTTCTTCATCAAAACAATCAAATTTATTGATCAGTGCACACAGGCAAGAATCGATCGAGGTCTCCTCGATTTAAAGGGCCAGCACTCCAACTGTGGAGGGCGGAGTCCTACAGTAAACCCACCACTCTGCTGCCTTAGTTTGCAGGTAAGCAGCAGCACCGTCCTCGGTTAGATTCAGGTGAGCGGCCTTGGCGCCGAGCTGTAGCTTTCGTTGTTGGGGCTGAAACAGGGCAGTGTTTTCTTCTGTATGTGCTGCGAGCTGCGCCGTGACAGAAATCATGCTCACGTACCCGACAAATAGATCCCATTTTCAGGTTTGTCCACGATGCCGGAGGATCCGCCCGACACTCTTCCTCTTTTTAAATACCAATTGATTTCATAATAGCTTTCTTGATAAACATCACAGTGCTCTTCTTCTTCCTCTCGTCTTCCTCTTCACATCACCCTCCACCTGTCCCTTAACTTTTCTGTTTTTTTCTTCAGTAAGTGCTGTAAATGCAGGTTTTAGAGGCACATCACTCATTTTTACCTCTAAATGGCATTTAAAGAGCTCTTCATGCCCCCCCCTGCCTCCACCCACTCTCCTCCTTAATTAACAATTCAATTCCCAGCATGCTTCATGGGCACATTCCTGCTTTCTCAGCCCATCTTTTCATTTTCCTCTCTGACTGTTATCTACACATGAATCCACATTTGCTCTGCTGTTCATGGGGCTCACACACACATACGAGAGGATAACCTGCTGGCCAAAAACCTCGTCTGCATTTTATTAACAACAGCTCAGCTGTGAACATGACCTGTGCTGCTCTTTGTTAACACTGCACATGATTTATTTTAGGGATCTTTGTGATTCTTTGATGGCTGCAATCAATACAACAATAAGTCCCAGAAAAGCCATGTGTGATGACACCAAGTTAAATACGGCTTATTAAAAAAGAGGAATATTTATGACCTGCAGCCTGCGATGGAACAGAAACAGAGCTCAATAACAGTCAGATTACTGCGCTTGTTTAGAAGCTGCTGCGATGCGTTCACTGTACGCTCACACATAATGGGTTTGCTTTCTGCAGTCTTCTCTGCCTCTCACACCAACTGCTTTTAAGCACACACTCACACACACAGCATTAATTATTAATTAATCAGCTCGTTTTCATTCAGCAACAGAGCCGACGCGCACGTACGTGAGGAGGAGAAAGACAGAACAGACTAAACGTTTCAGAAGTGCACACTACCTTTATTTTTACTGAACAAAGGGAAAACAAATGCAAACTGCATCCAGGGCAAAAACATCTGCATTACACTGCTAACATCTGCAAGACAGCATGCTAACGCTAAGCTAGCCACGAATGTTAAAGCTGAGTGAGCAGACTCCAGTCCAGCAGCCAGAGCCTGAACTCCAACAGGTAACAAACTGAAGAGCAGTCAGGCTCTTTCTACCTGTTCATATTGCTATAGCAGCATCACCTTGACGACCGTAAATACTGCGAGAACATTCATGCGTGTCGTCATTAGGGACAGGGATTTGTGTTGGTGTGTGTGTGAAAGTAGCCTCAGGTTTATATGGTTAATTGTAATTATGTAACAGTGTGTTTCAGGTCATTTTACACAGTGATGCCACAAATTACTCCCTGTGGCAAGTAATTAAGTAACACATTTTTAATAAAAGTAATGTGTAATAGATTACTTATTTTGAGTAATGACACCACCACACTTTCACAGCCTCTCTCTCTTTTCAGGATTTATTTCTCTTTGTCACCGTTCTCGTCAAACACGCTACTGCAGGTCTGACCCAAAAGCCCCACAATTAACTCAGCTTATCCTCCTCTGCCTCCTCCTCCTCTACCTTGCTCTGTCGTCTTTGCTTCCTTCAGGATTACACTGCATGGCAGTGACAGACACACAAACACAGTGATGGGACTTTAATGGATTGTGGTGTTTTAAAATTGCTCTCAGTACCGCAGTTCTGCAGAGAAACTTGAAATGAGGTGGACCTGTGAGGGTGTTTCAGACTCAAACGTGTGACGAAGGCTTTATTTGAACAATATTCGGACCAAATCGAGGCTCTTTGGTTATTTAAGGTCGCGCCATATCAGTTCGGCTGTGACGCTTAGAGCCTGCGATGGCGCCACTCAGCATGTTGCGCTCACAGAAGATGAAAAAAAAAATCACAGCTGTCCGTTCACACTCCATCTGTCCGCACATTGCTTCCTACTGTAATGCAAATGAAGCACTCCCCGGTCAGAAATCATGCCGGCCCTGCATTGTTAGGAATCAGGAGCAGGTCCTGCAGATGTGGGGCCATGTTTGGGCAGAGCCGAGCACAAATTGGCCGTGCTGATGGTAAATGGCCTGGCTCTGCTTCACCATCTGAGGTCCTCATTAAGGGAAATGCCTCGCAGAGGTCCAGAGTGGGGATGATTGCACACGTCATCAACCAGCCAACACCATGCAGTTTGTGTGTGTGTGCGCGCCTGTGAGTGTGTGTTTTTGAGTCTGTGTGCGTGCAGAGTCAATCTCGTGGCGTCGAGAGGAAATGATATGACTGAGCCAAGCTGCATGTTCAACACCAGGCGAGCCACCTGCGTTTGGCTAGACGCTGCCACCTTCTCACTTCAGCCTCCATGCCTGCTCAAACTATGAACTCGTTTCTCCACAGATGAAAGAAAACAGCGCCCTTTAGAACAGCACGCAGCAACACTACATATGAGCGGGTGGAGGGAGGTTTGGGGTCTTCACTCACCCCCGTTCTGTTAACCGTCGGGGCTGGGGGGCTGGGAGGAGGTGCTGGCCGTCAGATTGGGGTCTGGGATGCAGGGCCTCCCCGCTACTGCAGATAAGGAGGTGGTCCGCTTTCCTCCACCCCAGAGAGAAGGGTTACATCTCCTGGGTCCGGTTTGCCCCTCTGGGGGCGGGGGTACCTGGACCTGGGGTATAGAGTATGTTTGGGAAGTGTGATTGTGTAACAGTGTCTATTTGTGTCTGTCTCCAAGTCGGGTGAGTGCCGAGTATTTGGTTGTGTATATGGGGGTGGGAATGCACGTTTGTGTCCGTGTGCGCCTGTTCATCGGTGTCTATATGTCAGCTTGGGTCTTAGACTCGGCCTCTCTGGGAATATCTCAGGCTCTCCGAGGTATGGAGGCCCATCTCCCCTCACCACACTCCCTGCCAGTGGCCGATGCCCTCAGACGTTGGTGTGTTCGTGGTTCTTGGTGTCTGGGGCTGGGCGCTCATGTATGTACTGACTCACTCCTGGTGGCCGATTGGCAGGGCCTGGCGCCTGTGGGCCGGCTGGGACCCTTCCTGGGGGTGGGGGGCCCTCAGGCCCCTGGGCCTGAGGCCCGGTCCTCTCTGGCACAGCTGGCTGCCGGCAGAGCCCGCGGGCACGTCACTGCAACCCCCTCTGGCCTCTGCTCCGTGGCTGCTGGGTGACCTCTCGTTTGGGACTCTCCTCAGCTCTTCCCAGGAGGGTGGCACGGTTGCCCCCCTGGTGGTCCTCCTTGGGTCCTTGTATTCTGGGGCCTCTGGATGTCTGAAGCCTGGATCTCCTCCATACCTGCTTCATGCCCTGGGGGACGGGGCTATGGCTCCCCACACCCTCTAGAAGATCATTACATGAAGGAACCTTTTAAATACAAGCGTGCTGATCCACACAGGTGAGGTGTACATAGACACAAACTACACCTTTCTTGGCTGCTGCCTCAAAGCACATTGTGCGCTGTCGATCTTACGTTACTGTTATCTACTGTTAGCTAGTTTATTGTGATGGTGCTGTTTTTATTATGTTGCTCTTTTGTGTTTGTTTTCTCTTCTGTTTTTTTCCCTCCATACAGGTGATCCAGGTGTTTTGTTTGTTTTTCTTTATTTTCTTCTCACCGTCTCTTCTCCCCTCTGTTTTTCTTTCTCTCACTCTCTTTCTTTCATTCTTTCTCCCTGTCCTGTCCCCCCGTCATGTTAATGGCTGGTTGAGCCAATCTTAGCAGCAACAAGTGCAATCAAGCACTTGTGATAACTGGCAATGAGCCTGTTTCAGCACCATGGAGGAAGTTCGGCCCACTCTTCTTTGCAGAATTGCTGTGTGTGTTTTGGATCATTGTCCTGCTGCAGAACCCAAACATCCTCCTTCAGGATGTTTTGGTAGACGGCAAAATTCATGGTTCCATTTACCACAGCAAGTCTTCCAAATCATGAAGCAGCAAAACAGCCCCAGACCATCACTCTACTACCAACACACTTTACTGCTGGTATGATGTTGCTTTTCAGAAAGTGTGTGTCCTATTACATGTGGCTGGGACACACACCATTACAAGTTCAACGTTTGTCAGTCCACAGAGTACTTTCCCTAAAGTCTTGGAGCTCATCGAGACCATTCCAGGCAAATCTGAGACTCTTTGTTCCTTCTGCTCAGCAGTGGTTTTCTCCTTGAACCCCATTGTTGCCCAGTCTCTTTCTTGTGGTGGAGCCTGCGGTCCTTTGGATGTTGTTCTGGGGTCTTTTGTGACCTCTTGGGGTAATTTTGGTCAGCCGGGCATTCTTAACCCTATTTCACTCACATGTGCTGCACCAGTGTACCAGTAATGTCATGTGACGATAAAAGTGATTAGATTTGATTATTTTGTTTGTCATTTGTCTATCTCAGTTTTTCCTCCTTAATAATAAACACCTTCATCTAAAAACTATATTTTGTGTTTAATTGTGTTATCTTTGTCTAATGTTTAAGTTTGTTTGATGATCTGAAACATTTAAATGTGACAAACATAGAAAAAAATAGAAAATCAAGAAGGGTACAAACACTTTTTCACACACCTGTATCATCAGGTGACCCTGAATCCTCCCTTAGTGATGCTGCAATAGATGTAGACTGTTTTCCTTTCCAGTCACCTTCTTCACTCCCTATGTGTTAACAGACCTCTCTGCACTGAATCATATCTGTCATTATTCTCTGTCTCTCTTGTCTATTGTGGGGTAGCAGACAGAACAGAAAACGAGCTAAACTGGGAAAGAAAAAAATAACATGCAGGCTGGCAAACAGAACACACAGTGAAGGATGAGGGACAACGCGACAACGAGCAGACGCACACACTAAATACAAGAGGTGATCAGGACTGAGAGGAAACAGCTGGGAGACACGGACGAGACAGGGAGAGCACAAAGCTGAAGGCGCTGACATAAGGCACAGACCTACAAAGTAAAACAGGAAGTACACGACAGACACAGCGATCCAGACGAGACACAGAACTTAACAGACGCAGACTCATGAGCAGACATAATAACATCATGGACAGACAGAGGGAACAGAGAGAAGTGGGACCAGGACAGCACAGAAGCCTAACAAATGGCAAATCATAATGGAAAACACAATCAGAATAAACAAGAACATAAAATACGATAAAGCAACACAAAACCCTGAGTCGTCAGACTCAGGACCACGACAGTTGTCATTTGGCACTGTATAAATAAAATTGAAATTGAATTAAAAGTCGGGTCCATGCCAGGAAACCAACAAATTTAAACTTAACCAAGAGTGGTCACATATCCAGCCAGAAGATCTGATGGAGATAAACAGGCCAACAAACAGAGAGAGTCATGATAAATCCAACAGAAAACAAACCAACTACTGAGAAGGACTGCACTTTGCATCTTTCAAAATAAACCACAAAGTATCGAACGGTCACAGGAGGCACCCAAAGACGGATTCGTCCCCGAATCTCAGATAACCACCGTCGTTTGTTCTTCAGAGCTCTCTGTTCAGATCCAGCTCATTAAATGAACATGAAGAAAAAACGGGAGCAGACAGATGATGAAGATAATCAGAGATGAAAGCATAAAAACAGATAATGAGGGACACAAGCAGAAGAAAGGACCGAGGGCTTCTCCTGCCTCTCCTCGTCCTTTTCTTCTCACTTCTTCAGCTGCTCCGTGATTGAAATGTTCGGCTGATTGGCTGTTCAAAGCCACTCTTCTTCTTCTTTGACGGTGAGAGATGAGCACAAAGTGCACAGATACCAGACATGAAGCAGAGGGAAGAAGAACCAGAGGAAATTAATATTTAACATAAACACAAACATAAAACTAACCTGATGGTACTTCAATTAAAAGCCAGCGTATAAAAAGTGACACCGTATAGACTCTGAAGTACGAATATCAAGTTACTCCAGAGTCCAGGCCCGATCTCCTCTACGCTTTAACCTCGGCTGTACCAAGAGCATCTGTTGGATGATCTCAGTGCTGTTTTGAGGTTAAATATGTGGAGGAGGTTGCCACCGTTTAACACTTTAAAAATCTTAAAACCAACACGATAATGGACAGGGAGCCGGTGTACGTTTGTCTTCTAACAGCTGTTAAAAGACGTGCAGCAACATTTTGGACTAACTGCAGGCGACGGAGAGACGAGTGTTGGAGACCCAAACAGAGAGAACTGCAGTAGTCCAGTCTAGTGGTGATCAATACGTTTGTCCAGGTCTTTAGGAGGAAGATAAGACATCGCTTTGGCAATTTCACCCAACTGATGAAAACTGTTTTTCACAGCTTGGTTCTCTCATTTAAAGATCCGTCTAAAGACACTCTGAGGTTTCTAACAGTCTGAGAATGATGACAAGCGAGAGGACCGAGGGTCTGAGTTAGCTCATCCAAAGGGGCGTGGCCTCCAAAAACAATCAGTTCAGTCTGGTTTTTGTTTAGGGTGAGAAAACTCTGTGTTAACAGCTTTAACATCATGTAGACGGTTAAGCAGAGGCTGCAGTGGGACAGAGACGTCCAGTTTAAAGGGGAAGTACATTTGGATGTCATCAGCATAACAGTGTTTCCTGAAAATAGATCCCAAAGACAGCAGGTATAAGGAGAAGAGACTTGGACTGAAAACAGACCCCTGTGGCACACCACAACTAACAGGGGCAGAGGAAGAGGAGTGTTTCCCAGAAACAGACCTCTGTGACGGCTATGATTTAAACCATGACAAAACTGAGCCTCTGAGACCAACAACGTGTTCAAGTCTGGATGAAAAATGTTCTGATCAAAGGTGGCAGTCAAATCTAAAAGGACTAAAACAGCAGAACAACCCGAGTCGACAGTTAAAAGAAGATGATTAAAAAGCGTCGTCTCAGCACTGTGACGAGATTCAAAACCAGACCGGAACGCTTCACAAACGCTTTGAGGGTCTAAAAAGCTCTGAAGGTGCTTAAACACAACTATTTGGACATATAACAGAGTTTAGAGGCCGGCCTGTAGTTAGAATTTGGATCTTTGTTTTTAATAATGGGCTGCATGTTTGAAAGCAGCTGGTACACAACCTGATGACAAGGAAGCATTTAATAAAAATAAAACACTAGGCCCAATAACATGAAGAGCGTTCTTTCGGCTCCCAACCGGCTCTTCAGGTTGTTTTGTTGCTTTAATTAATTTATTATCAACAACAATATAAAATTATGCACAAAAGAAATTACGAATGTAAAAAAAGGGGTTTTAATTATATATGTTTATATATAAATATATACGGTGGCCCCCAGAGACAAAGCACATACAAACTCCAAAACACATTTCTAGCATTAACTGAACTTCCCAAACAGAGCTACTAGATCACTTAAATTACACAATTGAAAGTATGTGTGTATTGTTTGTGTATTTATACACAAGCACTCATAAATATTTAAATAATTTAAAAGAAAAGTTCATTTACCTGTTACTACCACACACCAAATCCGGTCGTTGGTACTTGCTGGCTTGTGTAGCCACTCGGTAACAAAAGCTCAACACTGCCCCCTAGCATCCTGGAGCACTTCTGTTGTGTTTTGTACGTGTTTTGGAGTTTGTACGTGTTTTTTCTCTAGGGGCCACCGTAAATATACTTTTATTTACTCACTCCACATAAAATGTATTAAATAAATCATATAATACAAAAAACAAAAGCTTTAAAAGCTTTTCACAAAGTGCAGAGGAAGCCTCCATAGGAACGGTGGCACAGGGGTTAATCACACAATGAGAAATATTCAAAAAAAACTCGGGGTTTGTGACTGATGACGCTGGACAGAAAAGCAAATTTTGCAGCTCTAACAGTGGTCTATAGTAGGACGCCCAAAGACACCTGGAGTTTATCCTTTTTCCACTTTGTCTCTGCACGTCGACATTTGCATCTGAGAGCACGAGTGGTTTCATGCAGCCAAGGGTGACGTGAAGATTTAGCGTTTAGTCCTGACATCAGCGACAGAGTACCAGAGCATGTAGAGTTAAAAAGGTCAGCCGGACCTTCAACAGGCAGTTCCACGTTGAGGTCGGCATCGTAGAGGACAGAGTTCGGAAAAGTGGAGGCAAAGTGAATTTATCATAAATGAAAAAACACTGGAGTGTCAAAGTTTAAAGATGGGCACATGCTAGGTCTCTCTAAAAACACAGTATCAATACACACTGTGCTAAGTCATTACTGTGTTTCTGCCAAACGTGCTGACACACTGCTCATTACATGAGCGTCATTTATAGGTTAAAAGTTTTGGTAACACTGTTGCTTCACAGCACTCGAGTCCAACCTCACAACTTTCAATGTGCACAATGTAACAAAAGCCCTGACTTAAATATAGCCCAGTACAGCCACTGCACCCCTTTCTTTCACTCAACCTGAGCTCAGTCTCCACCTCTTTGCTCTCCCTGTGTGTAAACAGACTCCGCCTCCACTGCTTGGAGGCATGGGCTTGATGTGGTCAGACTTTTGATTCGTATGTACTGCAGGTATGTGTTCAGTCGAAACGCTCGTGTTTACATCGTTTAAAACATCGGCGGGCATTAAACGAAGCATCGATGCACAAAGAATCTGAGTAGACAAATCTAATCTAATCTAATAGTTGAGTTACTTGATGAACGGTTGCGGCCCTGGTTCAGTCTTTTCCCTCTCAGCGGGGGAGCTTCAGCCGCTCGCCTGGCTTTCCTCCTCTGTTAGATATGCACAGGTGATACCTTCAGGTGATTTCTCTTCAGTGTTTCCTCTCACTGCGGCCTCACATTTGCGTTATTGTATAGTTTCGTGTTCCCAAGCGCACTGCGGGCTCCTGTAGCTGGTTAGGTTTAGACTTCAGCGTGTTGGAACAAGCGTGCAAAGCCTGGTTGACGGGAACAGATCCAGGACGATAAAACATTTTGTTTGATTTAGGAGACTTCTGGCCAAAAGAACGCTGGCAATGAAAAAGCTGAGCCAGAGTGAGCGCAGTGTGGATGACTGATGAGCTTTGGTTGAAGTGCAGACGTGGAGCATCAGTCATGTGTCCTGTGGCTCAGTTTAACCTCATCACTGCTCTCCTATAAAAGAAATACCTCCAGAGCGCCCAGGCCGGCCTGCAGACGTCAGACTCTGAGGGGAAAACAGCGAGCGTGAAGCCAAACAGCTTCTGTCCCTCTGAGAGTCAGTCGGTCAGAACCGAGCCTCCTCCACAAAAACAGACAGCACTGATGGTCTGGACGCCTCAGCGGTGGCGTTTAGCCGTCACCATCTTGTTTTCCTGACACCACTAGTAACTATATGTTATCAGCTGATGCTAACTACCTATGTTATCAGACTGTATGGGAGCATCGCACAGACTCAGACACCTGGAAATCAGTATCATCCAATCAAAACAATAGAATTTTACTCATTAAACCTGGAGCTCCACCTTCTTGGATGCTCTGTTAATACAGTGACCTCACAGCAGCCATGTTATTGGTCACATGATCCAGCTCAGCCTAGCAGACAGCTAGCAGCTACATCTGCCTGTGTCACCATCCACCTGTAAGTCGAAGAGGCAGCACCCCTATTATTGCAAACAGGTGAGATCTAAAACCATCATCCCTCCACACATGTGCTATGAAGGGCCAGAATACTAACGGAGACCAGACAGTTTATTTCTGCAGGTGTAAAGATGAACGACCCACCTCTTCCTCCCACAGTACAAGAATAATAATTCACACTGTCCTGTCACCTGGACATTTGACACAGAGACCATCAATAACAGGTTCATGCAAAGCTCCAATTAATAACACAGACAGGTTATACACATCAGGCTTTGCTGGGAGCCCAGTAAAACTGACGGTGAAGAAAGGACGGCCGTCTGAGTTTAAAAATATGTAATGTTTATTATAAACTGACACACACACACACAGACGTCTCCTTCCTCTTCAGCTGTCTTTCTGTCATTTACTCTGGAAACCTGTGAGCCGGTGTTAGACGGGCAGACAGGAACACTGACAGTGTTTTCAGTGCTGTGTGTTTCGTCTGCAGTCAGTACTGTGTTACTGCTGCTGAGAACCACGAACACTCAGTTTACAGTGTTTCTGTTCATGCAGGTGAGAACAGAGGCAGAGACCTGCTGCTGTTTAATAATCAGCTGTGCACAGCAGCTGAAGAAGAGTCTGGCCTGCTCCTCGCACAGTATGATACTGGTCATTACCGTACGGACACAGTCACGGACACGGTCACTGACACGGTCGAGAACTTGGTCACTGACACGGTCACTGACACGGTCACTGACACGGTCAAGGACACGGTCACTGACACGGTCACGGACACGGTCACGGACACGGTCAAGGACACGGTCACTGACACGGTCATGGACACAGTCACCGACACCGTAACGGAAACAGTCACTGACACAGTCACCGACACAGTCATGGACATAGTCACGGACACGGTCACGGACACTGTCATGGACACGGTAATGCACACAGTCACTGACACAGTCACTGACACGGTCATGTGGACATTAGAGGAACTGCAGCTTATGGTGCTTCAGTGTTTTTCAGTGAATCCAAATAAAAAAGTGGAATGAATAAACAGATTTCATGAACAAAGGTAGATTACAGAGCCTATGTGTCCGTCATTGTGTGGAGGAGAGCAAGCCATCCTGTAATGCAGCATTGCAGATTTCCTAAACTTTCCTCTTTGTGCTTTTTTCCTGTTTCAGTCTATTTTCTGTAAAAACTTCAAAAAAACAGCCGTGAGCTTGACCTCCACCTCCACACACACCACCATCCCACTGCTGCACAGACTTTCCCTCAGATGATTGAAAACACAGACAAAGTGTTGGTTTTGACCTTTGTGATGATAACGGTGAATGTAATCTGACAGAATGAAGCGCCGACTAATGGAGGTCAGACTCGACACAATGCGTGTGAATGCGTTTTCATTTTTCTACGACTCTCAACGCAGAAAATCACACTTGGACCATCTGTGTGTAATTATCTATTCAGTCGGCTCCAAGCCTCCGAGCCAAAGCACGAACGTTTGATGTCTCTCTCCCTGCACGGACACTTTTGGATGTTATCCACAAACCACCAACCGACAGACACCTGTAGCCTGAAACCGTTCCAATCGTGGCTCACGATGAGTCTTTCTTCATTTGAATCACCTTTTCTTAGCTCACATTGTTTAATGGGTTTCCGTGAAGATGCTTAAACAGTTGTTAACACTGTTACAGATTGCATCGTCTGATCAATGCAGATATACGAACCTCTGCTGGGCGTCAGGTCATCCAGCAGCTGAGAGAGCAGCAATTATTCTCCATACCTGAGGCGACACATGCTGTGTAGATGGTTACAACTAGCCCGCTAACTTCCTCTGTGTTGGCTGGTACTGCAGAAAGTGAGCTCCTCATCTTTGCTCTGTGCCAGTGGAGGATTTACTGATGGATGGTTTCGCAGGAAGTTTGTATGGACTGTTGATACACAGACATTTTCAGAGCTTCAGGATTAACTGGACAAGAAGCAGATAACAGAAACGGTGTTGAACTGTTCAGCTTGTATTTGGCTGCCCATGACCACACTCAGCATGGAAACCAGAAGACCGTCCGAACAACACACACACACACACACACACACACATAGCAAGAGGTCCAAAGAGATGTAAGTAATGGAGGCCATCATTAGGCTGAAAACAAAAATAAGCCAATCAGAGCGGAGAAAGTTTAAAAGTGTCCAGATCATTGTTAAAAAGACGGGCCGCACTGAGCCGACCACAGAAGATATGATGTGCATCTGAGTGAAGTCAGCTCTCACTCATACAGCAGCTGGACCTGTAGCTAGCAACACACTGTGCACACACTCAGACTGTGTGTTTGCGGGAGTTTGCTGAGCTAACAGAGACATCCTTACTCACTAAGACTGGCTGTAGGGACATGGAACATCACTTCTCTGTTGGGAAAGGAGCCAAAGCTACTGCAGACCACAGAAGACGGCCAAGAAAACAAACTTCACAGCAGCTAACTAGGTCAGAGACAGCCGGATCACTGTAAACATCTACGATCCAGAGTCGCCTTCATAGATGGAGATACAGAGCGTTTACAAGTGCAAACCTCTGGTTACACTCCAGGACGGAACGCCTTGCAGAGGCTCGAGGAACCGAGGGGATGAACGACCCTACACGACCGTCTCACATACCGGTGTGTTCAACAAGCGTAAAAGGATACAAGGTTCCAGTTATGATCTGGGAATCACTTCGATCATGTTCATCTGGACGGTCTGGATCCATCAGCGCAGCTCAAACTGCAGACTGGGACTAATCAGAGTCTGTGGTACCAAAGGCTCAGTTCACCACAGCAGACGAGCTGACAGACTGACCGCACGCTTTGTAAAGCTGGCTGGTAAATTCTTTCCACTTACACAAACGAAGGAGATCCACGATCCATTAGAATAGAATAGGATAGAATAAAATAGAATAGCCCTTTATTGTCATTGTACATGTTACAGCATAATTATGGGTGCTCCACACCAACTGTGCAGGAATAAATAACTAACAGTAGAAATATATACGAAACAACAAAGAACAAAGGACCTGGTCTGAGTAGCCCTCACTCACATATGGACCCTACTCAGACCGTGGCTCAGGTTGGTGGGCGTGGGGGTGGGGGGTAGTGTTTGGGGGAAGAAGCCCTAACGCCTGTGAGACAGGAGGATGTGGCGATGGCCTCCAGGGGTATCCTGGGTGTTGTTAATGACCTCTGTGCAGTACCAAACACCATAGCGTGCTCTCCTCCACCCTGTGAGGATTCTCTCCTGAAAGTTTTCTGGAAATAAAACTGCAGTCTTGTAAAGTCTGACTGTAGACTGAGTAACGCCAGCGTTGTGTCTGGGCTCAAAGGAAAAGCAGCAGCAGGCTGACTCTTTGCACATAGTTAGGCTGGATCAGGTGAGCCTCAATCCTCCATTACTGCAGGATCACTGTTAACGTTGCTGTAATTTGATGTATAAATAAAATTGAACTGAACTGTTTTTAAACCTGAAACAATACTGAAATACTTTGATTACATGAAATGTGTTCTCTCATCACACCCACTAGAGTAAAGCTCCCACAGACACTGAAAACATCTCATTATGTTCCTTTGAACACATCGTCCTGCGTTCAGGGTGCTGTCAGAGTGAAAACATGTCACAGCACTCCCCCGGAGCAGCTCCGTCACCATGAAGGCAGCACACACACACACGCGCGGTGGAAATGACTCTACATGAAGTTATTGGAATAAATGTTTGAGAACGAGGAGCGAGGTTCTGTTTATGGTTATCAGACCAGCCTGAGCGATTCTCTGCCTGTGGCGCTCAGTCACTGCTGTCATGGCATTTAGCGATTTTCTACACTTTTTCTTACGTCTCGTCTCATGTTCAGCCGTAACGCACAGCAGCACGTTTGAAGGAAACCAGATGGCTCATACCACCTGTCAGCACGCGGATGATGTGAGGGGACCACCGACTCCTCTGTATACCAAAGTGAAAGAAAAGAAAAGACTCAAACTGCTGCAACGGTCAGAGCTGAGCCAACAAAAGGACCGTCCAGCTGGAGCTACAGGACTGCAGAAGCACTGCTTCTAAATGATGGTTTCACTTTTCATGAATAAACAGTGACATAGTGCGTTTCGTCCCGTGCTTCTTTTACCTGATTATAAGACTAGGCATCGTTTTAAGTGACAAATTTCAGTGTGGCGTCCTTCATCGTCTTTGTTAGTTTTGTGTCTAATGGTCAGCTTTCGTCTGAAAGCACGCCGCAATCTGGAGCTCTGATAGGAGGGTTGGTGCTTCTGGGTCACCTGACACCTGCGAAGCCCGTTCCTTCCTTCAGACCGACAGTCCTCTCATCGTTTGAGTTTTCCTCCGAGGAGCATCGCCACGCTTACGTCTCTGAAGTGATGCAGCGGGCCGACAATGTCCTCGCTGTACAACACAGATCGGCCTGTTGTTATGGAAACAGGCTTCTTTTTTCCTACTAAAATCCCTTCGGGTAACACACAAGTAAAGAATAAAAGTGTTTGGTGTGAACACAGCTCCAGCCTGTCATCGCCAGGCTCCCTCTGCTCTCTGTCTGCAGGCAGGACGCCTTCCCTGCGGTCCTCTGCCTTTTCAGGCTGTGCAGCCAGCAGATGCTCGCAGGAATCTCTGCTCGTGGCCAAAAACACGTCTGACGCTGGAGTTAAAGCTCTGTTTCCACCTTTGTCTGACAGCACAGAGGGCTCAAAACAAAAAGCACAGTTTCCCGACAGACACAAAAGCTCATTTAATGCTGCTCGACGGCTCTTCCTCTGTGCCTTTTATCCTTTTATGTTTTTGTTTACAAGGAAGAGCTAAATTAGATGCCGCTGGCTGCTTCCATCTGTCATTAACCCCACCATTTAAATGATCAAATCTTAGCTTTTTCTTCCACCTCCTTGCCATTAAAAAGGTTGCTGTTGGAGCAAACCTCCACCTCTCTGTTACATCTGCATATCACATATTCCTCACACAGTTTTAGGTTTTCTCTGACTCTGATCAGAGACAGATCCTTAAGTAGAGCAACCTTGGTTTATTTGCTACTGCCAGAGGACAAGGATCAGCACCAGACCTGATGACAGACAAATAAATATTCAGCAGATGAGTTTGGATGTCCTTGAGTTGGTAAAAGGCAGCACAGGGCTGCTGCTCTTATTTCTGTAGTGTTCATGTGCACACCACACCATCAAAACCCAGAAGACCTCAAATTCAGTATATTCAACGTTCAGACAGGAAGCCTTAACTGTTCTGATTTTTTAAATATTTCTAAAATGAACAGGGAGCCAATGACGAGAGGTTATTTACAGGAATGATGTCATTCGAGCATCGAGCTAAAGCCTTATCAGCAGACTCTGCTTTCACTGATATCCAATCAGCTTGAGCCTGGTTTCCTGAGACACACTGTGTCCTTTATACAAACAGACGGACATCTGAGGCCGTTAACGCTCGGACAGGAGACAATATCAATGGCTGCCATGTGAGTTTTATAAAAAGATTGCATGTTGGGACTTGTTTGGTCCTCCTTTCTTCTCGAGGTGTTCCAGCAAAAACACTCCTCACTGAACTCGCTGCTCACTGACGTTTCATGTTCACAAAGTATTTATATTTCTCTAACAAAGTCCTTTCTGCTCGTCTCTGACCCACGGGGTGAGGCCCAGTAACCTCCTGGAGTTCATGCACACATGACTAACTTTGTTACCTCAAGGTCAAAGTGAGGACTGGCTTTTAATTTCAAAATAAATCTTCACTTTTAATTCATATTGTGGAAGGTCCAAAACTAATCATGCAGATATTGGATTTATAGAGGCGTGCATATTTTATGAATATGCCAACATAGCATCCATCTATTTTCTAAAGCTATCTGGGTCAGGGCAGCAGTCAAAGCACAGACCTCCCTCTCTCCGGGTACCTACTCCACCTCTTCCCAAGTCATCTGATATAATAGTGTGCTCAGGGTATGCCCTGGGGCTCCTCACAGTAAAACATCCCTGAAACACTTCCTGGTCAGATACCTGAACCACCTCTGCTGGCTCCTGTCAATGTGGAGGAGTAGTGGCTCCACTTTGAGCTTGAGCTCCTCACCCCATCTCTGACCTAGACTACCAGCAGAGGAAGCTCACGCCTGCAGTTTCTACCATGAGCTAATTCTTCAGACACTACCCACAGGAAAGGGTGGGAATGCAGGTCAACTGGAAAAGCAATCTTTCACACCCGGCTTTCACACACAGCTCTTTGGAGAAGAGTGCCCGGTTAAAGAACACCACAGGGTCGTTGCTGTAGACCAGGGGTGTCAAACTCCAGTCCTCGAGGGCCGTTGTTCTGGACCTTTTACATGTGTCCCTGCTGCAACACACCTGGTTACAATTAGTAGGTCATTAGCAAGACCTGACTGCATACTGAGGTGCCAAACCCTACCCACACACGAGTAAATTTGGAAAAATGTAACTAAATGTAACTGTTCTGAAAAAAAGAGTACTTTTATTGGACCATGTTGATTGTGAGCTGCTGTAACATGAATCAAATGGCTGCCACCTCGGCATGCAGTCAGGTCTTGCTGAAGCAGCAGGGACACATGGAAAAGTTTCAGGACACCGGCCCTCGAGGACTGGACTTTGACACTCCTGCTGTAGAAGATCAGTGCTCTACAGGTCAGGCAGCAGTCAACCCTCGCTTAGTAGAACTGGCTTTAGGGATGTGCATGAGGTCCCCAGTAGATATAATTGGAACCAGTCTTCTGGAGAGGACATGGACTATCCAGAAGACTGGTTCCACTCTGGAGTTACCCTCGGAGAGTATCCCTATGGCTCTGTGTCAGTATGTCGGGGTTTTCCCACAGTGGACGAGAGGATGGTTTAGCCTTTGTTCAGAGTGCCCAGACTTCTTGGAGTCCCTGAGTGGGTCCTGGAAAAAGCCCCATAAGGCAATAGCACCAGGACACTCAGGTGAAGATTGGAGCAGAGCTGATCACCACCTGGTGGTGACACTTGGTACACCCATAAATCAAAGGCATCACCTCCAACCAGCTGCAGCAGGTGGCTGTCCCTTTCTGAGCCTGGTTGTGCTGGACATTTCTTCCTGCTAAGAGGGAGTTTTTCCTGCTCACTGTCACCGAGTGTTTACTCACAGGGGCTCATATAATTGTTGTTTTTTCTGTATTACTGTAGGGTCTGTAAACAAAAATAAGCTGTGATAAGCTCTTGATATATAAATAAAACTGAAGTGAATGTGATTGTTTGTCATTGTTGTCCATTGTTGGTTTTTCACTGCTGCATTTTGTATTTGTTGTGTTTAAATGTGTTGGAGGCAGAGAGGGTACAAATCCACAGTTTGGAGGTGTCTCTAGTAAACCACCTCTTTGTGTTTTCAGTACTGATGTCAGTTCTGCCTTTGGAGCTTCGATTTCCTTTATCTGTAGCGGTGGGGTTGCTCCAGCTGATGGAATCCATCTGTCTCTCTCTGTTTGGGAATAAATTACAAAGGGAGCAGTACAAATCCCCCTGACCCCCCACCCACACCCCCACAGCCACCCTGTTTCAAAAACCTACCGTTCATCAGCGGGGAGACTGTGGACCATTGGCTGGTCAAACTGCTCAGTTAGGTTATAGAGTAGGTTTGAGAGTAATGGTCTTTTAGCTTAATACAGAACAGTAACCCTCATTGGTCTTGTTTGGGAGTGATGAACTCATCTCACCGATGCCATAAACCGGGCAAGGATGCCAAACGACATCTCGAGCATAAACGAGCAATGCGACTGATGCCCCAGGCAGAAAACGAGCCGGAGGATCGGAACGTCTCTGCACATGCCTTAAACGATGTCAAAGGTATGAACTGCCACCACCTCAAGGGAGACAGCAGAAACTAAGGCTACGTCCACACGTACACGAGTATTTTTGAAAACTGAGATTTTCCGTTTTCGTTTTAAAAAATAATCCCGTCCACACGTAAACGCAGAAACAAAGGAAAACGCTGCTGGGAACATGCCAAAGCAACAGGTGGCGATATATTCCTAACCGTGTAGAAATGTTGGCCAATCAGAAGTCTAGAAACCTCGGTGGGAAATATTAAACAAGGATGGGGCACAGAAACAGAACCGAGTCGTATGTGTGGAGGGACAGTAACTGTGTGTGTATATGTAAGCATTTAAACACTGCAGAGAGTACAAGTAACAGTAACAGTATTGTAGAAATTCATTTCACCGAAACAATAACGTGGCGCACAGTGTGACGTCAAAAAAGGCGCACACCTTTGACGCTGCGTTTTCTCCGTTTTTCTCATCCACACGTAAATGCAAAAACTGAGTTTTCAAAAATATCCACCCTGGCCGGAGTTTTTAAAAATCTCAGTTTTCAGTGACCGAAAACGCCGTTTACGTGTGGACGAAAGGTGCAAACGCATAGAAAAATCTGCGTTTTCAAAAATACCCGGGTACGTGTGGACGTAGCCCAAGTTTTGCTGTTTTTATCTTCACTGCAGATCCAATGAGCCCCCTGAAATGTTGTCCATTTCCTGGATCAGGTGCTGCTACGCGTCCTCCAGTGAAACCAGTGTAAGGAAAAGCATGTGGGAGCACAACACCAGAGGACTGGGATCCACGTCTGTTTACACCAGCAACCTAAAAGATTACTGATCCACAAAGAACTCCTCCAATGCTAACCCGTCCTCAGTATCAGAGCACCACCTTCAGGGGAAGCAGGGACAGCAGGTCCAAACCTGGACCAGAGCGGGACTGTACATGGATCATCTCCAGGCAGGAGTGGAAGAAACTACCCGCAGTGGTGCTTTACAGCATTTACAGCCTGCTCATTATTAATGTTTTGTAATTCATCTTATTTTCAATTACATGAAATTATTTTTCAAATGTTTTGTTTTTCCTCGTGTTTGAAACGTGAAACGCATGACAGGAAACTCTGTGGTAAATAACCCGGATTATTTTCTCTCATCAATTACACAACTTCATACATGAGTGCTGCTTTGCTGCAGGGTAAACTTACACACACACATCAGAAACACAAACAAACAACAGCTGCCCGGTGGGCAGATACGCCAACTGTCAGAACATCTGTGAGTCCACCTACGCCACATTCAGTCAAATCACACAAACACACACACACAAAGTGCATGCTGATAGTGCAGATTAGGGCTGGGCGATATGGCGTAAAATCCATATTGCGGTATAATTTCAAGCACGTGCGGTAACAATATATATCGCGATATATTCTTTTCTTCTGTCTAACGCAAGGCACACTTAAAATCCTTTAATTATCTCAAAAATCGAGATTTTGCCTTATGTATGAATTCTGGTTGTGCTTACTGACCTCGAACCGATTTTGGCTGCAGAAATCTGTTAAAAAATATTTTGGTACAACTTTGGTAAGCTGCACTGCTTGATGTATTGTCAGAGCATTACGGCTGCCGTAGTGAGGAGCTTCACGGAGTAATCTGGGTCCAAAACTCTGTCTGCTTTAGGTCCCAAAGTCAAACGAACACTGAGAGTTAAAAACGGTCTGAATTCTTTCATCTTTAATTAAATCATCAGCGTTGCTGCTTTACCAGGTGTAACAATTAAGTTTAACATCCATGAAAACAGAATTTATTAAATTTAACGGAGTTAGAAGTTAACAGGAAGTTAGCTCGCTAGTTTCCACCTAAACATTTCATACCATGTTTTGACTGAGAGATTTTAGAAACTAATTAAAACGTACAGCTCTGCTACCACTTCCAACATAAATGAAAACAGAAAACTAAACAGCAGTGGCGTTTGCAGGGTTACTGAAGTTGGACTACCTGGTATATAATGTTGTGCTACGTGATTGCTAGCGACACAGCTATATTAGCATAACATTAGCACAGTGAAGCTGGAGGATGAACGCCAACTTTTTTTCCACTCGATAAAAGTTAACGTGAGGGATTCTGGTGGTCAGGGACAAATGCAATCGCATAGCAGGATGTTATACACGGGGCAAACTTCAGTCAGGAGAACAACTGAGATTATTCATCCACAATATGAGGTTAGTTGTTAATATACTGCAACAACATGGGAATAGAACAGCTGCCAGAGAATTCAGCTCTGCTCCTATCTTCACCTGAGTGTCCTGGTGCCATTGCCTTATGGGGCTTTTTCCAGGACCCACTCAGGGACTCCAAGAAGTCTGGGCACTCTGAACAAAGGCTAAGCGCAGTTTTTGGCTTTCCCCATATTTCAAAAGTGCTTCATCTCTTTGCTATGACTGTCGCCCGGCATAATTTGCAGATGATGATGGTTGTAGCCGCTGAGATGCTTTCGATCAAAACAGGCGCAGCTTGATGACATCATCAACATGCGGTAGAGCGGTATAGTCAAAATCTCTATCGTTGGCCAAATTTATATCGTTTCTATCGTATATCGTTTCTATCGCCCACCCCTAGTGCAGATCTCCTGCAGCAGTTCAGTGTGATGCTTCTAAATGACTGTAATCTCTGGTTACCCAGTTATGCTCAGTCACTCACAGAAAACAAGGCCTGATTGGAGCTTTAGAGGTACAGCAGCCTCAGAGGATCTGCAGTTGTGCCTCTGACAGGAACTACTCACGTCACAGAGGCCGGTCTGAACCTTGGCTTTACTGCTTTAATACAAAACTGGAGAAAAAGTGCAAAATGAAGTAGAGTCTGATGCTGGTGTAGGACGTCATTAAACACAGCATGGTGTTACGGAGCGCTCAGAGCTTTTATCTATGTCGTGTTTGCTCCTTGGGCTAACTCAGAGACTGATACTGAGACTGGATCCAGATCAATTAGTGACTCTTTATTGGAGACGTCGAGATGAGCCTTTTATAATTTCATGATACGGTGGTGTTTTTATTTGTCACACTGAAATGTTTCAGCTCATCCAACAAATTCAAATATTCGACAAAGATAACACAAGGGAACACAAAATGCAGTTTCTAAATAAAGATATTTATTATTGAAGGAAAACAAATCCAAACCTACACAGCCCTGTGTGAAAACGTACGTAGTCCTACACCTAATGAGTGGTTGAGACGCCCTTATCAGCAATCACAGCTGGATGTGTCATGTAAACCTGTCCAGATCACCAACAAAGCGAGCCAATCAGCTCCACGGCAGTGAAGCCAAAGGAAAAGACAGCTCTTACTTTATAAACCTGCCTTTTAAATCTCTCATCATGTAAAATTATTCTCTAATAAAAACAGTTTTAGCTTATCTGCGCAGCTTTGTAGGACTCGGGTCCAAAAGTTTCTCAAAAGTACGAAGGACTCCAGCTCAGAAAGGATGAAAGAGATTTTATTAAATGACTGTTAAAACTGAAAATGAATAAAACATCTCCCAGCCAGCACACTGATGAATAACCCTCGAGGACAACCTTTTCTTTGTTGAAGCTGAATTATTTCTGTCAAAGCATCAGATCATAGAAGAAGTATCTGACTGCACTGCTATAGACACTGAGGTCATATCCACCACAGCTTCAGTGTGAGGAGGTGTGTATCTTACCTTATGATGACATACATGACGAGGAAGTTT
This sequence comes from Perissodus microlepis, assembly GCF_051167445.1. Classification (NCBI taxonomy): domain Eukaryota; kingdom Metazoa; phylum Chordata; class Actinopteri; order Cichliformes; family Cichlidae; genus Perissodus; species Perissodus microlepis. The sequence continues at coordinate 35,884,600 of NC_140480.1, forward strand.
CCCACCAGACCAATGACGCACACGATCATGTAGACGACCACGATGGTGACCTTCACCCCCATTGGCAGGTAGTCGGTGTCATTTTGAGGGTAACTGAAGTTGTTCAGAAACAACGATAAATTGTACGGCTGCAGGGCGAAGTCTTCAGGGTAGTCCATGTTTAGCTGAGATCGAAGAAATTTTTACGCTCACTGTAAAGGAAAAAAGAAATGTGGTTAAACACTGTAACATACAAAAATGTGACGGAGCATTTTTACGAGCTCTCACTTCTTAAGTTTACTCAAAAACGCCAAAACAGTCATTAAAAAATGTGTTTGCCGGTCCTGTGCAAAGGTTTGTAGTTACTGATTTATAAAATCAATAGATCAATCGCCCCATTTTAATTTGATTTGATTTCGAAGTGGGGTGACACGTGTGGCTGGAAAAAGACATTGATTGGCCATTTCAACCAGTCCTGTACACTAAAAACAGAGGTGGAAAGAGTACTAAAATATTTCACTCAAGTAAAAGTACTATTACTTTGCTGAAATTTTACTCAAGTACAAGTAAAATTACCTGTCTAAAAATCTACTCAAGTAAAAGTAAAAAGTAGCTCATTTAAAATGTACTCAGAGTAAAAGTTACATAGTTACTTTTCTGTCAGCAGGAGGACAGCCGCTTCTGAGTAGTGCAAAAAAAGACAGTGGGATATAAATCTCAAAGTAGTTCTTTTTTAGTGAACAGAAAAACTTTACAAATGAAAGTGCAGTGGCAGTTAAACTGCAAGTCTATACATGAAAATGGATAATGGTCACCAAACCAATCAACCAAACTGTCAGGTATCACAGTGTTTTCAATACAAAACCATATCATTCTTTCACATGAGAATGTGTTCTAAACTGTCAAATAAGAGAACAAGTCCTGAACTGAACGTCCCTAATAACACATCAATGCATTACATAGCTACCGCTGGTAAATTATACCAATATACCTCGTGTTTTTTTTTTATTGGACAGTAACAGGCTAGTTAACGGAAGGTTGCAAGTGCTAATTAACAAGTAACAGAAGTCAGCTGTCTTTGACTAATCTAAGGTAAGTGAGCGCTCTGTTATTCTTTTGCCTGCAGTGTGAACATATGTGGGTTAAGTAAGAAAGTAGCCGCTTCTGTCTTTAATTTAACTTTTTTTTAAATAAATTATTATTATTAACAAACAGGAAAAACGTAGGTAAACACATTTTCTTTTGGCAATTTACCAACCCAGTAAAAAAAATGTAAGTTGCGTGGACAACAACGTGCCCGATTACAGCAAGTTGCTAGTACCAACCAACGTTATCTGTGTTCTTCACAGATGTCTTAACTTAATGTGATTAATTTGAACACAGCCTTTTTGCTACCATAACGGTACGAGTTGTATTTAACTTACCTCTACATGCTTGCGCAGGTTTGATGTGGAATTTTTAAAAGCTGCTAACTCGGCCTCTCTGGGCAAACACAGCTTACACTGCATAATAAAGCTGTTGCCTTTCTTGCACTTGAAGCCGAAATGGTCCCTTAAATACGGCCAGGGGTTCACATCTGTTTCTTCGAGTTCAGGGTCAGCAGAATTCGACGGGGCTTCTTTTTTCACTGGATCCGTAACACCGATGTCAGACTCCATCTTTAACGTGACCTTAGCGCCAATTTGTTCTACTACCCATCGTTCCCTGCAGTATTTCCGAAGCGCAATGTTTTTTTGTTTTTTTTTTAAATTTACTCAGTAACGGGTGTGATTGAAAACGTAGCGAACTACAACACTTTTTAAAAAATATACTTAAGTAAAAGTAAAATTACAGACTTGAAAAATGACTTTAAAAAGTACAAATACACAAAAAAACTACTCAATTACAGTAACGCAAGTAAATGTAATTCGTTACTTTCCACCTCTGACTAAAAAGTGTATTGTTCCTCCGCCCACTCTATCGAGGATGCAGCAGGTGGTGCCAAGGATCCCAGAGAACAGGTGTCTGCGTCACAAAATAAATGCACGTTTTTACGCAGGAATCTAGTGGATCTATCAACATACTGCCTGCCTGCAAAAGAGCACCATCGCTGGCCTAGATTCTGGTCTCAGTGGAGATTAAAGGTAACAAATACTTTCCAATGTTTACTTTAAATCAGTGTTTTGTTTGTTATGGAGCAAATTGGCTAAGATTTCAAACTGAACTTCATCATTTCATTTCACTTTAATGTTTTGCTCTATCCGTTGATAGACGTGAAAATAAACGTTTATTTTCACGTCAGCAGTAATAACAGCCGTTTACGTCAATCGGAGGTCTGAGTGGTGTCCAAAGACGATGTGGGCTTTATAGATAATTGGTAAACTTTCTGGAGGAAACCTGGTCTTGTTAGGAGAGACGGCATCCATCCCACTTTGGATGGAGCAGCTCTCATTTCTAGAAATATGGACAAATTTATTAAACCCCCCAAAATATGACTATCCAGAGTTGGGACCAGGAAGCACAATCATGTGACCCCCTATGAGCAAGCACTTTGACGACAGTGGGAAAGAAAAACTCCCTTTTAACAGGAAGAAACCTCCGGCAGAACCAGGCTCAGGGAGGGGCGGGGCCATCTGCTGCGAGCCGGGTGAGAGAACATGAAGGCACTGAAATGTGAGAAAGGGCGTGGCAGTAAGGCAAAGATGGATGAACCAGAGGGCGGAGACATCGATCTTTCTGGATCAGTGCAGTGGCAAGAGAAAGCAGAGGTTTCAATCATCGACTACTGCAGTTCTACAGGAGAACGGGTTTCTGCATTTACGGGAAAAGTCGATGTTGTTCTGTAGTGTTTAAAAACCCATGCACCCACACAGACATCCTGTCTTCTCCACAACGTCCCCCCTGTTGAAACAGCTCACCTCGGAGGGTCCAGCAGGGGAAGCGGTCTTACTCAGCCGGCTCCTTTTGAAGTCTGCCACTTAAGGCACAAACAAAGATGATCCTCAGCAGAGAGTTTCTGGGCTAATTAGCACGATTCATCTCAACTTTCATCCTCATCAGATGATGATGATGACGTATGGTCCTTGATCCCACCTCTAACTGATCTAACAGCAGGTATGTGGTAAGCAGCGATTAGTTAGAGCGCCACCAGACTGACTTTGAGCTGTTGAGCTGAGCACAGGGCATTCGCTGCTTCATCAAACTGAGACTGCAGCGATGCAGCTGCAGGCCTAAAGGTCTGAGGCTGCAACACGGAGAGCTGCTCCGCCTGGTCTGGGAGAAAAATCGCTGATGGCGGCCTTTGGTGCTGAGCAGTTAGTCGCTACATGTAACGGAAATATACCTGCATGCACACGGACAGCTGAAGCACCCACTTGGGCTTCAAACCTCGCGGCGCTGTGGAGCGCAGTGATAGGGGACCTCTGTTAACTGCCTTCATACTGACTTTCTAATATGATCCTAATATGACAACAATTACCTCCAAATGTATGTTTGAATCTTCAGCGACAGGCTGTTCAACCCACAGCTGAACATCACACTGCTGCAATACAATCTGTTACTTATCAAGAATGTAGGTTTATATGCAAATCAATCTCTATAAGAAAAAACTATCAAATGATCAAAGTGAGTTTAAGGTTCTCCATAATTCAGTTTGCATTTGTCCTGCTGTGTTGTGTTGCAGCCTTTATGGTGATCATGAATGACATCTATGAGCCAATCCACAGGAAGCCTGAATGACAGAGGACTCATCTCTGCAGCAACGAGACCAAAGATCAGTGAAAGTGAGTGTTTTATAAAGTATGAGCCAGCTCTTTGTCCACATGTGAGTTTGCTTTAACATTTGTGATGAGGTCAAGTAACACAGGATGATACTGTTTTAGTCCACCATCACATTATGACTGTTAGGATGGGTGCAGAGGAGGGCACAAATCTGCATGTGTGCAACAATGAAAACAGGAAATACGACACAATCATGTAACAAGGTTGGAGGGGAAAAAGACCAAGTATACAGAAGAATGTGTATGAAACACTAAAAACCTAAAAATCTTAGAAATAGGAACCATCTTATCTTAATGACCTTGTAGTACCATATCACCCTATTAGAGCACTTCGCTCTCACACTGCAGGCCTACTTGTTGTTCCTAGAGTATTTAAAAGCAGAATGGGAGGCAGAGCCTTCAGTTTTCAGGCCCCTCTTCTGTGGAACCAGCTTCCAGTTTGGATTCAGGAGACAGACACTATCTCTACTTTCAAGATTAGGCTTCAAACTTTCCTTTTTGCTAAAGCATATAGTTAGGGCTGGACCAGGTGACCCTGAATCCTCCCTTAGTTATGCTGCAATAGACAGAGGCTGCCGGGGGTTTCCCATGATGCATTGAGTTTTTCCTTTCCAGTCACCTTTCTCACTCTCTATGGCTGCGTTCACACTGCAGGTCTTAATGCTCAATTCCAATTTTTTGATCAAATCCGATTTTTTTGTCTGCTTGTTCACGCTACAAATAAAATGCGACAGCAAACGCGCTCTAGTGTGAACGCTCAAAGCGGCCGCATGCGCAAAAGAAGACGTCACACACAACGCGCTCTGTTTAGACCCAGAGCAACAGTATTGTTTGACTGATGGCCTTAATGTAAAGACTTTGGACTTTACGTTTCCCAGTTTTTGCTTTAAGTTATTTTGTTATTTACATAATAATGTAAATAACCTAATAATGATCCTTATTGCTGTTTTAGAGGAGCGGTGCTTCAAAGGATAGCTGCAGATTTCTGTCAGAATCTGCAGATTATACAGTACAAATAACATGTTCATGCTGTCTTCCCAACAATTTCACTGGATGGCCAGGAAGCGTTCACGATGTCTTCTCGGGCGCTGATAATTGGCGTCTGTCTTGTGTCAGTGACGTAAAAGACAGATTTAATGCGACATGACCATCAAACAGCAGTCGCTTTCTAAAACATCAGATATGTATTGGATTCAGTACCACATACGAAGTGACCCAAATCGGATTTGGAAATATCGGATTTGTGCCGTTCACACTGTCAGACCATGATCGGATATGGGTCGCAGAGGGTCAAAAAAATCGGATTTGATGCGCTTTCGCCTGCAGTGTGAACGTAGCCTATGTGTTGACAGACCTCTCTGCTGAATCATATCTGTTATTAACCTCTGTCTCTTTTCCACAGCATGTCTTTATCCTGTCTTCCTTCTCTCATCCCAACCAATCGCAGCAGATGGCCCCGCCCCTCCCTGAGCCTGGTTCTGTCGGAGGTTTCGTCCTGTTAAAAGGGAGTTTTTCCTTCCCACTGTCGCCAAAGTGCTGCTCATAGGGGGTCATATGATTGTTGGGTTTGTCTCTGTATCTATTATTGTACGATCTACTGTACAATATAAAGCGCCTTGAGGCGACTGTTGTTGTGATTTGACGCTGTATAAGTAAGGCTACGTCCACATGTATTTTTGAAAACTGAGATTTTCCGTTTTCATTTTTTTAAAATCCCGTCCACATGTAAACACCAAAATTGAAATGTTGGCCAATCAGAAGTCTAGAAGCCTGGCAGGGAAAGACTAAACAGGGTTTTGTACCCTCACAAAACATTAAGTACTTCTGAAAGTTTGTGTTTTTCTGGAAAGGCAGATAATTTTGTGTTACTTCTCAGGTGCCTTCATCATTTCAAACGTTAATAACTTAAGACAGTATTTTGGACTCACAACTTAGGAATGAACAAAGTGCATACAGCATGCATAAATTTAAACTTTAAAAAAAGTTAATCTATTCAAAAACGACGCGGGGATTTGGGTTGTGTCTGTGTTGAATGAAAGCTCACTCTGACGCCTCTGTCTGTGTAAATGGAGGGACAGTAAGTGTGTAAAAACTGCAGACAGTCAGATTAACAGCAACAGTATTTTGTCTCTATCCACCATTGTAGAAATCTCATTCAATTCAATTCAATTCAATTTTATTTATATAGCGCCAAATCACAACAAAAGTCGCCTCAAGGCGCTTCATATCTCATGTAAACAATAACGTGGCGCACAGCGTGACGTCAAAAACGGCGCACACCTTTGAGGTTGCGTGAATAAATCTCTGTTTTCAGTAATTGAAAACGCCGTTTACGTGTGGACGAAAGGTGCAAACACATAGAAAAATACCGTGTACTTGTGAGCGTAGCCTAAAGCTGAATTGAAATGAAAACGCACAGAGGACACAAGATTCTATATACATGTAAGATGCAGGAAGGAGGAGCTGAAGCAGATAATCACAAGAAAAGAAAAACAAAAACAGAAATGACAGAAACCAACAAATCAAAAGCACACAGGTCCTGAAAATCCAACAGAGCTGTGTGCTCTGGAGGTAACAGGAAGGACCGGAGGACGCCACCAGACACATCCTGGACTCAGAAGGCCTCATCGTCTGCTCTGACACAGGCTGCGATCCAACACACACATATAGAGAGAGCTGGGATGTGTGTGTGGGGCGTAAACACAGTGTCCACCATAATAAAGCAACACGTGTGTTACACGTCCACCGTGGCGTTACTGTACAGGCTTGATCCCAGGCTGCTTCACCGCGACACGCCGGCATGCAGTTGCAGCAGCAATACATCACACTGCCGCCATAAAGCGGCGCCTGCCTCTGCATACTCATGAATATTCATCGAATCCCAGCAGCAGCAACTCGCCGCGGCTCCCCGAGGGTCCTGCCAGCCTTCATATACGGGCCTCCGTCTGCAGAGCCTGTGTGCCATAGCTGTGATTAATAAGCAGTTAAAGTTGAAGTCCGCAGTGTGTCCATGTAAGGCTGCGATGCCACACTGGGTGGGCCACTCTGTGCCACAAACAGCACGAGTGAGCACATCGAGGAGCTGTAATGAAAGGAACGAGGCACTGAACACATCCATGTATGTGGTACTTATTTAAAACAGGAGCTAACTGGTGGAGATGTGGATGGTGGTCCGGTTCCATCAGCAAGCAGAGCTCCACGGGAATGAGAATCGAGAAGGAGTGGCGGTTCAGTCTTAGGCTGCTCCAGACTGCATGCCAGATATCTTTGGGCAGGATACTAAGCCTGAGTTGATTTCAGATGCTAGATCAAATGTTAGATAAAAAAACACTTGTACAAAGTGCTTTGACTGCTTAGGTAAAGCAGAAATATACGTCCATGTACCAGTAGCTAACATTAGCACACGGCTTGGTCCAGTTTTAGAAAGCTTCAGTTTACAGCGAATAATGAGAAGGTCACTGCACCTTTAAATCTTGATCCCTTTCAGTCTACTTTTAGTGCATAAGAGCCCAGTGTTTTTTTCATGCCTCTGTGTGTTTATTTGGAGAAAGTGAGGCCAGAGACTAAATATGACGGGAAAGCTCGAAGAAGGACGGGTGGATTGTGAAAATGTAAACAGACAGAAGAGGGCAGCTTCCTCTAAATCTCAGAGGAAACAGGTAACACAAACAGCTGTTAATACGTCCAAACAGGTGAGGCAAACTGTGGAGGAAGAGGAGACGCAACCCTGCAGAACACACAAAGAGCTGCGGTCCTTCAGCAATGAGCCCGCACGTGTGCGCCACACAGGCTGATATTCAGCTGCAGATCTGCTGCTTTCCTTTAAAGGTCTGCAGGCGGGGAGCATGCTCGCGCAGACGTACAGCTGCACGCAGAGACGGCAGGTCTACGGCTGCTGAGCAGGTCCGACTGCAAACACACCGTTCGGTTACTGTTTGGATCCGAGCGATGATTCATTACTCCACACATCTCTGCACCGCCGTGTGCTAAACATGCTTCATCTTCATCAGCATTAAAGCCTCAGCTCATCCCATCCAGCAAAGAGGCACAGATGACACTGAACAACAGCTTCTCTGAATTCAGAGGAGTGATCCAAACGCTCCGAGGAGCTTAAAAGTTTTGCCCGTCTCCAGTTCAGGAATATCTTGTTGTGCACCTCTGGACAGTTTCCGATTTTTTCAGACCTCTCAGAGGATTTACTGTAGTCCGTGTGCTCGTCCCTCTGTGGTGTGCTGGGGTCAGTTTTCATGTTCAGAAAGTGGACGAAAAGGTTTCCTGCACACGCTTCGTGCTGTTACAGGAAAACACCTGATGGGATTTGTGGCGAGCTGCCTTCAGGTTCCAGAGGGGATCCTTCACCTAACATTTAGTTTAAGATGTAAAATCTCAGCGTTCAGACCGACATGAAGAGCTCTGCCATCTCATGTAACCATGGTGATGGAGTCATGTGGTCCACAGGCTGAGCTTGGTCTGTGTTCAGTCACTGAACGCTGCATTAATTCTAAGTTTGTGGTTAATCTCAGACGTGGCTGCTTTAACTGCACAGGACCAGGACCCCTGACCTGAGTTTATGTGAGGATTTTCATTCTAAAAAGCTTTAAAAGAAAACCAGCAGGACTGCTTTGAGTTTCTTAATCCAGTCTTTAAGTTATGACGTATGAATCCTGCTTCCGGGTCCAAACTATCCATCCATTTCCTTCCGCTTGTCCGGGGCCGGGTCACAGGGGCAGCAGCCCAAGCAGAGAAGCCCAGACCTCCCTCTCCCCAGCCACCTCCTCCAGCTTATCCGAGGGAATGCCAAGGCGTTCCTTGGTCTACCGTTCCAGGGTTACCGGGGCCCCGCCCTGGAGCCAGGCCCGGGGAGGGTGCCCGAGGGCGAGGTCTGGTGGCTGGGCCTTAGTCCATGGTGCCCGGCCGGGCACAGCCCGAAAAAGGGACATGGGCCCATCTTCCTGCAGGCCCACCACCCGCAGGAGGCACCGTAGGGGTCGGGCGCAATGTGAGTCGGGCGGCGGCCAGGAGCGAGTCCAAACTGCTCTGCGTTTATTAAGGCTGTTGTGTTTTTAACATGTTTTAATGTTTTGTAAGTTGTTCTATTTAATCTCCACAAGCCCCTAAGAACAGTCAGTGATCACTGTCGGCCTCTCTCAGTTTTTATTACCACTGTTTATTTTAAAGCTCAGTTTTTAAGACCTTCCACTGTAACTACACATCATTATATACCAGCTAGCCCAACTTCAGTAACCCACAAATGCCACTGCTGTTTAGTTTTCTGTCTTCATTTATGTTGGAAGTGATAACAGAGCTGTACGTTTGAATTGTTTCAGAAATCTCTCAGTCAGAACATGCTATATCATGTTTAGGTGGAAGCTAGCGAGCTAACTCCCTGCTAACTTCTAACTCTGTTAAATGTAATAAATCATGTTTTCATGGATGCCTGGATGTTAAACTTCATTGTTACACCTGGTAAAGCAGCAACGCTGATCATTTTATTAAAGAATGATGCTGCAGTGTTCGTTTGACTTTGGGACCTGAAGCGGAATTTGGACCCAGACGTGGTTAATGACGTCAGACTTAAAGACAGGATACGTTTCATCCCAGAGAGTCCCAGATTTAAGCCCTGTTGGGACTCCTCTCTTTGGGACGTGGATCAAGCTGCGCCTCATCACATGAGCCAAGGTGTGAAAACAGGTGTTGGTCACTATCAGCAGAGGTTTCAGGTGAACCCATTGTGACGGCTTGCCTCACCCTATCATGTGACCTAATGAGGTCAGCTGACACAAGATGTGAGGGGGTTTGAGGCACCTGGGAAGGATTACATATGGCAGACAGCTGGTGTCGTAAGCCCCGCCCTCTGTCCAGTCACTGGAGTACCATGACCTGGATGATCGGGAACCTAAACGTCGTTGATTCAAGGCATTTATTTATTGAACTACCTTTCACTGAACGCCAAACTTTAGTCCAAACAGACGTCAAAGTTCAGCTTTATGAAACTGATGTGAGAGCAGACTGACTGCTTTAAGATGAAAATAGGACTTTTACTTTGAAAATCAATGTTTACAGAGCTCGTTTCCTTCAGGATTTCTCTCTTAAACAGCTGCAACGAGTTTGCATGCCTTCCTCAGGTCTGAACACGATGCTAGCTAACATTACTGCCGTCATCGTTTTATTTCTCTTATTTCATCAAACGCAGCCGCTCTCTGCGCAGGATCGACTGACACGACTAAACTGAAGTCACTTCCTGTTTTTAACCTTGACTGATTACTGCAGGTACTTTCAGTTTTTTGACTGGTTTTGTTTTTAATTTTCTAGAAATGGGGTCTCAAAGTCAGTGACCCCCTAATGGGCCCTGGAGGTACTGCAGGAGGGCACTGTGATGACCACGTGACCATGTGTGTTCTCTGTGATAGGCTGGACTGAACATGAGCACGTGAAGAGCAGAAAGGCGGAAGTTTGGAAGGACCGGTCCAAAGTTCGGGACTGCAGCTGCGCAGAAACCCGCCCTGCTTCAGCGCATGCACGTGGACGAGCCGAGCACCCAAATGCAGCACCGGGACAGGCCCGTCACGGGTCCGAGTGTACCTTAACGCGCAACACACCGGGCGCGCGTGCACGCACGCATACACCTTAGAACCACTGCGTCGCGCACGCGCGGTGTTCGCTGACATGCACACGAAACAAAGACGGACACGCGCATCACGCACATGTCGGCGAGTACACAGATGACTGCAGCAGGCTGCGCGCACTCACCTCCAAGTTGTTGTTCGTCTCCGCGTCGATGCGCGCTCACGGCTCCGGTCCTCCGAGCTGAGTCCGAGCTCCGGCAGCGCGAACACTCCGAACCGAACCTCCAGAACCTCCAAGATCCACGCGGATCCACGCGAACTGCAGCGGGACAAAGAGCCGAGACAGAAGCTTCACCTCCAGCATCCGCGGCACCAACAAGAGGAGGAGGAGGAGGAGAGGAGGAGGGGTCTGAGAGATGAAGATACTGCCTCTCTCTCTGTGATCGATCAGGGTGTGATTTCCCCCCCCGCCCCCCCCCCCCAACACAGACACACAAACACAAACAGACATACACACGGATTTCTTTTGCACATTTGAAACACCAGTAAAATCTGTGTGTGTGTCTGTGTGTGCGCGTGAGTGTGTGTGTCTGTGCGTGTGTGCGCGTGAGTGTGTGTGTCTGTGCATGAGTGTGAGTGTGTATGTGTGTGTGCGCGTGAGTGTGTGTGTGTGCGCGTGTGTGTGTCTGTCTGTGTGTGTGTCTGTGCGTGAGTGTGTGTGTGTGTCTGTCTGTGTGTGTGTCTGTGCGTGAGTGTGTGTGTGTGTGTGTGTGTGTGTGTCTGTCTGTGTGTGTGAGTGTGTCTGTGTGTGTGAGTGTGTGAGTGTGTGTCTCTGTCTGTGTGTGTGTGTGTGAGTGTGTGTGTGTGTGTGTGTCTGAGTGTGTGTGTGTCTGTGTGTGTGTGTGTCTGTCTGTCTGTGTGTGCGCGCACGTGTGTCTGTCTGTATGTGTGTGTCTGTGTGTGTGAGTGTGTGTCAGTGTGTGTCTGTGTGTGAGTGTGTGTGTGTGAGTGTGTGTCTGTCTGTGTGTGCACGCGCGTGTGTCTGTCTGTATGTAACCCTAACCCTGTATGTGTAACGGTTCAGATGTCGTGTTAAAGCACGAACACACAGCATCCCTGTGACAGCCGTGCTGCGTCGCATTAAAAGCACGTTATTTTCAGAAATTAACGAATCTTTATTAAACCCCAGAATGGCAATGTTAATCATACGAAATCATGCTGCAGATTCTGAGAGCACAGACTGAGGCAGCTTTTCCACGGAGGTGTCACAGGAAAGTCACAGGAAACCTGTGGGGGGGGTGCAAGGCTGGGGTGGGGGCCTGGTGTTTCTGTTCCAAGGCCCAGATAAGTTGCCACAGTGGCGTATCACGGCTACCTGGTTACTGCCCTGCAAACGCTGCCCCTAAGTACAGCCGACGAGGGAATGCCGATCGAGCGATCTACTTTCCATCTAAAGACGGCACACCACGCCATCACTACATGAAGTCATCAGCACAGGAAGAAGGAGGGCCAGAGTCAGACTCTTCTCAGTAACTACATGTCGAGAGTCTCTGATGGGTGGAGACAAAAGCCGTCATGTGACAGGAAGAAGATGCTGAAAATGGAGCAAACTTCAGCCCGCAGCCTGAGGGCGGCGATTAATCTGCTCTTGCTGGTGTGATTACTCCTGATCTTCAGCTCCACACTGGGAGGGATTCTTCTCTGAAGCCCTCACATGGCTGCAGTTTTAAAACCTAAACGTTCACATGAAGCCAGTTATCGAATTGCTAAATTAACCCACCGTTTAATCTGCATGAAGGGGCGGGGCTGGCAGCCTCTGAACACAGGGCCTTTCACAGATCACGTGATTTTTCTTCCACAGGAAATGAGCCCTGAGTGTCACCCACTCCAAAGGCACAGGGTGATTAAAATCTATAGAGGTAGAAGACAAAATGCATCATTGTTGTAAAAAGCATGAGAAACTACATGGTGATTTTAGCACAGAGCCGTAAAACACAGACACAGAGTTTGTGTCTGAGCGCGCTCAGTGCTGCTGTTTGTTTCTAAGGTGACGACGCACATTTCATTTATTTATTTATTCCACACATGGTTCAACAGTGTTTCATTTCCTTCATACAAATCCTCCTTCCCACATCAGAGGCTTTAAACTGGATCCATGAAGCCTGATGAAGGAGGCGTGGGAATCAGAGCAGAGGGAATGAATGTGATTGGCTGAACAGGTATCCTGTGTTTGAAGCAGAGCTGAGGAGAACAACGTTTAGACAGGAGAGGCTCATTAATACACGGATATTACCGTGAGCGTGCGACGCACAGCCCCCGCCTCATTCAGCTGCACGTCTGAAACATCCCCCCCAGCAGAGAATCTCCTGAAAACAGGTTGCAATAAAGGAATCGGTGAACTCCAGACCAGTGAAACTTCTCTCAGCTGCAAACTCGCTGCTGTTTAAGAGATTGACAGCAAAGATTAAACACAAAAACACAATTCAAAGTGTATATGAGGCAGTGTAGGTGTGTCATGGTCCTGAGTGTGATGACTCAGTGTTTTTGTGTTAGTTAACGTAGTTTCTGTCTTCTGCTGAGATTTCTAGTTCTTAGTTTTTGGTTCCCATGTTCTCTCTGTTTCAAAGGCAGTCATGTCTCAGGGTGAAGTCTCTGAGTCTGTGTCTTTGCATGTGTGTCGTGTTTCCTGTTTTACTTTGAAGGTTCGTGTCTTATGTCAGTGTATTCTGCTTTGCTTCCTCCCTGTCTCATCATGTTCAGTTAGGTTCAGTTGTGTCTCCCCCATGTGCCATTTCCTCGTTTCCCTCTGTGTATATTTACTGTGTGTTGTCCTTTGCTCTTCGTCATGCCCCGTGTCACCCCTCCTCTCGGTCTCCTCACGCTTCCAGGTTTTCAGGTCTCTAGTTCCAGGTTCGTGTTCAGTTGTAGGTTCTGTTCGCTCCACGCCAGTCATTTCCTGTTTTGTTCGTATGTCACAACTGTAAATAAAAGCTCAGTCTCAGCAAAGTCGGTGCCTGCACTTGGGTCCTTTCTCTCATCTGTTCACCAGTATAGGGACTAACGCGTTATTAAGTAATGCATTACAGTAACTACGTTATTATTGTGGTAATGAGCACGGTAACTAGTTATTATGCCAAAATCAGGAACGTGTTAATTGTTACTGGGATTTAGATCGCGCTAAACAACAGCAGCGCGTTTAAGCTTGATCAGCTGTTGTTAGAATTTATTTAATATTAATTTCTAGTATCAGCTGATGTTTGCTGGAGCCACAGCTGTAAAGCTGCTGGTCATGATGTCGGTTTGGATATGTGGTGAGAGGGACACATGAAGATGAAACCAGGAGATGTCCTTACTGAATCATCAGAGCTGAACAGGTGATGGAGAAACAGGTTTACCTTTTAGGTGACATGAATGAGTTGAAGTTATGGTCTGAAAGACAAATACCACCAGGATCCTTTTTTTTTTTTTTTTTTTTTTTTACAGCTGACAGCTGGTAACTGTGCAGGGGCGGGTCTAGCAAAGCTTTGCCAGGGGGCCAGGTAGGGCATTAACAGGGAGAGGGGGGCACAAAGAAGTACTTTTCTTTCTTATTCTCATTGAAAATGTCTCGCTTTTAAAAAATAATTATCTGGATTTTACAACAAACAATTGATAGATTGATGCATACATACCATCAAAACAGTGAACATCACTGTCACAACAGTGTTTGTTTTCATTCAAAGGCTTTATGACTTTTCCTATAATGGCGGCCGGTCTCTAGTAAAAATGCCCGGGCCAATTTTTTGTCCCAGTCCAGCCCTGTATGCAGCTCATCTGCAGTCTGGTGTTACCTACATCTGCCTATTCAGAAGGCAGAATTTCCGAGTTCTGAGTACAATCGAAAGCACCACGACTGCAGTTTTTGTGCTGGATGTAAAAAGTGCACATGACGCAGGCTAGAATCATGGCGGCGGTCAACGACGGTCCAGGCGTGGGATTTCTCTCATGGAAATATTCACATTATCTTTTCCTTTCTATTGGTAGGTGGCACAGTGCACTTGTGGAAAGTTAGCAAGCTAGAAGACTGGCAGCCTGGCTGGGTATCCAGTTATGGAAGCAACACATTAACAAGAGAATTCTGAGTAAAACCAAAGTTACTTTCCCTAGTAACTAGTTACTTTGAAAGTAACGAGTAACTTGAAGTAACTGAGTTACTTTTGATAGAACTAGTAATGTAACTAAGTTACTACTTTAAAGTAACTTACCCAGCACTGCTCTTCACACTTCTGCCGTCGCAGCCTTGACAGTGTAATGGAGACCAAGGGTTCCATTACCTCGTTTGCATTGTTAGTAATTGATCGGGAATTTAAGTATAATAAAGAAAACACACATTAGTTCTTATGAATTCTTTATTAGGTTTATTTGATGTAGGATTAAATTGAAAGCTTGTAAAGGTAGTGATGTGACGTTCTGTATCGAGGCTTCGAAGCTTGTGTCGAGTAATGGAGGGGGCGTTTCCGCGATGCGCGTATCGAGGCTTGCTTCATTTATGGGAGGAGCTGAAAATGATGACGTCCGAAGCCTCGCTGCCCGGCTGTATCACGTGACTGGTTCAGGAAGTGGTTCGAACTTTGCTGCGAGCTATGACAGCGATATAAACCCCTCAGACTTCATTCAAAATGTGGGTATTTGATGGAGAGTTGCGGTTAGTGAGAGTTTGGAGGTTTGGGGGAGTGAGGAGAGAAAGTCAGGAGAGAATGGAGCCAGCTAAGAAGAGGAGGATGTCCTCCCCTGTGTGGGAACATTGTGATTTGATTCCTCCCAACAAGGTATGTAAATTTCTACAGAAGATGTATTTTCATAATACTGATGGTGCAATACAATTTATGTTAAGCTGTCTTTACTTTTGTACAAGGTGAAGTGTTTGCTATGTGCCAGGGAGCTGGGATATAACAACAACACCTCATCCATGCTTAGGCACTACAGAGCTTTGCATGAGAATACGGGGAACACCGATTGTTGAGCAAGACCAGGTGATCCATCAAATGGCATGATAATATAGCATAAATGATATAACAATATTATACAACTGTAATAAGTTACGTGTGTGATATTTATATTTGTGCTTTGTCTTTATTGTCTTTCCTCAGGAGAACAATCTCAAATAGATGAAGACCTGGTTAGCATGGTGATTGAGGACTCCCAGCCATTTAGCATTGTGGAGGACAAAGGATTTAAAAGATTTGTTAAATCATTAAATGTTTTAAATGTTATCCCCACTAAAAAGGTCATAAAAGCTGTGAAAATTTAGTTTTTACTGAATAAAATGTGGGCAGGACTGAGGCTCAAAGCCTCAGTGTGTAGCTGTCCATACCTCAACGTTACAAAAGCACAACTACTGTCCACACCCCAACCACACCTCACAGTAAATGATCATTTCCATTTTAAGCATTTCCAAATAATCATTTTCCATACTGCCAGTATAAATATAAACATTATACTGCCATCACTACAATATACATGTTTTACACACTCCTTTTGTTGTTGACATTTACAGGCTGTGTGCAAAAGGCCACACTCTTCAAATTCATGCCAACTAATATTTTTACGTCCAGTAGGTGTCCTACTAGAGCAAATGAAGCTTCAAGACGCTTTGCGCTGGGGTGAACCAATTGGATGAAAAGCTTCAGTGCTTCATGAAGCTTCATCTGCCCATCACTATGTAAAGGTGAAGAGATAAGGGGACTGGCCATCCTACCTGTGTCAGATAAGAGCCGAAGTTAGAGCTGCTTACATTTAATCATTTGTCGGTAACCTAAACATATGTGAACAGAGAATTTGTGAAAGTACTCACCTGTCCTGGTTGCTTCTTGTAGGATGTGCAGCAAAAGAGTGGACGCAGCTCAATCACCTGCTGATGAGCTCCTGGAGCAGACCAGTGTGCCAGGTTAGGGGAGTGTGGATAAGAAGGGTTTTAATTTAGATAGTCATGGTTGAAGCTTATGTTATTGATGTGTTTATAATATGTGTTGGAAATATGTATATGTTTGTTATGTGCTCTAATGTTATTGGATGTTTGTTTGTGTGGAGGGTTATGTTTTCATTTTGAGTAGTTAACCCCCATACCTGGGCTAGTCCGGATGCTCACCTGAATAGGTAGAGTATAAAGGAAGCCATTTTGTTTTTAGTGGGTTGTTGGTGTTTGTGCTGCTAACATGTGCCTTCTTTAATAAAGTGCCAGTCCATGGATATATTTTATTCCAGTCTCACGTCATATTATTGGAAGGAACCTATGACCGCCAGCCAAAACTGACAAGTGGTGTCAGGACTGCTGCCTCTAATGAATGAGGTAAACATGATGACGAGAAGTGGAAAGAAAAATGACTTTAATGAGCTGGCAGAGGATGGTGAAGGTGCTACAGCTGATGCAGTGGCTAAAGCAGGAGCTAAACCGGGCGATAGACTGGATGAACTGACAGATCTGGTTGATGCAGTCTCAAGCAACAAGAGACCAGAGAACGGATAAAGAATCAGCCCGACAAGAGCAAAGATGGAAAAGTATGCAACACCAGTTTCAGCAAATTCAACCTCAGGTGAAAATGAGGAGGGAGGTGAACCTGATGGGGGGCCTGGTCTGACTGGTCAGCAGATGTGGTCTCTGCCAAGAGAGGAACCATTTCACCAGAGAGATCCCAAGTTGTTGCCACTCACTCCAGATGATGACATTGAGCATTTTCTCACGACCTTTCGGAGAATGGCTCGAGTCTGCTGTTGGCCTAGAGAAGAATGGGCCGTTCGACTCGTACCTCTGCTCACAGGTAAAGCACGTAGTGCTTATGTGCATATGGACATTGCTGATTCGGAAGCCTATGATAAAGTAAAGGATGCCATTCTTGCTAAATATGAAATAACTGCTGACACATACAGAAGAAGGTTTCGAGCCCTGGATATTCACCCAGGTGAAACTCCAAGAGAACTTTGTGTGCAATTAAACGATATGTTTTACAAATGAAAAATCTACAGTGAAAGACATTTCTGAGCTGATGATCTTGGAGCAGTTTCTGAGGATGGTCCAACCAGATCTGGAGGTGTGGATCAGGGAACGTGCCCCCAAATCTGCAGAGGAGGCTTCACAGCTAGCGGACATCTTCATCTCTGCCAGAACAGGATCGAGAGGAACCACCTTTGGCTGGGACAGCTTTGTGACTGGACAAAGTAAGTCTGATGGGGGTGTAAGGAGTGGTGGTATAGGCCAGAGTAGAAGTTATCCTGCAAGCAGACATTTTGTTTCTGGTAAAAGTAGTCATACTAAAAAGTCACATTCAGGTTCAAAAGCAGATGTTATCACTGTAACCAGATAGGCCACACTCAGTATACCTGCCCAGCAACAACACAAAGTAGGCCATCCCTTTTGTGCTCAGCCCCCAGACCCACTTTGCCAGGTCCTGATCATGAAGCAGTAAGAATGGCACCTGTACCTGTTAATAGTCAGCGTGAAGAAGCACTCTTAGATACAGGGAGCTTTCAGTCAGTGGTTTTGGCTAGTTTAGTACCAAGAGAGCTATGGAGTGACACAAGGACTAAAATAAGCTGTGTACATGGTGATGAGAAGGATTATCGCATGGCTGAGGCGTATTTCACTGTAGGTGGCCAGACATTTCTCCTGCCAGTGGCTTTAGCACCCAGACTACCATATGCAGTGATATTGGGCTTAGATATACCTACACTTCTAGATTTGGTGTCTAATGAAGTTCCTGGACATTTGAATGCATTTCATGTACAGGGTAGGCCATTTATATGGATACACCGTAATGAAATGGGAATGGTTGGTGATGTTAAAGTCCTGTTTGTGGCACATTAGTATATGTGAGGGGGCAAACTCCTCAAGATGGGCGGTGACCATGGTGGCCATTTAGAAGTCGGCCATCTTGGATACAACTTTTGTTTTTTCCATAGGAAGAGGGCCATGTGACACATCAAACTTATTGGTAATGTCACAAGAAAAACAATGGTGTGCTTGGTTTCAACGTAACTCTATTCTTTCATGAGTTATTTACAAGTTTCAGGCACAGCCAGAAAGTGCAATCCCCAGTTTGATCACCACAAGAGGTCAGAGTGCAAATGACCTGTTGAAATAGCTACCCTTCTATGATGAAGAATTGGAAGTAAGCCCAGCAAAACCAGCTAAATCTCGAGCGCAAAGACGAAGAGACAAATTTAGGGGTTCATCCAGGTTAGAGGTTGTAGACCAGAGTCCCAACTAGGGCTGGGCAAAACGATTATTTTCCTAATCGATGAATCTAACGATTCATTTTTCAATCCGACTCTATTTTGATTTGATTTGATTATCGATTATTATCCCATTATTTGACTTGTATAGCAATTTCATATTTACTAATTTATGTATCTCAATGAAAAACACAAATTTCTTCATTTGAATACCTTTTAATAAAAAAATTGCAAAATAAAGTTGTAGTAGTAGTACAATCTTATATTAGAGATAGCATTTAATAAGAAATGAAATGTGCAAACATATATAAAATTAAGGAAAAGTTAACAAGGCATTTAAAATAAATAGCAGCAATGGTGTCTTTAAACAAACAAAATGTAATTTTGTTTTCTGCAAAAAAATGGTCTTCATTCAAAATAAAATCCATTTTGTTGCCGTTTCTCACGTTTCTGTGTGTGTGAGTTCAATCATCAATCATGCGCTGGTGCATAGCCGTCGTGCTTTTATGATAGGCCATTTCCACCTTACAATCACTTCCTTTTCTGTTAAAATATCCCCATACTGTAGAACTGCGTGTTTGGGTGGAGTGATTTAAGTTGACTGCGGCTGCCTCACTCATGTTGCTGCTACTCGCTGCCGCCATGTCTGTTTTGAAAGTGACGCGTCGACGCACATTTTTTTACGTCGACGTATTTTACGCGTTGTCCCAGCCGTAGTCCCAACCTCACTCTGGAACTTGATATCCCACCAGATATCGCTTCACTTCAGCGGGCAGATCCAACATTAAAATCCTAGTTTGATAAGGTGTCTGAGGTTGATGGACAGGTGCAAGGGAAAGTAGATGTGTTGGCAGATGCAACCTATGTGCTGAGAAATGGTGTCCTTTATGAGTGTAAAGGCAAGACTGAAGCCATAGCATTACCACAGGCACTACGACACAAAGTCGTGGAACTTGGTCATTCTGTACCTTGGGCAGGCCGTCTTGGTTTTCAGAAATCTCTACATAGGAATGCAAGCCGTTTTGTGTAGCCTGGCATGTACACTAAGTACAGCAGTTTTGTACCTGCAGGATTACTAACTCTGAGCTGTTTCTGGACCCAATGGCTCATTTTGGTTTTCTGCTTTTTCGCCTTGCGTCACATTTGTCCTTTGTTCCCATCTCCTCCCTCGAGGTCCTTTGACCTGCCCTCAGGCTCTCGGTGCCGCTCTTAAAGTCTTTACCACTGAGCGCAATTAATCGCGGTGCAAAATAAGGCTGATATCTGAGGGGTGTCGTGTATCACATATCACAGCAGCATTACTGGAGATATTTCAGCAGCAGTGAGTCACTCAGGTGTCATGCATGGCTCTGGTTGTACTCAGTGTCTACTCTCCGAAGAAACTCCGAAGAAGTGTACATGTGGTGTGCTATGACAGTCTTAAGACAGGATGATGATCTTTATTAGGTGAGAACATCAGAGGACAAAGTGCTCCTGTGGACTGATTTCTAATGGCAGTAAGGATGCGTAAACAGGAAACATGGAAAAACTCTTTCTGTCTTTGAATACGAAGAAGAGGAGGAGGAGGAGGCGCAGGAGGAGGTGCTGTGCTCCTGCCATGGACGTAGGGATCACTGACACTGTGACTATATAGTTTAGAAGACTGTGATGGCTGAAATACTCTGGTAATGTTCGTGTTTACATTGTGCTGCAAAGCTTGATGACAGCACAGAGCCTGTTTGGTTATGGCTCTGTATGCTGTATGAATGATTTTCTGCTGTTTTTGAGTGACCTGACAGCGAGGATGGATGTCTCTGTCGCTTTAAAAGACTGAGCTACAGTTTAGTATGCAGTAAAGTTTTTAACCGTCTAATGAGGTCACATACGACAGCACTGTAGTTTCTCTCAGCACCTCTCATTCCTGAAGTAATCTCAGTCCAGGTGTTACCTGGAGCAATGGAGCTGGTTCATCTGGATGATACACACAGGAACTAGATCTGTTTTCATTTTTTATTCTCTTCTAATCTCCAGCACTAAGTCTCTGCGGCTAAAAGCACTTTACATAATAACCGGAGACACAAAAGACATTCGAGAGTTTTGTTTTTCTGAACCCGACTGTAGCCCTGACCTTTCTGCACGGACTGTAAATACAGAGAAAGGCGTCATCATCGCAGGTTTGGAAGCCTCGAGCTGATTTGATGCCTGACTGAGACTCCAACAGGTGCTGCATGCTTACCTGTCGAGCAGAAGGTAACCTGCTCTAAATCCAGTCTCTAAAAATAAAAAAACATTCACATCTTAAAAGTGAAGCCAATACAGACATGTCTGCTTTCTCTCTAGAGTCCATGAGAAAATGAGCCTGCTGGTCAACTGATCTGGTCTGACTGGTCCCGTTAGAGCCACAGAGGAACAGGAAGCGGGGCAATGTTAGGCATGTGGCTACCTTCGTTTGTCACGTCAGTCTGTGGATGTTTAGCCTTGATTCTGATTGTGTAGAATAGTTTGAGCAGTTTCCTCGTTTGTTCTCACAGCTGAATGCATTTTAATATGTTCATCACCATATCCACACATTAGGGCTTCAGCAGGAGGGGAACGCGTCACAGTTCACACAGTCTGCCTCAGCCTCATTTTGTGTTATCGGATTCACATTGTTCCTGTGATACGGGGGTCTTTAAATACACTTTGAATGAGAAAATAGCACAGTGAGTCAGCAGCACATCACCAGGGAGAAGCTCCACTGCTAAAACCCTCTGGTTCAATCAGTGACAGCATTGAGAGCGAGTCATTCATCCATGTGCTCGACACCTATGCTCTAAAGAGTCTGTCAGTTACTCCGTAATATAGTTCACAGCAGCCATGTCAGGTACACTGTGAAAGATCCACGACAGACCAACCGTGGTTTCATGCTTTTGCTGTTTACACTGTCACGGCTGCAGCTTTTCAGTTGCCAGCCGAACACACCAACAACAGCAACATTATTCAGGACCCCGTGCAGACTTTAGGCTGGCGAGGCATGATTGCGGATGCCGTGCAGGTGCGTTCGCCTCCCTTGCAGCATTACGCCCCACACAGGAGGGGGAGGGAATCAGCTCTGACCATCAGCACCCCCAGTCCCTGGCCCAGCGACAGGGAGGTGTTGGTTTCGGTGGCTGCCCGCACATCCAGCGGCAGCGGTGACAAGGTGGGTCCGGGTCCCCCGAGCTGGTCCAGGGGCCACCTGTGTGGCAATTAGACAATACTGCGCAAGTACAGCTGGTTTAAAGTGTTTCAAGCAGAAATGATTTTCTCTCTATAAAGGACTGCACCTGCCCACCACCTGTTTGACCTGCTGCCTGCAGACTCACTAACAGCTTCTTCCCCCCCCCACCAATCCGAGCCATGGTCTGAGTAACCTCCATCACTCAGGTCACTCAACCATGGACTCAATCCTCACACCAAGTCAACGGTTCCTCTAATGTGTTTCTATGTATTCCTGCTATCTACTATTTATATTCTTTTCTGCACAGTTGGTGTGGCTCACCCACAATATCGTTGTACATGTAGAGTGACAGTAAAGGGCTATTGTCAAGGTCTGCTGTGTGGCAGGAAGGTTAGGACCCAAATGCATGAACTAAAAGAGGCAGCTTTATGTTGGTGGTAAACAACTTTGAATACAAAACAAACCAGGAACTGTGAACTAGGAAACAGCTAAGAACACGGAGGGAAAAACACAGCATGGTGAGGGTACGACACAACAAAGGGCAAAGGAAAACACAGGACTTAAATACACAAGGGTGTAAGGAGGGAATCGGAAACAGGAGGGAAACACAGCTGGGAATAATCTGACATAATGAGACAAAACTAGATACACTGAGACAGAGAGGCTGGGGGCTGTTAGGGTTGGAATTATTGTTTTTATTATTTTTTTATATACACTATGCAGTGTGCTGATAAACGTGCTGGCGCTCCGTGTCTGAGGGTCAAAGGTTTCGTCCGGCGCTATGTCTGGATTTGGGGGTGGCTCAGTGTTTCACACTTTGTCATGGTCTCATGGTTTAACTGATGAACATCGTGCTGTCAGGTCAGTTTGTTGATCATTCATGTGCAAATTGTCATGACATTGATCAACAACCACTGTTCAAAGTGGGACCTTTTGGGGCTGAATGGCACTGGTCTCAGCACAGAGCCCTGTGGAACTCCATAAACGACTTTGGTGAGTAAAGAAGACTTTTCATTTATATGTGGACTCTATCAGACAGAATCCACACCAGCACAGCACGTTTTGTCTAACAAGAATTTATTTTCATCTGCATATTGAAGTGTTTTGAACAGTGTTGCCAACTCCTCAGTAAGGAAAATCGCTATTGGCTGTCCTAAAAGTCGCTAGAAGTCGCCAAATGACGTCATCGCCTAATTTGCATAATTGGTCATGCTAATGTAATTGTAACCTACGTTGTTGGAGAGAGAAATAACATCGTGGAAGAGACATAAAGTGAGTAAAAAACGTCCTAAATGCAGTTAGAATTTATTTAGAACTACAAATTAAATTTCTTTTAGCAATTATTGTTTTTTAATGTCACAATTCCAACCCTGCTCCTTTATCCGGGCCTGGACCAGCAAAAGTGACCCGAAATTGGCACTCTAGTGGAGTTACACTGTGTGTGTGTGTGTGTGTGTTTATAAGTACTTTTAAACCTTGTGATCCACAAAACAGCATAACAGTAAAAGAAGAATTGACTGCGTTACAGTCAGTGCGGGAGCAGCGGCTTTGCTCATGCGCGATTCATTTGCCGTTTGGACGCACAGTTGTGAACGTCTCCTGCCCTGATAGCAGCTGGGGGAGGACTATCCTCCGCCTGGGAGCGCTTTGGCACGGGTGAGGTGCCCAAGGCAGCACCGCTGTTTGTTGAGAGTAAGAGCGATACGCGTTTTCACGTCAAAAAGTCGTCATAAATAAGTCTCCAATAATACCAGAAAAAGTCGCCAGATTTGTCGCTAGTCGCTTTTTAGATAAAAAGTCGCTAAGGGGGTCTGAAAACTCGCTAAATATAGCGACAAAGTCGCTAAGTTGGCAACACTGGTTTTGAATGTATCCAGCGAGACAGAGATAAGTCCACTGTCTTAGGCTCTGAGTCACGTACAGCTCATTTACGAGTCACTCTTTAGATGCTGGGAGGTGAATGTTTCATCATTTCCTGGGCTAGTAATTCCAGTAGGTAGTCTTGTGTTAAGGCGGCATGACACCACGGGAGACGGACAAATATGGAACAAAGAAAGAAGAGAAATAAAACTTAAACATGGGGAAAGCTGCAACATTATTATTATTATTAGTAGTAGTGTGACATCTTTGGCTCATTTCTGTTGCCTGTGTGTGATTATTAATTAGCTTTGGTTATTTATTAATACCCACAGTTTTTTCCTTTTATTGGCAGAAAAAAGATTCATTATTTTGTTTATTAATTTTCTGTGATGTTGTGATGCAAAGATTTATATTAAACCATATGTGGGTTTCATTAGATTTACAATGAAAACTACTTTAGTAACCAGTTACAAACAATGTAAAGTCATTTTGTGTAGTATGACATCCTATGGATAATTTTTAAAGGACAGACACGGTGGGGAGTGGAGGGTGTATGTCTCTGCTGCCTTGCAGCTCACACTGGGGTGGTTTACACATGAACTTGAAGCAGCCGTGACACTTCCACGCTTGAGGCCGTGGTTTGGGAACCAGAGTGTTGCTGGATCGAGTGTTAGACTGACAGACAAAATGGGCTAACATCCGATCACTGGTTGTAAATGTCTGTAAAACTGCCCTCTGTTGACAGTTTATTAGGTACAGCTGTCCAGGACTAATGGTAATAAACAGCAGACCTGTCTCCTAAGCCCAGCATGTGTTTCTATTGTGTTGTTCAACCTGCTTGTATTACTGGTGGTATTTTAATACTAATACTGCAATACCGTGGAACTGCTCCACGTAAACTTTCAGCGGACTCGGGCAGGATAGGAAATCTTTGTTCCTCCTCTCAGTTACCCCGAGCAACAGGATGTCCTGTTTTGGTCAGATGAAGCCGAATCAGTGCATGGTGGTGAAATGCAGCTGACCCTCGGAGCATCCCGTTGCTGCCTCATTACGCTGTCATAAGAGCTGTTTGTCTGAGTCGGCCGCAGGGCAGCTCGGAGGAAGGCTGCCTCATTACTTCAGCTGTCACTGCTCAGCATGCAACAGCCTCCGTGATTGGAGCAACAGGTGCATGAATTCTGACTGATCGCTGTAGTGAGCATGCTTATTGCAGCTCTCTGCATGCTGCCACGTTCACATAAAATAACAGTAAAAGTGAAATGCTGTAACGTTACGGATTTTATCTATAAATATTTTTCTTTTAAATTTAATCCTCCAAACTTTAATGACCCGTTAAAGTTTTGTATCAATTGGTGTCAGCCCGGTGCGTCATGGTCCTGGGTCATGTGACCCAGTGTGTCTGAGTTTCATGTTATTTTGTTATTTCATCTGTATTCCAGTTTCTTTTCAGTTATCTAGATATTCGGTCAGGCCTAGTTTGCAGTTTAGTTCATGGTTTATCAGGTTCCCCTTGTGTCATGTCTACATCTCAATGCTTCCTGTTTTATTTTGAAAGAGTCCAGTGTCCTTTCTTCATTGTATTTAGTTTCACTTCCCCTGTCCTGTCATTAGGTTCATGTGTGTCAGCCGTGCTCCCATGTGTGGCTACTTCCCTTGATCATCCCTTATGTGTATTTAGTCTCTGTGTTTCATTCAGTCTGTCGCGTTGTCTGTGTAACCTTCCCAGTTATGTCTCGTCATAGTCGTCACAGTTCTCACAGTCATAGTATTAGTTTACAAAGTTTCACAGCTTTATCACAGTTTCATAGTCTCGTATAGCGTTCAGTGTCATAGGATTTCATAGTCTGTTTTCCAGTTTAGTTGTCTTGCCTGCACTCGTCTTAGCTTTTGTTTTGCCTTCTGTCATCCGCCATAATAAAGGCTCGCCTTTTAAGTCATATCGCGTCTCCTTGCCTATGTCTGCTCTTGGGCCCTGCTCTAACTAACACAGCGGCGCACCTCGCCGTGACACGGTGTCGTTCAGCAGCAGCATACGACACGTCTGTCACTCTACGCTCGTCACATGGTCGCTTGTAAACGACCCCTTGGCTTCGCATTTAAACACATTTGGTAAGCATCCCTACATCCTGCTGGGAACAAGCTGTTGTCTGTGCAGGCTCCTTCATTTTGCAGACTTCTGTCTAAACACGACCAACCACAGCTTCTCCTCAAGACAGAGCAATTTATGCACAGGAGACGTGAGAGGAGCCATGTTTATCTGAACAGTGAATTACATGTGGTTCTTCCAATCCAGCTGAAACTCAAATGAAGAAAGGTTGAGTAGACATTGCACACCTTCACAAGTGCCATCTAGGACACTACTGCATATATAGATAGATCTATAGGCAGATAAATAACTGGAATGTAACATCCAAAAGTAAAACAAAATGTAAAGAATGTCCATTTATAAGTAACTCAAATTGTACGCTTGAAAGGGAGTGGGGAGTGTGGCTGTAGCTCAGTAGGTGGAGCAGATTATCTGCTACTCGGTAGGTTGGTGGTTCTATCCCCAACTGCTCCGGTCTGCAAGCCAAATATCCTTGGGCACGACACTGACCCCAAGTTGCTCTCCAAGGCATCTGTCAGAGTATGAATGTTAGAGAGAAAGCACTGCAAAAAAGTGCTGGTGTGAATGGTGAAACAGGCAAGTTGTATAAGTACTTTGAGTACTCACATTGAGTAAAGTACTATATAAGAACCAGTCCATGTATGTTGCTACCCCTCATTGCTGTCTAAGGAATAATTTCAAAGTTTGTGTTACTTTCAAATGGCCAGTATACGTGCACATTCATTCCTGACCATTCACATGCAAACAAATCAAATTACACACACCTGTAGCCATAGATTCACTCACACCTGCACACTCTTTATAAAGGAGAGGAGTGATGAGCTAAGACTGACTACATGGTTAATGAGACTTGCCTTCTCTGGATCGCTGCCTCTTTTCTGCTCTTTACCAGCAGAAACATCACACAGAGGCGAGTCTGAAACATCAGTGTCACAGCTGATCAGCTGTGTCTTGGAGACACGGATGCAGACAGGTACAGACTGCCAACAGGTGAGACATCGGAGCTTTATCTGATTAGATGATGTGGAGCAGCAAGGAGCTCCACCGAGGGCTGAGCTATCTCCAATCCTGCTCACTGTTTACAGCTTGAATATGAGAACAGCTTACTGAATGATGAGCTGCTGTTTCTTCTCTAACAGGTATAAGTTCAATCTTCAGGCGAAGCGACGTGTTTTTGGTCGAGGTATGAGATCCCATCCTGAGGCTGAATGCTGGGTGTTAAATGGACGACAGCTGCTGCGTCTGATGTGTTTCCACTCCATTAGTCTGGCTGAGGAAGTGTTTCAGCCACAGGGCGCCTGAGAGCGATCTCGTCTGTCAGTGTCAGTCTCTCAGCTCAACAGGCGACAAGCGCTGCAGCAATAACACGACTGCTCTGAATCCTGCTGATCCCTGCTAGAGGCCGTGGACCATCAATACCAACAATCACATGAGATTTAGTGTCAGATGACCAGTTTAACCAGTTTAAGTGGTGTTTATACACCTCTGCATTTAATCAGTACTTATTAGTAATCTCTGGCTCTTATCCACGGTGTGTCTTTGTCCTGTCGTCCTCCCCTCACCCCCACTGTAGATGGCTGCTTCTCCCTGAGCCTGGTTCTCCTGGTTTCTTCCTGTTAAAAGGTCGTTTTCCCTTCCCACTCTTGCCAAAGCACTTGTGCACAGCAGGTCATACGATTCTTGGAGTTTTCTCAGTATTATTGTAGGAGCTTTACTTTACATTATAAAGCACCTTTAGGCAACTGTTGTTGTGATTTGGTGCCATAAAAGTAAAACTGAAGCACTTAGGCTGGTGCTGGTGTGAATGGTGAAACAGGCAAGTATAAGTACTCTGAGTACTCAGAAAAGTAGAAGAACTTGCCATGCTTGGTGTAATGCTGATTCTTCTTAGTCTGACTCATTTCATCCACACCATGGGGACGCTGTCCACGAACATCTGCTGCTCGGTGGTGAGGTTACACTTTTTTCTTTTGCAGTGCTCAGAAATGATTATCGAAGATAATTGCTTTGGGCCGGCACAGAGTCCTTTCATCTGCTTCAGGAAATAAAGACAAAAAGAGGAACAAATCAGCATCTCTGTGGCTGATTACTCCAATAAACCACCTGCTGAGTGTACAATGCCTTTAATGCCAGTCTTTGAGTTCATTCCTCTCATCTAACTAACAGTTTAAAATCACCTCAGTGTTGGTTTGAGCTTAACTTTTGCTCAGTGTGCACAGTTACCTCTCTAACCTTTCCAGCTCGACTCTGCTGAACGTCGGAGCAGACCTGAAGGTGTCTTTGGATGTTTGAGATCATTAGAAAATGATGTCTTACCTCCAACATTTCTACCTGTACACCAGAAATATGGTTGAGATTAAAGACTTTCACCTCTGCTGATTCCTCCTTTGGCTCGAACGGGTCTAAAAAGCTTTGCATCACAAAAAGGTCAATGTTGATTTTTCAGACATACACGACATAAGAGAAGTTCACAGACAACCAGCTGAGCTGAAGTGATTGGAGAGCTACCAGTGAGGTGAAGCAGGAAGTTCACAAACACAGAAATGACAAAGGAAAGAAGAAGGTGAAGTCAAGCCTTCAGAACAACAGTTAAAATCAACACTGGGTTCATTTGCTGCGGATATCACTGAGGCATTATGGGTATTTGAGTGCCTTTTCGTCAAACTGGCAGATAAAATAATGTGTTCACTGCACACATGTATACTGTCCAGTAAACGTAACTGGTTTTACTGGTACTGTCTATTTAAATGCACAGTAAGAGGCTGTTAGCTCCCTCAGCTCAGTGTGCAGCGCTGCAGTCTGGATTCACTGCAGTGACGTACGTTTGCTGCTGAATAATTAATGGAAGACAGAAACTGAACGACAGCAGGAAACCGATGAGGGGAGCTCTGAAAACTGGTCAACTTTAAATAAAGATGGTGGGTGGCAGAGACTTTCTGGTACGTTCACTCTGTTCCCTGTCTCCATCTGAAGTCACATCTTAGTTTGCTCATTGCTTTTGTGCTGAGGTCAAACGTGTCAGAGTGGATTTCTTTCTTCTTCCACTGCATGTTAAAGAAATGTGCTATTTTTCTGGAAACAGCTGGCGGCTCACACTGAGCAATGTGAAGACGCTGCTAAACGGTCTCTCTGCTTAACTGGTGTTTGACATTAAAACTGTCACCATAAAGACTGAAACACGCTGCAGGAAAATCACCGAAATAGATCAGCAGTGAAAGACGAGGCAGAAGCTTTGTGAGGACGAGTGAGGACATACATCAGAGGGCTGGTGCCTCGTTCACTGAGCACCACGAGGCAACATCCAAAGTGACCTCACTGGTATCCCTCTTGTCCGATAATCACACAAGCTTTTAAACTTAGATCGTGTGTGGTGCTTCCAGTTTAACCCAGCAACGGTTCCCCGTGCCCAATCCGCTCGTCTGCTGACGCCGACTCTGCAGGCAGCTGATGGGTTTCATGAATTCCTGTCTCATTCACAGGTTATTGTTAATGATTGCTAATACATCACAAAGCTAACATCATCATCAGGTAATAGCTGACAGTCATCAGCTTGTTTCTGAGAAGAAAGGTTTGCTTCTGTCCTCTGAAAGCATTTCTCTATAACCTGAAACCACAGAAAGTGACTGCTGCCTGCAGACTGTTGATTCCCGTGTGCAGATATGTAACAGAGGTCTTACAGACCTGCAGAGGTGGTTGTTTCATCTGCCTGTGTGTTTGCTGTGAGACATAATTCATTCATATGTGCTGCATCATTTAATCAGATAAAACTCTTCCAACTTCTTGCAGTCTGCACATGTCTACATCCTTCACCTGTCTGCACCTGTCTGTGATGAGCCCGTTCTCACTCCCGAGGCGTAACATCCCGACGTTTTGTCACGTCCCGCGGCGTTCCTGAGGAACGCGAAAGGTGACCTTCCACGTTCTTATGGTACGCACCGGGTTATGGATTAAATCCAGTGGAATTACGCTCCCGTGGTAATAGACGTTCAAGCCCTGTATTGCAGCCCTAAACATAACCTTATCCCTAAGCCTAACCATAACCTTATTTCTAACCTTAATCACAACCTTATGCCTAACCTTAACCACCACTTTAATGACGGGAAATAATGTTTTCCCAAAGCGATTTTAAGGAAAAGAGCAAACATGTGTAGATTGCGTCCAAACGGTTCTCATATGTCCTCAGTTTTCCGATGTCGTGATGTAGGAACGTGTTAGGTGCCAAAAAAAGTATGTTGACGATTTGTCACCTAGCGTAAAATGTTACGCTTTGGGAGTGAGAACGTGTTGCTGTGATCTGTCTGTACCTGTCTGTGATCTGTCTGTACCTGTCTGCACCTGTCTGTGATCTGTCTGTACCTGTCTGCACCTGTCTGTGATCTGTCTGTGATCTGTCTGCACCTGTCTGTGATCTGTCTGTGATCTGTCTGCACCTGTCTGTACCTGTCTGTGATCTGTCTGCACCTGTCTGCATCTGTCTGTGATCTGTCTGCACCTGTCTGTGATCTGTCTGCCCCTGTCTGCACCTGTCTGTGATCTGTCTGTACCTGTCTGTGATCTGTCTACCCCTGTCTGTACCTGTCTGTGATCTGTCTGCACCTGTCTGTGATCTGTCTGCCCCTGTCTGTACCTGTCTGTGGCGCTGTCACTTGGTGTTCGCTCGCTCTGCGGTAGAGTATCACTTCCTGTTCCTGCTCAAACACAGTGGTGTTTCTGAGTAGCTTATTTGCTTAGCAATTTAATTAACAACTTTTAAATACATTCTTCTTTCATAGTATAATCTTCACGTGCTTCATCCGAAGCACACTTTCTGTGTACTCACTACCTAATTTATAGCCAAAGTATTCACTCACTGTCTCTGTACTGTTTCGCTAGCTTAGCTTAGCTCGTAGCCGACTCGTTAGCACCATGGCTACTTCACCTGTCCCTCCTGCACTTTCTTGCTCATTGTGTCAGATGTTTAGTTACTCCTCGGCCTCCTTTAGCAGTAATGATATCTGTAACAAATGTAGCATATTTGCAGCTCTGGAGGCCAGGATTACTAAATTGGAGACTCGGCTTCGCACCCTTAATTCACCCGTAGCTAGCCAGGCCCCTGTAGCTGGTGCAGCTGAAGATAGCGTAGGCCCCGCTAGCTGTTCCCCGGCAGACCCCAAGCAGCTTGGGAAAGAGGGCGGCTGGGTGACGGTGAGGAGGAAGCATAGTCCTAAACAGAAGCCCCAGGTACACCACCAACCCGTTCATGTGTCTAACCGTTTTTCCCCACTCGGCGACACACCCGCCGGGGGTCAAACTCTGGTAATTGGTGATTCTGTTCTCAGACATGTGAAGCTAGAGACACCGGCAACCATAGTCAATTGTCTTCCAGGGGCCAGAGCAGGCGACATTGAAGGAAATTTAAAACTGTTGGCTAAGGGTAAACGTAAATTCAGTAAAATCATAATTCACGTCGGCAGTAATGACACCCGGTTACGCCAATCGGAGGTCACTAAAATCAATATTGAATCGGTGTGCAACTTTGCCAAAACAATGTCGGACTCTGTAGTTTTCTCTGGTCCCCTCCCCAATCAGACCAGGAGCGACATGTTTAGCCGCATGTTCTCCTTAAATTGCTGGCTGTCTGAGTGGTGTCCCAGAAATGATGTGGGCTTCATAGATAATTGGCAAACCTTCTGGAGGAAACCTGGTCTTGTTAGGAGAGACGGCATCCATCCCACTTTGGATGGAGCAGCTCTCATTTCTAGAAATATGGACAAATTTATTAAACCCCCCAAAATATGACTATCCAGAGTTGGGACCAGGAAGCAGAGTTGCAGTCTTACACGCCTCTCTGCAGCTTCCCTCCTCCTGCTACCCCCCCAAAAACCCATCTCCATAGAGACTGTGTCAGCTTCCAAAAAGACAAAAAACAAACTAAAAACCAGCAACAAACAACTTAAACATAAACAATTACAAAGAAAGAACAATACAGTATCCACATCTGAACCAAAGAGTAAAACAGTGAAATGTGGATTATTAAATATTAGGTCTCTCTCCTCCAAGTCTCTGTTAGTACATGACTTAATAATTGATCAACAAATTGATTTACTCTGCCTTACAGAAACCTGGTTGCAGCAGGATGATTATGTTAGTTTAAATGAATCAACACCCCCGAGTCATTCTAACTACCAGAAATCTCGAAGCACAGGCCGAGGGGGAGGTGTGGCAGCAATTTTTTACACCAGCCTATTAATTAATGAAAGACCAAGACAGACTTTTAATTCATTTGAAAGCCTGATGCTTAACATTGTCCACCCCAGCTGTGAAACTCAGAAACCAGTCTTACTTGTTATCATCTATCGTCCACCTGGGCCTTACACAGAGTTTCTGTCTGATTTCTCAGACTTTATATCTAATTTAGTTCTGAGCTCAGATAAAATAATTATTGTGGGTGATTTTAACATCCATGTAGATGCTAAAAATGACAGCCTCAACATGGCATTTAATCTGTTATTAGACTCAGTTGGTTTCTCTCAAAATGTAAAAGAACCCACCCACCACTTTAATCACACTCTAGATCTTGTTTTAACATATGGCATAGAAACTGAACATTTAACAGTGTTTCCTGAAAACCCTCTCCTGTCTGATCATTTCCTGATAACATTTACATTTACAATAATTGATTACACAGCGGTGGAGAGTAGACTTTATCACAGTAGATGTCTTTGTTACGCCCCTAGTCTAGGCGTGTAGAGACGCACATAAGGTTGGAGGAGAGAGAGACAAATACCCTCCCTGGTTCCCAAGCCAAACATCCAAAACCAGTTGTGAGTAAAAAAAGGTGATTTTATTGAAGGTAATGAATCATAGCTCCAGGGTGAACCCAGGCCAAAATAATAAACAAAACCAACTAAGACCCACCAGAAAACTAACTAAACCCTAAGAAAGAAACAGAACAAACAAATGACAATACTAACCCTCGCTCCCTAACCCGGAAAACAGGAGAAAACTGTTCCAAAGAAAAAGGCGGCTCACCCCTTCCGCTTCAGCCTAAGGGTGCCTAAACGCTAAGTTAATGCACCAAGAGCGGCTCTCACAGATCACGCTCACACAAAT
Source organism: Perissodus microlepis (assembly GCF_051167445.1). Lineage (NCBI taxonomy): Eukaryota > Metazoa > Chordata > Actinopteri > Cichliformes > Cichlidae > Perissodus > Perissodus microlepis. Next base: position 35,917,348 of record NC_140480.1, read on the forward strand.
ACACAACAAAAGTACAGGCTGGAAACCAGGGTCAGGACCGCGTCGGCTGCCAAGCTGCTCGCTCGCTCGCTCCACTCTCTCTCTCTCTCCCGGGAGCTGTCAGAGCGGCTTTTTGAACGTGGTCACCTGTTCCATGGTCCAATCAGCTGCTCACTACTCTTCATTAGGGGAGGGACCTGCAAAGAGTCTTAAACACAGTAAAGAGACACAGAACAAAACAGCCCACACAGTGTTCTTATGGCCACAGCCGTAACAGTCTTTCTGAAAGCGCAGTAACTAAGTTTAAGAATATAATCCACCCACTGTTATCATCTTCAATGCCCTGTACCAACATAGAGCAGAGCAGCTATCTGAACGCTACTCCAACAGAGGTCGATTATCTTGTTAATAATTTTACCTCCTCACTGCGTACGACTCTGGATACTGTAGCTCCTGTGAAAACTAAGGTCTCAAATCAGAAGTACCTGACTCCGTGGTATAATTCTCAAACACGTACCCTAAAGCAGATGACTCGTAATCTGGAGAGGAAATGGCGTGTCACAAATTTAGAGGATCATCATTTAGCCTGGAGAAATAGTTTGCTGCTTTATAAGAAAGCCCTCCGCAAAGCCAGAACATCTTACTATTCATCACTGATTGAAGAAAATAAGAACAACCCCAGGTTTCTCTTCAGCACTGTAGCCAGGCTGACAAAAAGTCAGAGCTCTTTTGAGCCAACCATCCCTTTAACGTTAACTAGTAATGACTTCATGAACTTCTTCACAAATAAAATTTTTATCATTAGAGGAAAAATTACCAATAATCATCCCACAGATGTAATATTATCTACAGCTACTCTTAGTACCATTGATGTTAAGTTAGACTCTTTTTCTCCAATTGATCTTTCTGAGTTAACTTCAATAAGTACTTCCTCCAAACCATCAACGTGTCTTTTAGACCCCATTCCTACAAAACTGCTCAAAGAAGTCCTGCCATTAATTAATTCTTCGATCTTAAATATGATCAACCTATCTCTAATAATCGGCTATGTACCACAGGCCTTCAAGCTGGCTGTAGTTAAACCTTTACTCAAAAAGCCATCTCTAGACCCAGCAGTCTTAGCTAATTATAGGCCAATCTCCAACCTTCCTTTCATATCAAAAATCCTTGAAAGAGTAGTTGTCAAACAGCTAACAGATCATCTGCAGAGGAATGGCTTATTTGAAGAGTTTCAGTCAGGTTTCAGAGTTCATCACAGCACAGAAACAGCTTTAGTGAAGGTTACAAATGATCTTCTTATGGCCTCTGACAGTGAACTCATCTCTGTGCTTGTCCTGCTAGACCTTAGTGCAGCGTTCGATACTGTTGACCATAATATCCTATTAGAGCGATTAGAACAATGCTGTAGGTGTTACAGGTACTGCACTGCAGTGGTTTGTATCATATCTATCTAATAGACTCCAATTTGTGCATGTAAATGGAGAGTCCTCTTCACACACTGAGGTTAATTATGGAGTTCCACAGGGTTCAGTGCTAGGACCAATTCTGTTTACATTATACATGCTTCCCTTAGGCAGCATCATTAGAAGACATAGCATACATTTTCACTGCTATGCAGATGACACCCAGCTCTATCTGTCCATGAAGCCAGATAACACACATCAATTAGTTAAACTGCAGGAATGTCTTAAAGACATAAAGACCTGGATGGCCGCTAACTTTGCTTTGCTTCTTAATTCAGATAAAACTGAGGTTATTGTACTCGGCCCTGAAAAGCTTAGAAATATGGTATCTAACCAGATTCTTACTCTGGATGGCATTACCTTGGCCTCCAGTAACACTGTGAGGAACCTTGGAGTCATTTTTGACCAGGACATGTCCTTCAACGCACATATTAAACAAATATGTAAGACTGCTTTCTTCCATATGTGCAACATCTCTAAAGTTAGAAATATCCTGTCTCAGAGCGACGCTGAAAAACTAGTTCATGCAGTTATTACTTCCAGGCTGGACGACTGTAATTCATTATTATCAGGAAGTCCTAAAAACTCCCTGAAAAGCCTTCAGCTAATCCAAAATGCTGCAGCAAGAGTCCTGACAGGGACTAGAAAGAGAGAGCAGATTTCTCCTGTTTTGGCTTCCCTTCATTGGCTTCCTGTTAAATCCAGAATTCAAAATCCTGCTCCTCACATACAAGGTCTTAAATAATCAGGCCCCATCATATCTTAATGACCTTGTAGTACCATATCACCCTATTAGAGCACTTCGCTGTCACTCTGCAGGTCTACTTGTTGTTCCTGCTAAAGCATATCGTTAGGGCTGGACCAGGTGACCCTGAATCCTCCCTTAGTTATGCTGCAATAGACGTAGGCTGCCGGGGGATTCCCATGATGCATTGAGTTTTTCCTTTCCAGTCATCTTTCTCACTCACTATGTGTTAACAGACCTCTCTGCATTGAATCATATCTGTTATTAACCTCTGTCTCTCTTCCACAGCATGTCTTTTATCCTGTCTTCCTTCTCTCACCCCAACCGGTCGAAGCAGATGGCCGCCCCTCCCTGAGCCTGGTTCTGCTGGAGGTTTCTTCCTGTTAAAAGGGAGTTTTTCCTTCCCACTGTCGCCAAAGTGCTTGCTCATAGGGGGTCATATGATTGTTGGGTTTTTCTCTGTATCTATGAAGCGCCTTGAGGCGACTTTTGTTGTGATTTGGCGCTATATAAATAAAATTGAATTGAATTGAATCTGTCTGCACCTGTCTGTGATCTGTCTGTACCTGTCTGTGATCTGTCTGTACCTGTCTGTGATCTGTCTGTACCTGTCTGTGATCTGTCTGCCCCTGTCTGTGATCTGTCTGTACCTGTCTGTGATCTGTCTGTGATCTGTCTGCCCCTGTCTGCACCTGTCTGTGATCTGTCTGCACCTGTCTGTGATCTGTCTGCACCTGTCTGTGATCTGTCTGCACCTGTCTGTGATCTGTCTGCCCCTGTCTGTACCTGTCTGTGATCTGTCTGCACCTGTCTGTGATCTGTCTGCACCTGTCTGTGATCTGTCTATACCTGTCATCACCTGTCTGTGATCTGTCTGTACCTGTCTGTGATCTGTCTGCCCTTGTAAGTGATCTGTCTGCACCTGTCTGTGATCTGTCTGCACCTGTCTGTGATCTGTCTATACCTGTCATCACCTGTCTGTGATCTGTCTGTACCTGTCTGTGATCTGTCTGTGATCTGTCTGCACCTGTCTGTGATCTGTCTGCACCTGTCTGTGATCTGTCTGTACCTGTCTGTGATCTGTCTATACCCGTCATCACCTGTCTGTGATCTGTCTGCACCTGTCTGTGATCTGTCTGTGATCAGCCTGCACCTGTCTGTACCTGTCTGTGATCTGTCTGCACCTGTCTGTACCTGTCTGTGATCTGTCTGCACCTGTCTGTGATCTGTCTATACCTGTCATCATCTGTCTGTGATCTGTCTGTACCTGTCTGTGATCTGTCTTCCCTTGTAAGTGATCTGTCTGCACCTGTCTGTGATTTGTCTGTACCTGTCTGTGATCTGTCTGTACCTGTCTGTGATCTGTCTGTACCTGTCTGTGATCTGTCTATACCCGTCATCACCTGTCTGTGATCTGTCTATACCCGTCATCACCTGTCTGCCCCTGTCTGTACCTGTCTGTGATCTGTCTGCACCTGTCTGTGATCTGTCTGCACCTTTCTGTGATCTGTCTATACCTGTCATCACCTGTCTGTGATCTGTCTGCACCTGTCTGTGATCTGTCTGTACCCGTCTGCACCTGTCTGTGATCTGTCTGCACCTGTCTGTGATCTGTCTGTACCTGTCTGTGATCTGTCTGCCCTTGTAAGTGATCTGTCTGCACCTGTCTGTGATCTGTCTGCACCTGTCTGTGATCTGTCTATACCCGTCATCACCTGTCTGTGGTCTGTCTACACCTGTCTGTTATCTGTCTGCGATCTGTCAATGACCTTGGAGATGATGGAGGTATTGAATGACCCCCCTGTAGCATCTGTCTCAGTACCAGCAGCTGTATCATGTTTAATTCACTGGAGGAGATGTTTTAACCTGTGTTCTCATGTGAAATCAGTCTCTAAGTGTAGCAGGTGAGGATGAAGCTCTGATGTTTAATGGTCGTCTTTTCCATTAAAGGATGGAAGAAGTTGTGAACATGCATTAAATTACATAAGGCAGACTGTGTGTTGGGTCTGTGTTTCCACAAGCCCCGCTAGTTTAGAGACTTATTCCTCATGAAGAACACAAGACATAACAGAACATCTTCAACCGTTTTTTCACTCGCTAACGAGGGACGTTTGGGTCAGAACCAGCTCTTGGAGCTCACGCTCCTCACCTGACTCCAGCCCAAATCCTTCAAAGAGCAGCTTCCTCGCAGCTATTTATTGACAAACTGTTACAATGTCATGGTCGCCGTGCCTGCCCGTCCGGCTCCACAAGAATACATGTGTTGTTTGGTTCTCTCTGTCTCTCTCTCTGTCTCTCTCTCTGTCTCTGTCTCTCTCTCTCTCTGCCTCTCTCTCTGTCTCTCTCTCTCTCTGCCTCTCTCTCTCTCTCTCTCTCTCTCTCTGCCTCTCTCTCTCTCTCTCTCTGCCTCTCTCTCTCTCTCTCTCTCTCTCTCTCTCTCTCTCTCTCTCTCTCTCTCTCTCTCTCTCTCTCTCTGCCTCTCTCTCTCTCTCTCTCTCTCTGCCTCTCTCTACCTCTCTCTCTCTCTCTGCCTCTCTCTGTCTCTGTCTCTCTCTCTCTCTCTGTCTCTCTCTGCCTCTCTCTCTGCCTCTCTCTGCTTGGGCGGAGCTTACTGTGGGCTCCCGCCCTTGGCCCACACACCTGTCAACAATCAGCGGTCATCACCAGGAGCACTATTTGAGGCTGGAACACAGATCCTCTCGTCGCTGGATGATTGTATTACTGACGTTAGTGTTTCTCCCAGCTCTTGTGAACCTGTGATTCGTGATTTGTGTGTGACTTCCCTCTCTTCTGCGACAAACTTTCCTCCCCGTACCTGTGACCCCCCAGTCGTGTGAACGTGTGTGAGTTGGGCAAGAAGACGTGAGCGAGTGTGAGAGAGCTTCCCCGAGATTCCCTGGAGTTTGGATTCCCCTTCACTGTATATATCGTGCACTGGTGCTGTAAATAAACTGTTTTTTGGAGACGCCTACCGCTCTGTGCTTGAGTTCCTACTACCAGGTTGTGACAGAATCATCCAGCCACGGAAATGGACTCAGCAGATTCGGCGATCTCAAACCCCACCCTCGCCACTTTGGCCACGATGCTGGAGCGTCATGAGCAAATGTTCACCTTCGAGAAGAGCTCACAAACATCACTCAGGCCGTGGCCCGGTTAACACCGCTACCGACAGCTCCACCTGTCGCCGCTCCTCTGCAGGAGGCGCTAGCTCCAGCAGTAAGTGCCACACCACCTGCTCCCTCACCTGTTCACTATGACAGATTTCTTCCTACACCAAAAGCTTTCACTGGAGAAATTGATAAATGCGCTGGTTTCCTTACTCAATGTACCCTTCAGTTTCGCCAGCAACTGCAAGCCTTTTCTACTGATGGTGCGAAAATTGCTTATATTGTCCAGTTACTCCAAGATCGTGCTCTGACCTGGGCACAAGCTGTGCTTCAAGCAGATCCGGACATCACTTTCACTGACTTTCTTGTTAAGTTTAAAGGTGTGTTTGACAGAAAGGGCACAACTGCCACCGCCGGCCAGCACTTGCTCGCGCTCAAACAAGGTAAACGAAGCATGGCTGATTTTTCTATTGATTTTTCTACTTTGGCCGAACAGACGAAATGGGGGGAAGAGGCCCTTAAGAGTGCATTACTTACTAATGTTAATGAGGAAATAAAGAATGAACTGATGCTTCGTGAACTACCTTCCTCCCTCTGTGTATTCGGGTGGACGACCAAGTGTGCGCACGCCGGAGCGCACGCACACGTTCGGGGCATGAACCGCTGGATTTCTGTGGGACCTCTACTGCAGCTCGTGGGCCGCGTGACGCCGACACCTGGGTTGAGGAAGAACCCATGCAGCTTGGGCGCTCACGGCTGTCGCCCGCGGAGCGCCAGCGCCGCCTTGCGCTGTCTCTGTCTCTTCCTGCCCGACACTGGCAAAAGGGCGCGCTCACCAGTGATCGAGAGGGTGCTGGTGGGTGATCTGTCGAGTGAAAGCCCTCTCCCCAGACTTCTCTTACCGGCTAAACTTGCCGACAAACTAAACATTGCCTTGGAGCCTCTGTCACGGCCTCTTCAGGTCAGCATCTGCACGACATCACTCATGTTTCGGAATTCCTTTCATTATCCCTCTCGGGCAATCACACAGAAAGGATTTGTTTTTTTTCGTTTAAAGCTCCTCTCACTCCGCTGGTTCGGGGTCACCCCTGGCTTGTTCTCCACAACCCACATATTGACTGGGAGAAAGGTGACATACTGGGTTGGAGCGTGAACTGCCTCCAGGCTGCGGCTTCACCCGTTCCGCCCACGGCCTCGCCGTCCGACGCCCCGGACCCCCGCGGGTTTATCATGATCTGCGGGATGTTTTTTGTAAGGATCGTGCGCGGTCCCTTCCCCCCCACCACCCGTACGATTGTGCCATCGATCTTCTTCCTGGAGCTCCGCTGCCGTCTAGCTGCCTGTACAGCCTCTCCCAGCGAGAGGGATGCTATGGAACGTTACATAACGGAGTCGCTAGCGGCGGGGTTGGTTCGCCCCTCCTCTTCCCCTGTCGCAGCTGGGGGTTTTTTTGTGGATAAGAAGGATGGTTCACTGCGGCCGTGTATTGACTCTTGGGGCCTTAACCAGATCACTATTAAAAACAAGTACCCTTTGCCGTTGCTTTCCTCAGCCTTTGAACTGCTTCAGGGTGTGACTATCTTTACCAAGCTGGATCTGCGCAACGCTTACCACCTGGTGCGCATCAGAGAGGGGGATGAGTGGAAGACCGCGTTCAATACGCATCGGGGAAACTTTGAGTATCTCGTGATGCTGTTTGGGCTGACCACCGCCCCCGCAGTGTTTCAGGCGATGGTTAATGATGTCCTTCGTGATTTTGTTAACCGTTGTGTGTTTGTGTACTTAGATGACATCCTGATCTTTTCTAAGACTCTCGAGGAGCACCAAGTCCACGTACGGCAGGTCCTGCTACGCCTCCTGGAAAACCAGCTCTTTGTGAAGGGGGAGAAGTGCGACTTTCACGTGACTTCAGTGAGTTTTTTGGGCCACATCATCGAGAAGGGGGACTTGCAGACTGATCCGGAGAAGGTGCGGGCAGTGGTGGAATGGCCTACTCCTCCTGATCGCCGCCAATTGCAACGTTTTTTTGGGATTTGCTAACTTTTACAGACGGTTCATTCGCGATTTCAGCAGGATCGCTCTCCCACTTACTAAACTCACCTCTCCCAAAGTTCCCTTCCAGTGGGATCCTGCCGCTCAGCGAGCCTTCGCCCTGCTCAAGGAGAGATTCACCACTGCACCCATACTCCGGCAACCGGACCTTACACAGCAGTTTGTTGTGGAGGTGGACGTGTCGGACTCCGGGGTGGGGGTGGTCCTGTCTCAACAGAAGGACGGTAAGCTGCACCTGTGTGCTTTTTATTCTCGCCGTCTCTCTCCAGCAGAATGTAACTATGACATCGGGGACCGGGAGCTTCTGGCTGTCAAGATTGGCCCTGCAGGAGTGGAGACATTGGTTGGAGGGAGCAGCACAATCATTCATCGTCTGGACGGATCACAAGAATCTGGAGTACCTGCGCTCAGCTAGACGTCTCAATTCCCGGCAAGCCAGGTGGGCGCTGCTTTTCTCTCGTTTTGACTTCACTATCACCTACAGGCCAGGATCACGGAACGTAAAGCCAGACGCCCTGTCCAGGCAATTCTCCATCACTGGGGAGGACTCGGACCCCGAGCCTGTCCTCCCGGCCGCCTGTGTGATTGGAGCCATCTCTTGGGAGATCGAGAACCTCATCCAGGAGGCGCAGGAGACCGAACCGAATCCTGGAACTGGCCCGCCTGGTCGCCTCTTCGTTCCTTCAGCCGTCCACTCTCAGGTTCTCCAGTGGGCTCACACCGCCCATTTTTCATGCCATCCTGCCCTCAGTTTCTTTCATTCTTTCTCCCTGTCCTATCCCCCAGTCACGTCTGTCCCGTTTGTAGCAACCAAAAATAAAATAAATACATAATTATAATAAAGGTCAATCAAATGGACCAATATGGCAAGGCCATGATGATCCACTTGGTAAAATAAATCCGCTTGGCATCTTTCTTGGCCTTAAGACAACAATTCTGATGGCTAAAGATCCAAACGGGACACAAAAAAAAATAAAAAAATAAAAAGCTGTCTCCTCAGTTTATTGGCCCTTCTCCCATCTACGCCATTGTGAACCCTGTGTCCGTCCGCCTCAAACTGCCACGCAACATGTGCATTCACGTCTTTCATGTGTCTCAGGTCAAGCCAGTGCTCTCCAGCCCGTTGTGAACGTGTGTGTGTGTGTGTGTGTGTGTGTGTGTGTGTGTGTGTGTATGTGAGAGTGTGTGTGTGTGCATGCATGTGAGAATGTGTGTGTCTCTCTGTATGCATGTGTCTCTGTATGCATGACCTCCTGCTCACCAAAAGAATCATAAAAGCAGGAAGCAACATCACAAGAAACAGATCTTCCAGATAGGATGTATCTGCAATAAAACCTCCCCCAGCACAGAGTGGCTGGAGAGGTGGTCAGAGACAAAGGAATGGCTTTGATCCTACTGCTTGAACCAAGACTGTACAAATTTAAGAAACACAATGACAACATTCAACAATTAGACTTAAGACTGTGTGTATAGTGTAAAATGCTAAAAGTCCATGTTTGACTATATTATGATGTACATTTGATAGCATTAAATATTCCCCAGTGAGTGCAGGTACACTTCAGTCAGAGAGCATCTTTCCTGCCATGAAATCAGCATCACAGTCTCTCTGGTGACTCACAGACAAACTAGCAGAGCGCAGATTCCTGATTTGTACTGGACATGTTAAGAGAAAAGAGAGGAAGAACGACCACCACCACCCTCCCAGTCCAGACTCAACGACCTCCATCACACCTCTCACCCCCCTTTCCTCATCCCTGAAACTCAGAATACACACTCAGGATGTGAGCCGACTATTTCAGAAACAGAAGCCCAGGAAAGCCCCCGACCAGACGGTGTTTCACCCTCCTGCCTCAAATCCTGTGCTGAACAGCTGGCTCCCATCTTTACCCGCATCTTCAACAGATCCCTGGAGCTGTACGAAGTTCCTTTATGCTTCAAACGCTCCACCATCATCCCGGTCCCCAAGAAACCCACCATCACAGGACTGAATGACTACAGACCTGTCGCCCTGACGTCTGTGGTCATGAAATCCTTCGAACGACTGGTGTTAGCCCATCTGAAGGACCACCAGCTGGACCCTCTGCAGTTTGCCTACCGGGCAAACAGGTCGGTGGATGATGCAGTGAACATGGGGCTGCATTACATCCTGCAACACCTTGACCGCCCGGGAACGTATGCCAGGGTCCTGTTTGTGGACTTTAGTTCGGCTTTTAACACCATCGAGCCTGAACTTCTCTCCTCCAAACTCTCCCAGCTCAGCGTGTCACCAGCTACCTGTCAGTGGATCACCAGCTTCCTGACAGACAGGAAGCAGCAAGTGAGGCTGGGGGAGATCACCTCTGAAACTCGGTCCCTCAGTATTGGTGCCCCTCAAGGATGTGTCCTCTCACCACTACTGTTCTCCCTCTACACTAACGACTGCACCTCCAAGAACTCGGCTGTTAAACTCCTAAAGTTTGCAGATGACACCACTGTCACTGGCCTCATTCAGGATGGTGATGAGTCTGCATACCGGCAGGAAGTTGAGTAGCTGGTACTCTGGTGCAGTCAGCACAATCTGGAGCTGAACACTCTTAAAACTGTAGAGATGACAGTGGACTTCAGGAGACATCCCTCAACTCTGCTCCCCCTCACCATATCAGACAGTCCTGTGTCGACTGTGGAGATCTTCAAGTTCCTGGGTACAACCATCTCCCAGGACCTGAAGTGGGAGACCAACATCAACTCCATCCTCAAAAAGACCCAGCAGAGGATGTACTTCCTGAGACAACTGGGGAAGTACAGTCTCCCACAGGAGCTGCTGATCCAGTTCTACACTGCGGTCATTGAGTCTGTCCTGTGCTCCTCCATCACAGTCTGGTATGGAGCAGCCACTAAACAGGACAGGAGCAGACTGCAGCGGACTGTACGGGCAGCAGAAAGGATCATCGGCACCCCCCTGCCCTCCATCCAGGACCTGCACATCTGAAGAACCAGGAACCAGGCAGGGAAAATCATCACAGACCCCTCACACCCTGGACACAGACTTTTTGACCTGCTGCCCTCTGGCAGACGGTACAGAAGCCTGCAGACCAGGACCACCCGACATAGGAACAGTTTCTTTCCCCTCGCCATCTCCCTCCTAAACAGTTGACCTGTCACACTGCTCCCACTGCCAGACTGCAACTGCAACTTATGTACGTTCTGTAGTATTCATCCACCTCATTTCATTTCTGTCATCCTGTAGTTTATGTATATAAGATCTAGATTGGATATTTATGGTTGGTTTACACAGCTGTGTGTGTTTGTGTATGCATGTGTAGCTGTATATATCCACACATGTGTGTGTGTGTGTGGGTGAATTGTGCTGCTTACATTGTTGAGATATACATTGCTGTGCTTGAGAGTCACCATCTACTGGAACCAAATTCCTTGCATGTGTCTGTGCATATACATGGCCAATAAACGCGATTCTGATTCTGAAGAAGCAGAAATGGCTTTGGGAGAAGATATTCCAGGATTCAAACTTGAGACGAGGGAGTTTGTTTCTATCAAACATCAACGAGAACAACAAGGACTCAGTCTGTTGAAGCCACTTGTACCTTCGTGTGTTCGTGCTGGAAAACTATTAAAGACATAAGAGATATGATTTTCATGTCCACATAGAAAACTGACTGAACTCTGTCGCCACGTCTTTCTTTCGGGGGCTTCTGCAGAGAGAAAAACCACACAGCTGATTTGTTATAGCTGCAATCAAAGCAGGAGGATGATGAGGAAGAGCTCAAACAGGAGTGTTTTTGAGAGAGGAAGATGGACGAGAGGACAACAGGAGAGCTTTTGATTGTTACTGCGTCTTAGATGGGATTATTTTGAAGTGGAAGGGAGATGTGTGTTTGCCTGTCCCCACGAGTCAAAGTGTCACAGAAATGAAAGCAGAAAAAAGATATTAGAAAATGATTTCCTGCTGCTACAGCCAGATGGGTCTGTGCCACTCAGAAAGAAGAAACAGGTTGGCGCTACTGGCAGCTGCTGTCATTTACACTGTGAGTTGGGGAGCTATCCAATTTCCTGAGATGAGTTCAGCCAGACGCTGAAAGAGTGTAAAAATATCTGTGTCCATAAAGTCACACTCAGGAAGTGATAACCACACAGCAACGGGACTCCTCCTAAAATTAGGCTGAAGTCCGAGGACACGTAAAAACTCCTCGTGTTTCAGAAATCTGTTGTGTGAGCGTTCGTGTGCAGAGATCCGTCGAGTCCTCCCAGGTTTGAGGCATCGATCAGTGGTGACATTTTCCTCCGGTGAGAACGCCACACAGGAACTTATAAATCAGTTTTATTCAGTTCAGTCTGAGTCTCCGGTGACGTGTTTGTACCTTAACCCTGTAAGGCCTAACGTATCACATTTCATACGTGAGTGTTGGAGACTTTTATTTAGCAGGCTGATTGTGTTTCCTCTGAAGAACTGCATAATACAGCTTCAGCAACAAACCTGGATAATAAAGGACTGACCTGAACAGGCTCCTAGATTCAGAGATGGTCTTTCCCTTTTCACGAGGAGGGGGCCTAAGGGTACATCTGTCACCATCTTACAATGCTGTGATTGCAGCCATTCCCCAACTCTCTGTGAATGGGACTCATGGACATTGATCAGTGGGCTTTGATCAGTGGGTTTTGGTCAGTGGTTGTTGATCAATGGTCATGAGAATTTGCATAATTACGATTAAGGAACTGACCTCCCAGCCCATTGTTCCTTCAGTGGGTTGGTTTCAGTCATTATGCAAATGTGCTGTTTATAAGATTGAAACCTGCAGTCAGCTGAGACTGAAGACGTCACTTGGATGAGTGACGAAACGTTTCTCCCACAAAACGCTACGTCCAGATGAACAGAATCAACTTTTGGAGATTTACTTACCTGGATGATTGAGAATGCATCAAGACAACGTAATGACATGCATCGTGGTAAATGAACACATTATGAGTGGAGGATGAGGATGAGAGGGGACCCAGGAGTCTACAGCAGCATGAAGCATGTTCTGAATGAAGCTTCAGCCCAGATCAAATAAAAAATATTTGTTTCAGTCACTTTTCAGCAGCTCTCTGAGTCAGCCTGCCACAAAAGGAAGGGTGAAGCGAGGCCGGAGACAGTGAGGCAGAACAATAATCACTCATACAGAGGAAGATGTGAGATAGAGACATAACGAGGTAGAAACTGACCTGGGACTCTTCGCTGATTGTTTAAGACAGCTGTAAACATCTGTGTGCTTCGCTTTGCCTCCCCGTCACCTCTCCTTCCCCCTGTCTGACAGTTCAATTCAATTCAATTTTATTTATATAGCGCCAAATCACAACAACAGTCGTCTCAAGGCGCTTTATATTGTACAGTATATCGTACAATAATAGATACAGAGAAAAACCCAACAATCATATGACCCCCTATGAGCAAGCACTTTGGCGACAGTGGGAAGGAAAAACTCCCTTTTAACAGGAAGAAACCTCCAGCAGAACCAGGCTCAGGGAGGGGCGGGGCCATCTGCTGTGATTGGTTGGAGTGAGAGAAGGAAGACAGGATAAAGACATGCTGTGGAAGAGAGACAGAGATTAATAACAAGTATGATTCAGTGCAGAGAGGTCTGTTAACACATAGTGAGTGAAGAAGAAACACCCAGTGCATCATGGGAATCCCCGGCAGCCGACGTCTATTGCAGCATAACTAAGGGAGGATTCAGGGTCACCTGGTCCAGCCCTAACTATATGCTTTAGCAAAAAGGAAAGTTTGAAGCCTAATCTTGAAAGTAGAGATAGTGTCTGTCTCCTGAATCCAAACTGGAAGCTGGTTCCACAGAAGAGGGGCTTGAAAACTGAAGGCTCTGCCTCCCATTCTACTTTTAAATACTCTAGGAACAACAAGTAGGCCTGCAGTGTGAGAGCGAAGTGCTCTAATAGGGTGATATGGTACTACAAGGTCATTAAGATAAGATGGGGCCTGATTATTTAAGACCTTGTATGTGAGGAGCAGGATTTTGAATTCTGGATTTAACAGGAAGCCAAAACAGGAGAAATCTGCTCTCTCTTTCTAGTCCCTGTCAGGACTCTTGCTGCAGCATTTTGGATTAGCTGAAGGCTTTTCAGGGAGTTTTTAGGACTTCCTGATAATAATGAATTACAGTCGTCCAGCCTGGAAGTAATAACTGCATGAACTAGTTTTTCAGCGTCGCTCTGAGACAGGATATTTCTAACTTTAGAGATGTTGCACAAATGGAAGAAAGCAGTCTTACATATTTGTTTAATATGTGCGTTGAAGGACATGTCCTGGTCAAAAATGACTCCAAGGTTCCTCACAGTGTTACTGGAGGCCAAGGTAATGCCATCCAGGGTAAGAATCTGCTTAGATACCATATTTCTAAGGTTTTCAGGGCCGAGTACAATAACCTCAGTTTGATCTGAATTAAGAAGCAGAAAGTTAGCGGCCATCCAGGTCTTTATGTCTTTAAGACATTCCTGCAGTTTAACCAATTGCCGTGTGGCTAGACCGTCCCATTTCACCTGACTTCGTGTTGATGATGATTAGATTGTGTGTGTTGGAGGGCACTGAATACGTAACCCCGGCTCCTTCATTTAAAACCATGATTACCCAGCTTCCTCTCTGTTTCTCCCATTTCCAGCTGCACTGCAGCATGTGGAGGAGGAAGAGGAGGGGCAGTCCAGCTCGTCTTCACTTTGTAATTTCACTTTGACAGTAAGCAACATGTTCACCCGAGAGGACAGAAAAAAGCTACAGCTCGTCCTCCTCACGTCACTGAGCTCAGTGTCCCTTTACCGTTCTGAAATAAAAACAGCTGACTGGCTCACAAACGGTGAGAAGGGGCTGGTCTGGACTTTTCTTATGTATTGCAATAATGCTAAGTTCTTGTGCTATTATTTAGATTGGGTTTAGTTGTGTTCAGTCGAGTTTGTTTCCCCTGTGTCCCTGTGTATGTGAGTCTTTTCCTTCTTCTGTCTTGTTCTCTTAATGTCTAGTTATGCCGTGCTTGCGTCTCCCTCATCTGTTCTCATGTGTCTCTCCAGTTTGTCTGCGTGTTCATGTTGTCAAGCTGTGTCATCACGTCTCTCCAGGTTTCCTGTTTTATTTTGAAAGTCTGGTGTGTCCATGTTCAGTGTGTTTAGTTTGTGGCGTCATGTTCGCTTGTGTCAGCTGTTTTCCCCGTTGTTTCCACTTCCCTCATTGCCTGTCTGTGTATTTAAGTCCTCTGTGTTCAGTGTTGGGTCATCTGTTCGTCTTCATGTCAGGTCACAGAGTTTCAGCTTCACGCTCATGTTTGGTGTCTTTCATAGTCACATTGTTGCATGAACCTGTTCAGTTCCATGTTCTTGTCTCTTGTCATTGAGTTTAGCTTCGCACGTTTTTCTGTATCAGCCGTCATAAAGGCTCGCGTTTTCTTTGATCATCAGTTTTTTCTCATCTGCTTTTGGGTCCGCTCTGCAAACACACCGGCGCTCCCCGCTGTGACAGGGAAGCCGCTGAGTTTATCTGTGATCGAAGCCTGAATGATTCGTTCACTGAGGAGGTCGTGGAAACTCCAGCACTGCTGAAGGTCACGGATATCGTCCCCGCGCACAGAGATTCCTCCGGGTCCTCTGAGTATGCTGTAGATGTCATGGTATGTAGATGATGTCATGTTCACAGTGAGGATTCAGTTTCTGCAAGTTGGCGAAGCTCTGCCCGATCATGTGACCAGGCTGCTGACAGGTCAGCTGATCAGCTGTTTTTCTTTCTTTTGCAATCTTTATTGACCTGTACTCAATTTTAGAGACGTGTTAGCTGCCATCAAGTTCAAACTGAGCTCATATTTCTATTGAAGCACTTTATTTTCTCCGTTCATGTTTTCTGTGTTGTGAGTGTGAATAAAATCTGGATTTATGAGATTCTCATAAATCCAGATTTTATTCACACTCACAACACAGAAAACATGAACGGAGAAAATAAAGTGCTTCAATAGAAATATGAGCTCGGAGGGTTTGAACATTGATGGCTTTCCTCCTGCTGCTGCTGTATTGTTGTTTTGAGGAGAACCAGTGTGAACTCCCTCGAGAACAGAGAAAGACGTCTGCAAATAAACACACCAATCTGCCAACACAACACAAAACACACCCACACAAAGCTCTGCCTGTTGCTTCGGTCTGTGATGCTAATCACAGTTTTCAGCACGAGGGGGTGGAGAAGAAGACGGCAGGAGAGGAGGAAGAGAGGAGGCAGTGAGAGGAGAAGAAAGGAGAAAATGAGTGATGATAAGGTAACTCTTACCTCCTCAAAATGATCTGTGTGTATTTCTAAAGCGGTGATCCAGCCATGGTGTGGTAGTGATGGTTGTCAGAGTGAAGGAACGTGTGTGAATGGGCTGAGCTCTAATTTGGCACTCACGTGTGATCAGAGGTGACTCCTGTGTGGGATAGTCTGCATGTTAATCAGTGTTGGCTCCCTGAGGAAGACGGGAAGGATGAACACCAAAACCCTTTTTCTTTTTTAAAGTACCCACTTGGATCGGCTCGACGCCACTGCAGACCACACGACTTGGTCGGTCCGATGAAGAGCCTTCCAGACCGCTGCTACATGTTGTAGCTGTTCTCTGTCACTGGGGGGCAGCGTCACAGACGTGTTCATGTTTGAGCTGTTGGCACTGCTTTAAGCTGAGCATGCAGACTGTCTGAGCTTCCAGTAGTTTTTTCACATTTCTTGCTCTTGTTGTGAGCTCAACTTTCAACCAATCAGGGTGCTACCTACGCATCGCTGTGATCCCCATCAGGCTTTGACAGCTGCATAGCAACATGTCTGCGTAGGCTGCACATCCAAAAAGTGTGCTGCAGAGTAAACTAAGCTGGAATTCACCAGTCAGACCAAACTTGTCAAACATGACCAAAGTCTGCTTTTTTACTTTAAACGAGACTGTGAAGCTGTCTCAAAGGCTTGATGCTGTTTATCTGGACGTAGCGTTTTCAGGGGAAGAACAAGAAAGCTCCAGGAAAGAAGGACAACCACTGCCTAAGTGAAAACCTGTAGCGATCCCGTATGTGTCGAGAGTATCAAGTGAGACACGTTTTTTCTAAAACCGGGTCTCTGTGGCTTTTAAACCCAAAACACGCTGCGCCAAAAATTGGTCCACAAACAGCGTAACATAGTGTACGCTGTTAAGTGCAGGAGGATTGCCAGGATTTATACATCGGGGAAACCAAACAACCTCTGGCGAAGCGGATGGCACAACACAGAAGAGCCACCTCGTCAGGCCAGGACTCTGCAGTCTATTCACACCTACAGGCCAGTGGACACTCTTTCAATGATGAGGATGTTCACATCCTGGACAGGGAGGAACGCTGGTTTGAGGGCGGAGTCAAGGAGGCCATTTACGTGAAAAGGGAAAGACCATCTCTGAATGGAGGAGGGGCCTAAGGGTACATCTGTCACCATCTTACAATGCTGTGATTGCAGCCATTCCCCAACTATGTGAATGGGACTCATGACCATTGATCAGTGGTCATGACAATTTGCATATTAATGATCATGTAACTGATGATGATTGCTCATGCATCAAGACTCTATGAAGGCTGGGCCTTTTCAAGAAATGATAATGAAGTAATGAGAAAGAGCTACAAACAACCATAACTGTCACAGGACCACAGCTGAGACTCTTTATTATTTACAACAATTTGATATGTGTGCACTGGCAAGCTGAAGATTTCTGTTGAAGTCGTTTGTCTGCAGAGAGGGGCCCACATCCAGGTACCTGCATAGGGCCTCACCTGTTTGTGCAGCGATGCTGTGAAGAGGCCTTTATGGAGAGAAGAAAGCTCAGCGACACCTAAGAATGTATATTTTTGTGCCAATGGGACCACATAAGGAAAAATTAAAAGCTACTCTTCGTTTCATAATAATGAAACAGGAAACAGAAGGAAAATGATGAAGACAGGTGAGAGAGACAGAAGAAGAAAAGCTCAAAGCAGGAACAGAGAGGAAAGGTGAGCTGGATACCGCTGGGCCATGACTGTAAGGCACCAAACTATGTAAGAACCCTTAAAAACCTCGTATTTCTCCCTGTTTAAGAAGCGGGTGGAGGCGTGTTTCATTAGCTGCTTAGGAACTCCTGGGCTAACACTCATAGTTCACACTGCAGGCTGCAGACGGAGCACCTACAGAGCCTCCACCTCATGACTGTTGCCTCTCCATCCCCCAGCAGCCTTCACTCACTGTGTTACATGCACTGATGAAACACTGGGCTTGTTTTGTGTCAGCAACAAGAAGACATATGAGTCATGTGCTCTTCCCATCCTACACAAATCTGATCACGACCTCCAGCCTCCATCAAGGAAGAAGAACTGGTCTGGTCAAGGATGAGAGAAAGGACCATCCTGACACATCTGTGTGGGGGGTGTTTGGCGACGCTCATGAGGAGGGCATCACCAGTCTCCCTCAAAGCTTTATGGACTAAGAAGCTTCTCCAACAAAACCCCTACATCACTCCTGATGTCGAGGCTCTTCTCAAATAAACCAGGGAAGCTTTTAGGTCAGGCAGTGAGGAGGAGCTGAGGAGGAAAATCGGGTCCAGGAGGAACATGTCAGAGCCTACTGCACCACCCTCCCCTGCAGCTGAGCCAGGGACCACACCTCCGCCACAGTCACACTCTGGTTTCCTGCCCTCTTTCCACAGCTGTCACCTCCTCCCGCCTCCGAACTAAGAGTACTTTGTGCAAGAGTGGGCTGATACTGCAGATGAAAAACCAGCACTCACTTCTTCACTTCTGACCAATATTATGTAAAACAAACTTCATGCCTACTTTTATTTTTCTCACTTCCTCTTTTTAATCATGTTGCACTGCTCAGTGTTTCCTTTTTGTATTTCAGTGTGGATTTATTAATGCTGCTGTTTATGAGCTGCACAGCAGGGAGATTAAAGGCTGATCTTAAAGATCTTAAAGATCCTTTCACGGAGACCTCCCCATGGCTCATTTAACTCTGAACCATCATTTCACTGAATGGTTCTGCAAACAGGAGACACCGACGGCTGTGCAAAGCTTTTATTCTGCACTTCCCTATTCTCTGTGGTCTGTAGGGCTGTCATTGGTTGGGTCAAAGGTCAGACTCACTGAGCTTTAACTGTGGGATGTTTTAGTCCATCTGCTTCTTATTCTGTGAGTGAGAAACTATTGTCCTGTTTTCTCTCAGTGGAATGTGTTTGAGCACATCGTTGCTGCAGATATCAGCCTGCTGCAGGAGGCCATGCTTCCACACTCCTGAGAGTGCTGCGCTGAACTCCCTGTGCAGTGACAGGAGTTGTTTTACATCAGGGCTAATTAGCCGGATATGAAGAAGCAGGCAGACAAATCCGATCAGCGAGCTCTCCTGAGCTTTAAAGGTTTATCGGGTTTCAGAGTGAGAGCCACCGACGGGAGAATGGGGAGAGGAACAAAGACAAAGATAATGAGCAGCTACAAACACAGACTGAGGAGGAAACAAGCAGCAGGAATGCATTTTGGATTATTAGAAGAATCGCTCATGGTTTTCTGGACATTATGATTCCTTTCATTTTTGCTAATAATGAAACAGCAGCAGTTAAGTGAACTGCAGCCATTCTGCTACTGTGTGTCTGTGTTGTTTCAGTGCTCATCAGACTGATTTCATTCACTGCTGAATCAGAGAAACTGTGAGTGAATGAAGAGCTTCTGATTGTTGAGTCGCATCTGCAGTCTCTTCCTGTGTATGATGACCAAGAACTAGCTTAGCACTAATAATCCCCCAGAGGATGCAGACTAGTCACAGAGGTTCATCTCATCATTCATTGAACTTTAACAAAGTTCACTTCAGTCACCATAAACCTCTTCTGGAGGCTTTTCATGAGCTACCTCTCACAGCTGCACGTCACCACTTTTGAAGCAGGTTTTTCTGTTTTTGCTTTTCAGCTCATACATCATGAGAAGTCCTCCTTTAATCGCTGATATCAGGGCTGCACTCATTTATTGTTTTTAACACTTAACGTTTACACAGACTCAAGATCCTAAATTTTATTTCACAAATGAAATGAATGACATTTGTGTTCCTATCATACCCTCAGTTACACAGTTACACAAGCTAAGGTGCAGTGTTGGGGCTGAGGATCATAGGTCCATAGGTGCCTTAGAAGGGCCGTATACTACGACTGCATGAATTATATGTTTACAACAGTGATTTTAAAAAAGAAAAGAAAATTAAAAATGAAGTTAGTTTAAAACAGTGAGGACACACACACACAGACACACACTGTATTTCTTTTATTGTTCACACATGAAGACACAGTAAAGTTAAAACCAGTCAAAGAGACATCAGAGTGGTCGTCACGGTGATCCTGCTATAGAAACATGAACAGGTAGAAAGAGCCCGACTGCTCATCAGTTTGTTACCTGTTGGAGTTCAGGCTCTGGCTGCTGGACTGGAGTCTGCTCATCTTTAACATCACTCTGGGTTCTTGGCTAGCTTAGTGTTAGCATGCTGTCTGTACAGATGTTAGCAGTGTAATACAGATGTTTCTGTCCTGGCCTGGTTTGCCTTAGTGAGAACTTCTCTGAGTAATGACATAATTGTAACTGTAATGTTATAACTGATTTTAGCACAGTACTATGTGTTACAGGCATGGCCCCTTAAGGATGAAGCATCATGGGAAATGTATTTCGAGGAGAATATGTGGGACTGCCCCTCCCGTTGTGTGTGTGTGAGCGTGAGGGAGAGAGTCGGAAAAAGAGGTTCGAGTAGCTACTGAGGAAAACGGCAAAGGAAAGCATAAAAGCATAATAACTCCCACAGGAGCCAAGGGGTGTGTCTGCGGTGCCCATTGTAAGTAAGCTGTTAAGAATCATCTGTACACGGTCTTCGCGCCTCTGAAGTAATAAAGTTTCGGTGAAGCAGCTTTCCAGTGCCCCTCTCTGTCTCTTCACTAGCAAAGTTGGCCTGCACAGTAAGCCAGTTACCGGCTGCAAGCCAGTCACAGAACCCGACGTATTAGCCAGAGGTCTCTTTGCTATGGAGCCACAGACCTGGCTGAGGTAACACATGTTACATTACTGTGTTACTGAAAACTGTAATGCGATTACAGTAATACACTGCTGCACCCACACATTACACCCAACACTGCTGAAATGTAAAGCAGTGCCTCGAATGGCAGGAGTCACATAACGCAGCCAGGAGTCGAACGTCAGCAAAGCTTCAGCAGGTCTGGAGGTGACTTTAATGGACCGGGTGATTAAGAGATGTAAACCAAGCAAACAGGTGTGTTTGCGTGAACCAGGTGAGCGGCATGGTGAGACAGGTATCAGCATGTTGGCGAGGCCTCCTGAAAGTATCAAACAGTGAATTTGATGCTTTCATTGGGTTCTGTTTCTGCCATCAGGACTCTATCAGGACTTGTGTGACGGATGGATGATGTTTCAGCTTCACGTTTGCACTGATGTCTGTGCGGCTTTATAAAACACGCGTCTTCAGACATGAGGGAAAGGCAGACCTGAGGGTGATTCACCGATGAGTCAGAGTGGTGCACTGAGGGAGATGACTGCGACTTATTGTCTTTGGTCGAGTGTCCGATGGAGGCTCTCTCCCAGCATAGCTAACAGGATTTGTGAGCGCGGTGGTACAGCTCAGTAAACAAAGAAATCATCCACTCCTCCGCACTAACAAGGAGAGCTAACAAGTCCCCATAGACCCCGACCCCGTTCACCTTGTAGCTCCTGAAGGCAACAGGCAAATCATTTAGTGATCCAATCTCCTTAATTCCCAACAAGACTGAAAAAAAACTGCAATGAAAATGATCATTATTAAAAAGATAATGATCCAATTCAGCGCATCATATTGAATGAAGAATCATATGATGGTCACATTAACGTCCACTGGAAGGAAAACTGGAGTTTTCATAGCTTTAAATTTTTAATTTTTTTTAAATTTTGAGTCTGTGAAGAGAGGAATGTTGTTCCCGTCTGATAGAGGATTCTAGCAGCACCCATGAAGCCTTTCCAGATGTTCCATAGGCTCTCATAGCCCCACCCTCCTCCGAGCACTGATAAGAAGCCGGGCTCTTCTTCCTCTTCTCTTTAGTTTGAGGTGTCCATGTTTGGATGGGTCTGACCTCAGATCAGTCTTAAAGGAGACGGCGCTGTTTCTCCATCGTGGTCACGCATGGCTTCTCATCCTCGTGATGGAGCTGTAACCTGCACGTGTGCACTGCACGCCGAGCCGCTCGCAGACTCGGGTTTCTGGAAGCGTTCCTGAGCCCGTGTACTGATTTATCACAGAGTGGCGTTTGAAGGTTATCGTCCTCGTCCCCGTGCAAGGAGATTCCTCCAGGTCCTCTGAGTATGCTGATGATGTCATGTTCACAGTGAGGATTCAGTTTCTGCAGGTTGGTGAAGCTCTGCGTCTCTAAGGCTGCGTTCACACTGCAGGTCTTAATGCTCAATTACGATTTTTTGATCAAATCCGATTTTTTTGTCTGCTTGTTCACACTACAAATAAAATGCGACAGCAAACGCGCTCTAGTGTGAACGCTCAAAGCGGTCCGCATGCGCAAAAGAAGGCGTCACACACAACGCGCTCTGTTTAGACCCAGACCAAACAGTATTGTTTGACTATTTCGGACTTTATGTTTACCGGTTTTTGCTTTAAGTTATAAAGTTATTTTGTTATTTACATTTGGCCTAATAATGATCCTTATTGCTGTTTTAGAGGAGCGGTGCTTCAAAGGATAGTTGCAGATTTCTGTCAGAATCTGCAGATTGTACAGTACAAATAAAATGTTCACGTTGTCTTCCCAACTGTTTCACTGGATGGCCAGGAAGCATTCACGATGTCTTCTCGGGCGCTGATAATTGGCGTCTGTCTTGTGTCAGTGACGTAAAAGATGGATTTAATGCGACATGACCATCAAACAGCAGTCGCTTTCTAAAACATCAGATATGTATCGGATTCAGTACCACATACGAAAGTGACTCAGATCGGATTTGAAAATATCGGATTTGTGCCGTTCACACTGTCAGACCATGATCGGATATGGGTCGCAGAGGGTCAGAAAAGTCGGATTTGATGCGCTTTCGCCTGCAGTGTGAACGTAGCTTTAGATGTTCTTTTTCATATGTGTACACATGTGTGTACCTGTGAGTAGATATGTGTACTTGTGAGTACCTGTGTGTACCTGTGAGAACCTCTGTGTACCTGTGAGAACCTGTGTGTACCTGTGAGAACCTGTGTGTACCTGTGCGTACCTGTGTACCTGTGCGTACCTGTGTGTACCTGTGAGAACGTCTGTGTACCTGTGAGAACATGTGTGCACCTGTGAGAACCTGTGAGTCCCTGTGTGTACCTGTGTATACCTGTGAGAACCTGTGAGTACCTGTGAGAACCTGTGTGTGCCTGTGTGTACCTGTGCCTACCTGTGAGAACCTGTGAGTACCTGTGTGTACCTGTGAGAACCTGTGCGTACCTGTGTGTACCTGTGAGAACCTGTGCATACCTGTGTGTACCTTTGACAACATGTGTGTACCTGTGAGAACCTGTGTTTACCTGTGAGTACATGTGAGAACCTGTGCGTACCTGTGAGAACCTGTGCGTACCTGTGAGAACCTGTACGTACCTGTGTGTACCTTTGAGAACCTGTGTGCACCTGTGAGAACCTGTGCGTACCTGTGTGTACCTGTGAGAACCTGTGCGTACCTGTGTGTATCTTTGAGAACCTGTGTGTACCTGTGAGAACATGTGTGCACCTGTGAGAACCTGTGTGTCCCTGTGTGTACCTGTGTGTACCTGTGAGAACCTGTGAGTACCTGTGAGAACCTGTGAGTACCTGTGAGAACCTGTGCGTACCTGTGTGTACCTGTGAGTAACTGTGCGTACCTGTGCGTACCTGTGTGTACCTGTGAGAACCTGTGCGTACCTGTGAGAACCTGTACGTACCTGTGTGTACCTTTGAGAACCTGTGTGTACCTGTGAGAACCTGTGGGTACCTGTGAGTACCTGTGCGTACCTGTGAGAACCTGTGAGAACCTGTGCGTACCTGTGAGAACCTGTGTGTACCTGTGAGAACCTGTACGTACCTGTGTGTACCTGTGAGTACCTGTGCGTACCTGTGTGTACCTGTGAGAACCTGTGCGTACCTGTGTGTACCTGTGAGAACCTGTGGGTACCTGTGAGTACCTGTGCGTACCTGTGAGAACCTGTGAGAACCTGTGCGTACCTGTGAGAACCTGTGAGTACCTGTGTGTACCTGTGAGTACCTGTGCGTACCTGTGAGAACCTGTGCGTACCTGTGAGAACCTCTGTGTACCTGTGAGTACCTGTGCGTACCTGTGAGAACCTGTGTGTACCTGTGAGAACCTGTACGTACCTGTGTGTACCTGTACGTACCTGTGTGTACCTGTGAGAACCTGTACGTACCTGTGTGTACCTGTGAGAACCTGTGTGTACCTGTGCGTACCTGTGTGTACCTGTGAGAACCTGTGCGTACCTGTGAGAACCTGTGCGTACCTGTGAGAACCTGTGCGTACCTGTGCGTACCTTTGAGAACCTGTGCGTACCTGTGAGAACCTGTGCGTACCTTTGAGAACCTGTGTGTACCTGTGAGAACCTGTGTGTGCCGGTGAGAACCTGTGTGTACCTGTGCGTACCTGTGAGAACCTTTGCGTACCTGTGAGAACCTGTGTGTACCTGTGCGTACCTGTGAGAACCTGTGCGTACCTGTGAGAACCTGTGCGTACCTGTGAGAACCTGTGCGTACCTTTGAGAACCTGTGTGTACCTGTGAGAACCTGTGAGTGCCTGTGTGTACCTGTGAGAGCCTGTGCGTACCTGTGAGAACCTGTGCGTACCTGTGCGTACCTGTGAGAACCTGTGCGTACCTGTGAGAACCTGTGCGTACCTTTGAGAACCTCTGTGTACCTGTGAGAACCTGTGTGTGCCTGTGAGAACCTGTGTGTACCTGTGCGTACCTGTGAGAACCTGTGCATACCTGTGAGAACCTGTGTGTACCTGTGCGTACCTGTGTGTACCTGTGCGAACCTGTGTGTACATGTGCGTACCTGTGAGAACCTGTGCGTACCTTTGAGAACCTGTGTGTACCTGTGAGAACCTGTGTGTGCCTGTGTGTACCTGTGAGAACCTGTGTGTACCTGTGAGTACATGTGTTTAACTCTGTGTACCTGTGAGAACCTGTGTGTACCTGTGCGTACCTTTGAGAACCTGTGTGTACCTGTGTGTACCTGTGAGAACCTGTGAGTACCTGTGAGTACATGTGAGAACCTGTGTGTACCCGTGAGTACATGTGAGAACCTGAGAGAACCTGTGTGTACCTGTGTGTACCTGTGAGAACCTGTGTGTACCTGTGCGTACCTGTGCGTACCTGTGAGAACCTGTGCGTACCTGTGAGAACCTGTGCGTACCTTTGAGAACCTGTGTGTACCTGTGAGAACCTGTGAGAACCTGTGCGTACCTGTGAGAACCTGTGTGTACCTGTGCGTACCTGTGCGTACCTGTGAGAACCTGTGCGTACCTGTGAGAACCTGTGCGTACCTTTGAGAACCTGTGCGTACCTGTGAGAACCTGTGTGTGCCTGTGTGTACCTGTGAGAGCCTGTGCGTACCTGTGAGAACCTGTGCGTACCTGTGCGTACCTGTGAGAACCTGTGCGTACCTGTGAGAACCTGTGCGTACCTTTGAGAACCTGTGTGTACCTGTGAGAACCTGTGTGTGCCTGTGAGAACCTGTGTGTACCTGTGCGTACCTGTGAGAACCTGTGCGTACCTGTGAGAACCTGTGTGTACCTGTGCGTACCTGTGTGTACCTGTGCGAACCTGTGTGTACCTGTGCGTACCTGTGAGAACCTGTGCGTACCTTTGAGAACCTGTGTGTACCTGTGAGAACCTGTGCGAACCTGTGTGTACCTGTGAGAACCTGTGCGAACCTGTGTGTACCTGTGTGTACCACAGGTTTCTCTGGTCAGGTTTGTTTCTGAGGACAGTAAAAGACTTTTCTCCACACGATTATGTTTTTCTAACGTGTTTGAGAACACACACACACACACACACACACACACACACACACACACACACACGCGCACACGCACACACACGCACACACACGCGCGCACACACACACACACACACAGTGGTGTGTTGCCTGGAAACAGGTGACCTTGTGTTACCTGTCACAGCTTGTGGCTCTGACACGGACTGAGTCAGTGTGTTTGTTGTTCTTTAATTGTGTTCTCAGTTTATATGTACTCCATCCATCCTGTCCCTCTGGTCCAATCAGAGGGACAGGATGATCCAAACGCAGGACTATGGAGCAGCGTGTTTGTCCTGTCAAGTTAATGTTCTGTGATGAGTGTGTCAACCACACATAAAGCAACACTCTGATGTTCCTCATGCTTCTGACTCATTTAGCAGGCGTGACGACCTCGCTGTGTAAATAAGAGTGAAAAATTAAAGTAGACGTATTTGATTCCTACAGCATCTGAACAGTCTGTGGAAGCAGAGCAGCAGGATGTGAGGGCCCAGGTGAGTGACAGGTGAACTCAGCGAGGTGTCTGAATTTAAATGTGTGCACAAAAGCATCTCGCAGGCACGTGTGTGTGCGTGTGTGCCTGTGTGTGTGTGTGTGTGTGCGCGCCTGTGTGCGTGTGTGTGTGTGTGTGTGTGTGAGCACAGCCAATTTGCTGATAACCGGCACCGTCTCGTAGGACTAGTGTGTAACTATGGCAACAGCTGGAGAAGGCAGTGGTTGGTGGTGATGGAGCAGCAGCTTCTCTCCAGCTGTTTATGGCGTCTGCTTTGATTTGGTTTCTGTTTTTTATTCAGAATTTTTTGAAATGAGTCAATTAGCCTGAGCGAATGAAAAAAGAGCAAAAATAAATGAAATCTACTGAAGTCTGATCCCAGTCCTGTAAGTACTGGATCGAGTATCTCATAAACAGTAAAAGGTCAATAATAAAAGATGTGACAATAAAACACAAGATTAAACAACACATCACATCATCAGACTGACAAACTGCTCCCAGATTTAATCTAATTTAGTCGATTGAATCGATTTCTGTTGCAGATACTCTATTTTTTCTTCATCAGCTGGTTAAAAACTGTTGTGCTGGATGTGCCGCTTAGAGTCGGGCAGGAAAAACAACTCAGATTACATAAATGTTCAAATAAAACGACTATTTGAAATCAGAGTTTCTCCTTTTTTATTTTTCAGTTCAACCCAGCTTCATCTAAACAGCATCAAATCACAAAAACAGGTGACCTATAGAGTAAGGTGAACTCATCGGGTCAAAACGCGACGTCTCTACGAGACAGAGTCCCCCGGTTTGTGAAGGTCCATGAAAAGGTTTGGGTCGACGAGCTGCACCTGACAAACTGACCCAATCACATGACCTCTGTGATGGCGGGGATAAAGGTTAGTGAGGGTTTCTACTGCGGTCGCTGCTGATGAATTATTTTGGACTTAGTAAAATAAAACAGGAGATTGAAAAGTCCAAAACAGGTACAAATACAAGGAAAACAGGCTTGATGCTACATGTCATGCACATTTTGTGTTGGAGATGTCCTGCTTTTCTTTCTCTATCAGGTAAACTCACCTGGATGCTGGAGGAAGGGGAGAGGTGAGAATAGAGTTTTGTACCTGGCAGCACTCTAAGTGAAGCAGAATAAAAATCAATCCGACAACCTTCAGTGGACACAACGTGCTCTCCTACCTAAGTCTGACATTCAACACATATCAGCTGAGGGCGGAGGAGGGGGAGGGGGGGCTGAGAAATAATGATTGGGGGTGGGGACAAAAGAGGAGGAAGGGCACCGAAGATAACAGCGAGTTTAATCATTCACACCTTTCAGACAGGAAGTCTGTGGGTGTCTTTAGGAGGACCAAAAATCGTCATGCCACAATACTCGTGGGGACCAAACGGCAGTCCTCATAAATCTGAAGGTGCAAAATGTTGTTTTAGGGAAGGGGTTACAATTAGGTCATGGTTAGGCTCAGGGTAAGGGTGACCTCTGTGATGGAGGCCACAGGTGGTGCATAGAGGTAACTCGATGTCCTCACTAAGATGTGAAAATGTGTGTGTTATATCAAGGTCTTAAACGGTGTCCTCTCTCTCCTTTAAAACTGAGTAAACACTGTCCAGCTCCACATGTTGACTCTCAGAACAGCTGATGGGAGGAGGAGGAGGTATATTCTCTGTGTAAATAACACCGTCTTTTAAAGCTGTTATCATCTTTGATTTCTGCTTTGTGAAACAAACTTGGAGACAGCATGAAGGACACCTGAGCCTGAGGCACGCCATCCAAACGTGTCAGACGTTCATCTGCACATGCTCAGAAACGTCTGTCAGCTGTAGCAGCATCTGAGGCAAGCAGCTAAAGAGTGCAACACCAGAGCTAGTTAGACGGGGACTCAGATACCAGGAAGCCGACAGAATACTATCATTGGTGAGGCCTGCTGAACCTGGTAGGACAGAAATATTAACAGTATTTCCACTCACACGCTGTTTCACTCATATCTCCAAAAAGTTGATTCTGTTCATCTGGACGTAGCATTTTGTGGGAGAAACATTTCGTCACTCATCCAAACTCTCTGTGAATGGTACTCATGTCCATTGATCAGTGGTTGTTGATCAATGGTCATGAGAATTTGCATAATTAAGATTAAGGAACTGACCTCCCAGCCCATTGTTCCTTCAGTGGGTTGGTTTCAGTCATTATGCAAATGTACTGTTTATAAGATTGAAACCTGCAGTCAGCTGAGACTGAAGAAGTCACTTGGATGATGACGAAACGTTTCTCCCACAAAACGCTACGTCCAGATGAACAGAATCAACTTTTTGGAGATTTACTTTCCTGGATGATTGAGAATGCATCAAGATGTTTCACTCATAACTTCCCAAACCGACTACTACATTTCCAACAAACAGGTCATCACAGAGAATCACTGAAGTCAGGAAAGTCCTCTTCAAAACATCTCACTGTCCACAAAGGCGATCAAAGATCTCCTACATCCTGTCTTCTGTTTCCTTCGAACCAGAGAGAATTTGACTGAATGTGATGTTTGGTCGCATTTAGGCTGCTGTAAACTGAAAGTTTTAACCAACCAGCTAGTTTCTACCACTGTCTGTGTATGAAAGCAATTCCAGTCTGTATTTCTGATAGTGAAACACATGAACCCAGAGACTCCAGTGTAACCCTAAACCAGGGCCCGGACATTAAAAATAATGAGTCTCTTTTCTCAGACATGAACTCTGGCCAAGTGTTCGGCTGCGATTATGACACATTAAAACTAAAGCTTCGAGTCATTGGACATTATCAAGGCAACATTTTCTCAACAAAAACCAGCAGAAGATGCGATTTAACAACACATGGTCCGACCATGTAGAAATACACCCCCTTCACATTCTGTCTTTCTTATAAGATCTGCTCTGTCACCAGACTGTGACCACTGGCTTCAGGTTCTTTGGATCCTTTAGATACATTAAAAACTTCATGCTCTAACTATGATTAAAACATGGGGCCAGAACTTCAGCATTTGAGGTTAATAAGCAACCATGGTTAGCAACTAATGATGTCAATCATCAGCAAATGAACATCAATTTCACGGAAATCTCGGAAAATTTAATTTCATGGAAAGTTTTATTTAAAGTAGTGACAGACACTCGATATTATAGTCAGAACTTCGTGTTTACACCGAAGTGCTCCAATCAGCCAATCATCAGATTGAATCCTGAGGCTGACGATAAGCTTGAGAGCAGCCAGAGAGGTTGCTTTTTTACTGCCTTAAAGGTTTTGCTGTGAAGTCCACATCACGCTGCTGATGGTTTAGTGTTCACAGTGCCGTGTGCTTCCTTTTCCTCACAGAAGCTTCAGGTCCTCACCTGATACCCTGCTGGATTGTCAGGGTTGTCACATCCGAAGGAGGGATTGGTGGCTGAGAACCTGGCAACTCGGTGCCAACGTTTGCTGCAGAGTTCAGCAGATGAGAGGTTGGGAACCTGGCAACTCAGTGCCGAAGCATACTACATATCGCCCCCGATGGATAACCTTGCTCAAGCATTTCGCGAAAGGAAGGATGGAAACATCATGACGGCGAAGAACAATAGAGTATGGAACTAGCGACAGATTTCCAGTTTGCTTTAAATAGTGTTAGTAGGCAAACGGAGCTGAGTTTCCCCCTGCTACCTGGCGCTGGCGGGTGGGTGGAACTACGCTGTAGCCTTTGTTGTTGGAGTCGCGATTTGTTTGGAAGCGTGGGTCCGTCGGCTTTTCGGCTAACTTGCCCAGCCTGTGACCCGTTTCGGAGCAACATGAGAGGAGCTGTGAGTTCTGCTGGCGGGCGAGCTCGCTGGTTTTCACTGAAGTAGCGGGCGGCCGGAGTTACTTCATGACTGGATTTAGCGAAGATGACTGGATGGATGGACGTAGCAGACCGTATGTTGGGTGGTGAGGAAACCGCCAGGAGCTCGTCAGCAGTGTTGGGTAAGTTACTTTAAATTAGTAACTTAGTTACATTACTAGTTACTTCTATCAAAAGTAACTCAGTTACTTCAAGTTACTCGTTACTTTCAGAGTAACTAGTTACTAGGGAAAGTAACTTTGGTTTTACTCAGAATTCTCTTGTTAATGTGTTGCTTCCGTAACTGGATACCCAGCAAGATTGCCAGTCTTCTAGCTTGCTTACTTGCCACAAGTGCACTGTGCCACCTACCAATAGAAAGGAAAAAATAATGTGCACATTTCCACGAGAGAAATCCCACACCTGATTCTATCCTAGCCTGCTTTTTACATCCAACACAAAAACTGCAGTCGTGGTGCTTTCGATTGTACTCAGAACTCGGAAATTCTGCCTTCTGAATAGGAAGATGTAGGTAACACCAGACTGAAGATGAGCTGCATACAGAGCTGGACTGGGACAAAAAAATCGTCCTGGGCATTTTGACTAGAGACCGGCCCACCATTATAGGAAAAATCATAAAGCCTTTGAATGAAAATAAACACTGTTGTGACAGTGATGTACACTGTTCTGATGGTATATATGTATCAATCTATCAATTGTTTGTTGCAAGACTCAGATAATTATTTTTTTAAAAGTGAGACATTTTAAATGAGAATAAGAAAGTATTTCCTTGTGCCCCCCTCTCCCAGTTAATGCCCTACATGGACCCCTGGCAACACTTTACTAGACCCGCCCCTGCACAGTTACCAGCTGTCAGCTACTTAGAAAAGGATCCTGGTGTTATTTGTCTCTCAGAAACAGTTCATAACTTCCCTTCAACTCATTCATGTCACCTAAAAGGTAAACCTGTTTCTCCATCACAGCTCTGATGATTCAGTAAGGACATCTCCTGGTTTCATCTGCATGTTTCCCTCTCACTCACCACATATCCAAACCGATATCATGACCAGCAGCTTTACAGCTGTGGCTCCAGCAAACATCAGCTGATACTAGAAATTAATATTAAATAAATTCTAACAACAGCTGATCAAGCTTAAAAGTGCTGCTGTTGTTTACCGCGACATCCGCTGGTTTCCTCTTTCTGGCGCAAAGTGGGCGATAAACAAACAAGAGAGAAAAGCCGATCAGCTGATCATTGATCAGTTTCATGATTGAAGTAGAAACAGGAGAGGGGGTGAGAGAATGAGAGAAGAAGAGGCAGCTGTGTAGCGTAAACACAGAATAACTCCAGCTTTGTGTCTTTTTCATGGTAGCTGAAGTCCGGGACAAACGATTCCGTTTTTTACGGGACGGTTGGCAACTCTAATAATTAACCTTACGAACAAAATAAAGTTCAACATCAGTAACATAGCACCACCCAGCTGTATAGAAACTCCGTCATGCTAGCTAGCACGCAGTACGAAAAAGTCAGCATAACGAAAATAAACTCCAACTAAACTTGGTTCATATCTGACCCAGATAGACTGCAGGTTATAACTTCTTACCTGAAGTTCAGTTCACCTGACACTCTCGGACCAGCGGCCGCTTCGGGTCTCTCCTCTTGCCTCCCTTTTCCTTCATCCACCTGCTGGCTTCCACCACTTGCTAATGTTATTGAATCTGTGGAAGCTCCGCAATAGCCACCACACGAAGTAACGAATAACGAGCCTATCTAAATCCCAGTAACGAGTAACGCGTTCCCGGTTTTGGCATAATAACTAGTTACCGTGCTCGTTACCACAATAATAACGTAGTTACTGTAACACGTTACTTAATAACGCGTTAGTCCCAACACTGCTCATCAGCATTTGTTGTTTGGAAGCGCCGCCGTGACGTTCGGTGTGTTTCTGGGATTGCCGGAGGAAAAGCGATGGATGTAGAGCTTGAGTAGTTGTACGTCTGATGCGCTGACCGACGACAGGGCGATCGTAGCGAACGGAAGGGTGAGTAAAATTACGGCACTCCTGAGAGATGAGCTTTGTTTAAGGTAATCGCCAAGAACGGACCCTGTTTCCACGTAAACGAGAATGAACAGTTTGCAAAACTGGGGGAACCTATATAGGTGGCAACCGGAAGGAGCGTGTTTGGAGGCGTGGTCCCGCTCCTGAAATTCAGATACATAAGCTGTGTCCCAAAACGTCGGCTGTATCCTCCGGAGGCCGCATTTGAAGGCCGATTACGTCACAGCCAGGTGACGAAGGCTGTCCCAATTCATCGACTCCTTCAAATGCGGCTGACAAATGCATCCTTCATTTTCCCGAATTTGAAGGATGGGTCGGGTGTGTCCTTCGTGGCCCACCATATCCCAGAATTCATAGCGCGGCCCAGCCAAACTCCAGTTTCCAACAATGGCGGCAGCTACTGAGTTTTAAAATTACTCTTATTAATCTTTCTGGGTCAGAAAATAAACTTTTAACATATTTTAAGGCGAGAAAGTAGCTGTGTAAATTACAAATATCTGCTTGGTTTATCAAGACATCGCATATTTGCAAAAGTGTGCCGACGTTTTCGGAGACGTCTGTTACCCACCCGCTCGATAGCAAGCCGGGGGGTTCAATGGTCACTCCAGCCGGCGAGAGCAGCGGACTCCCGGCTTCATCGTTTTCAGACCCCCGCTCTTTCGCTACTCAGGTTAAACATGATATTTAAGTCACTCGGATAACTTAAAAATGTAATTGTTTGCCTTTTTTTCGGTGTTTTATTTGTTCCGGAGTAAATCGGTTTGGTTGAGATCAAAGTTATTAGATTATTAGATTAAATAAAACTTTATTAATCCATCGGGTGGGTTCCTCCGGGATTTTCACACAGCTGAATAAACGTCAAACAGAAAACTGATTATCAGAAGTGTGAGACGGTCGACAACTTACGCCAGTGTCTTGTTATATTTTAGATAGCAAGGAGCAGACGGCCGAGTTTATTAAACTCCACCGACACAGCGGTGACGCAAATCTGAAGGCTAGACCGTCCCATTTCACAGCCTCGCACTTCCGGCCTTCTCGGTCTTTGAAGGACCCGGCCCACGTAGACCACGAAGTCCGGGATAAGACCGGGTCCTCCGAAGGATGCAGCCGACGTTTTGGGACACAGCTATAATCTTCGAATAAAGATATGTTTTTTTAATGCAGCACAGGGATGAGGGCAGCATTAAGCTACAACAGGTGTTTTCAACATAGATATGTCAATTGTGATAAGTTATCACTGTTATTCGACATATTACATGCACTCAGGAAGAAGCTGCACAACTACATGACTGAGCCATAAATATGTGAAGGTGGTGGGAGTATACAAGTGTTACTTCTTCCCACTGCTTTATGAGCACCTGTTGTACTAGAGGACAGTATTGTCCTTCCTGTATATATGCTCTGTTTTGTATATATGTACACATATGCTCAAAATAAATGATCAAACAATCAGTTCAGACCCAGATTCTGCAACCTACAACTGCTGGACACGACAGGTTTAGAAAAGGGTTATTTATCCTCAGTAAAAGGTGTATTTCTCTCAGCAGTATTGATCTTTACATGGGTGCCGTCTGTATGTCGGAATATTGAATCAGAGCATGTGGGTGGAGAGGTACAGGTGGTCATGGTCAGCCACACAAATTAGAGCAGTAAAAAGGCTGACAGCCCACACAGAAAGCTTTTATTGGACCACCATGTCAAAGAGAACACAAATGCTTCTGTTTTAATCAATTAACAGCACCAGAGTGACGGCATAAAAGAAGCCATCAGAAATAACTCATTGGAAATGGTCAGGAAAAGTTTCTCACATGCCCTCTGAGCACAGACAAGTCACACTTTTACATCAAGACATAAAGGCAGCAGTCCAGCAAACAAAAGGCAAGCCTTTATCCATCCATCCATCCATCATCCATCCATCCATCATTCATGCATCCATCCATCATTCATCCATCCATTCATTCATCCATACATACATACATACATAAATCCATCATCCATACATCCATCAATTCATCCATCCATCCATCCATCATCCATCCATCATCTTTGCTCCATCCATCCATCATCCATCCATCCTCCATCCATCCATCATCTTTGATCCATCCATCCATCCATCCATCCATCCATCCATCATCTTTGATCCATCCATCCATCCATCCATCCATCCATTCATGCATCCATCCATCATCCATTCATCCATCCATCCATCCATACATACATACATACATAAATCCATCATCCATACATCCATCAATTCATCCATCCGTCCATCCATCCATCCATCCATCATCCATCCATCCATCATCTTTGATCCATCCATCTGTCCATCCATCCATCCATCATCTTTGATCCATCCATCTGTCCATCCATCCTCCATCCATCCATTCATCCATCCATATCATCCATTCATTGTCGATCCATCCATCCATCAATCCATCATCCATCCATCATCCATCCACCATCCATCCATCCATCAATCCATCATCCATCCATCAATCCATCATCCATCATCCATCCATCCATCCATCCTCCATCCATCCATCATCCACCCATCCATCCATCATCTTTGAGCCATCCATCTGTCCATCCATCCATCCATCCATCCATCCATCCATCATCCATCCATCCATCCACCATCCATCCATCGTCGATCCATCCATCCATCAATCCATCATCCATCCATCATCCATCCATCCATCCATCCATCCATCATCCATCCATCCATCCATCCATCCATCATCCATCCATCATCCATCCATCATCCATCCATCCATCCATCCATCATCCATCCACCATCCATCCATCCATCAATCCATCATCCATCCATCATCCATCCACCATCCATCCATCAATCCATCATCCATCCATCATCCATCCACCATCCATCCATTGTCGATCCATCCATCCATCCATCTTATCATGGCTGATAAAAGTCCAAATCACAAACATACAAACAGTACAGGCAGAGGCACAGGACAACAGTTTGACACAGAGCCAATCAGAGAGCAGGACACAGCTCAGCGATGAGACACAGGTGAAGACAATCGAGGAAAAAAATGAAACTCAACAAAGACTAAGGCTACGTTCACACTGCAGGCGAAAGCGCATCAAATTTGACTTTTTTGACCCTATGCGACCCATCTATCCGATCATGCTATGACAGTGTGAACGGCACAAATCCAATATCTTCAAATCCGATCTGGGTCACTTTCGTATGTGGTACTGAATCCGATACATATCTGATGTTTTAGAAAGCAACTGCTGTTTGAATGGTCATGTCGTATTAAATCCATCTTTTATGTCACTGACACAAGACAGTCGCCAATTATCAGCGCCCGAGAAGCGCCCGAGAAGACATCGTGAACGCTTCCTGGCCATCCAATGAAACTGTTGGGAAGACAACGTTGGAGAAACGGGAACATTTTATTTGTACTGTATAATCTGCAGATTCTGACAGAAATCTGCAGCTATCCTTTGAAGCACCGCTCCTCTCTAAAACAGCAGTAAGGATCATTATTAGGCCAAATGTAAATAACAAAATAACTTTACGTTTCCCAATTTTACTTTAAGTTGTAAAGTCCGAAGCAAGTCTTTGTATTAAGGCCATCAGTCAAACAATACTGTTTGGTCTGGGTCTAAACAGAACACGTTGTGTGTGACGTCTTCTTTTGCGCATGCGGGCGCTTTGAGGGTCGTTTGCTGTCGCATTTTATTTGTAGTGTGAACAAGCAGACAAAAAAATCGGATTTGATCAAAAAATCGGAATTGAGCATTAAGACCTGCAGTGTGAACGTAGCCATAGAGACACTAATTAACAAACAGGGACTCACTCAGAGGACAGTACCCTAGAGGAAACAAAGCACAGATTAATTAAGTACAAAAATCATATAAGGATCTAAAGCTTGTGTTGTGTTTCTGGGTCCTTTTGACCCAGCATTTGGAGTTTCTTGGGTTTTTATGACATTTTGTGTTATGGTTTATTATTTAAGGTTATTCCATGTTAGAATTTGTACTTTTAGTCTCCCCTTGTGTCCTTGCCCTCTGTGTGTATGTGTTTAGGTGTGTTAGTCCCTGTGCCTTATTTCCCCCTTCTTCATCTTCATCTTCATCTTCCCTGTTCCCTGTCATTCCATGTTTACCCATGTATAATGTTTATTTCCCTAGACCTTCTCGTTTTCCCGAGTGTTATGTCCTCCCTGTCCCTGTGTCATGTTATGTCTTTCTCCTGTCCTCCCTTTCATCCTCCCTCTCATCTGCCTTCCCCCCACTCCTGTGTAATGTTCCAGTGTTTCCTGTTTTATTGTTAAAGTGTCATGTTTTCATGTTAAGTAATGTCCGCTGTGTTCCCCATATGTTCTCTCTTCCTCGTTATCCTTCTGTGTATTTATGTCAGCCATTTATGTTGCAACCTCCCTCAGACCTGGCTCTGTTTTTCCTGTCCCAGTTGAGATTTCTGTGTTTCCTTGTGTCTAGCAATAAAGCTAATTTTGAGTTTACTGTGCCTGTCTGCGAGTCTGTGTTTGGGTCCAATCCTGCCTGACACACAGTTTAATGACAGCTTAACCAAAACATATGTAGAACCTAGGCTCCCAAAAAAACCTCCCAAAGGAAATAAAGAATATACACAAGCACGATACAGAAGGAGGAGCCCAGACCTCCCTCTTCCCAGCCACCTCCTCCACCTGGGAACACTAGGAAGCGTTCCCAGGTGAGCTGAGAGATATAATGGCTCCAGCATGTCCTGGGTCTATCCCAGGGCCTCCGCCTGGAACACCTCACCTAGGAGGAGAAGGAAAAGTGGCTCTGAGCTCCTCCCAGCTCCTCACCCTGTCTCTAAGGGAGAAATAGGGTCAGTGAGGAATCAATTATCTGTAATGAAATCAAACTCTACACATCGTGATTCAAAGTGCTAATCACAGAAAACTGTAATAAAACAGTCCAATTGTCATGACTGTGTGCAGGCAGGCAGGAAGAGAGCACCCAAAATGCAGGACTCACGTAGGCAAACCTGACTCAAAATACTCAGCTTTATTGCTGGAAAGCAACTGAACAAAAAACGAACTAAACTGAGAATACAGAACAAACTAAACAGGCAGGCTGGCAAACAGAACACACAGTGAAAGTGAGGGTACGACGCGACAACGAGCAGGGGCAGACACTAAATACAAGAGGTGATCAGGACTGGGAGAAAACAGCTGGGAGACACGGCTGGCTGATTACACTGATGAGACAGGGAGAGCACAAAGCTGAAGGCACTGACATAAGGCACAGACCTACAAAGTAAAACAGGAAGTACACGACAGACACAGAGATCCAGACAAGACACAGAACTTAACAGACGCAGACTCATGAGCAGACATAATAACATCATGGACAGACAGAGGGAACAGAGAGAAGTGGGACCAGGGCAGCACAGAAGCCTATCAAATGGCAAATCATAATGGAAAACACAATCAGAATAAACAAGAACATAATAAAGAAACACAAAACACTGAGACACCAGACTCAGGACCATGACACCAATAATAATAGTAACCAAGAAAACCCAAAACAGGAAGAAATCAGATGTAAACAATAAATAAACAAGTCTGACACGAAGAGTCCAAAGAAGTCGGGTCCAAACCCAGGACCACAGGAAGGAAAATTCTAATCTGTTAGTGGAGGTGTCTATCTGAAGTGCATCTTCGCCTCATTGGAGAAAATAATGGGAGCAGCGACACTCTGCCACCTGACATTTGAAGTGTTTGTAATGTCAGCTCAGATAAAAGCTTCTGAGACTCATGCAAGGAGACGTCAGAGATTAAATCGACACTTGGGCCTCTGCACTCGACTTTATTTCTGTGAAACAAAGCAATTTCCTGCTCAGCAGTGAGCGACACCTCCCACTGACAACAATCATACTGTAAAACACACCGTGGCCTTTTGTTCCTAATGTGGTTTGGAGAAAGTGTCCATTAACTGGGATGAAATGCTGCTCAGATTTAGACTTGGCATATTCAGACAGTAAAAATGATCATCTTCACAGAGTGACAGAGGCGAGGGTTGCACACTCCTGTCACCTCAAAAACAATCAGAGTTTTTCTGTTTATGCAGTGAAACTGCAGATAGTCACTGTTCATTCTCCTCTTTGTACTCTGTTTGTCTTCTTAGATTACACCAGAACATTATTTTTATTCAGGACTACAAGTCCATGGATCCATTTTCTACTTCTTATCTGTACCTCAGGGACCGCAAGCTAAGCAGAGATGACCAGACCTCTGTGTGCCCAGCCACCTCCTCCAGGTTTTCAGGGGAGACACCAAAAAACTCAATCTCACCAGCGTGTCCTGGTTTACACTCCTCTCTACTGAGTCCAGGCTCTGAGCTCCTCATCCTACCTGTGAGGCCCTTCAGAGGAAGCCAGGGACACATTAGTCGCAAACAGTCACAATCTTTTAGCCACAACTTGTAGCTGGAGACGAGGGCAGGAACGCAGATCAAACAGAAAGTCACAACGACAACTTATCTCTTAACCACAACTAAACCTGCACCAATCAATCTCCCCCCCTCCACTCTACTCGTGAACAACATCCAGAGATGCTTTTCAGTTTGTTATTTTAACCTTTATCTAAGCAGGAAAAATACAACTCTTCAGATTAAAAACGTGGCCCGTCCAAGAAGGACAGCAATACAATTATAAGCTGCATAAACATAGCTGGACTGGCCATCGGCCCACCGGGCAAATGGGCCGATGGTGATTTTTCCTTTTTTTTTCCCTAATGGTATAAACACTGAAAGGTGGAGGATTGGCCAGATGCTGGGAGATGTGTAAAAATAACTCAGTTGTTTGGTGGTGGCTATTGCGGAGCTTCCACAGATTCAGTAACATTAGCAAGTGGTGGAGGCCAGCAGGTGCAACACGCTGGCAGGTGGATGACGGAAAGGCAGGAGGAGCAGAGACCCGAGGCGGTGAACCGAACTTCAGGTAAGAAGTTATGAGCTGCAGTCTATCTGGGTCAGATATAAACCAAGTTTAGGTGCAGTTTATTTTCGTTATGCTGACTTTTTACAGTCAGTTACAATAACTCGTACTGCTTCTAGCTAGCATGACGGAGTTTATATACAGCTGGGTGGGTGCTATGATGTTACTGATGTTGAACTTGTTTTATCTTATTTTATTTATAAGGTTAGTTATTAGAGTTTCCAACCATCCCGTAAAAAACGGAATCGTCTCGTATTCAGAGAAAATATTGCGTGTTTCGTATTGAGGGGAAAAGGAACGCGATTTGTCCCGGACTTCAGCTAGAATGGAAAAGACACAAAGCTGGAGTTATTCTGTGTCTTTGCTGCACAGCTGCCTCTTCTCCTCTCATTCTCTCCTCTCATTCTCTCCCCTCTCTCTCTCCTGTTTCTACTTCAATCATGAAACTGATCAATGATCAGCTGATCGTCTCTCTTGTTTGTTTATCGCTCACTTTGTGCCAGACAGAAGAAACCAGCAGATGTCGCGCTAAACAACAGCAGCACGTTTAAGCTTGATCAGCTGTTGTTAGAATTGATTTAATATTAATTTCTAGTATCAGCTGATGTTTGCTGGAGCCACAGCTGTAAAGCTGCTGGTCATGATGTCGGTTTGGATATGTGGTGAGAGGGAAACATGAAGAGACAAATAACACCAGGATCCTTTTCTATGTAGCTGACAGCTGGTAACTGTGCAGGGGCGGGTCTAGCAAAGTTATGCCAGGGGGGCAGGTAGGGCATTAACAGGGAGAGGGGGGCACAAAGAAATACTTTTCTTTGTTATGTCATTTAAAAACTTTGAATAAATAATTATCTGAATCTTACAACAAACGTTTTCATCTGATGTAAAATGTATAGAAATCCATTATTGTACATAGTAATTTTTTTAGGGTCCCATCATAATTTCTTCAGAAGTAGCTAAGTACTGTATATGATGCCAGTATTTCCCACATTTTCTAGATACTGCACCAGTACTGTGTGTACAATGCCATCAAAAAGTCAATTAAGTTTTATTCTTTCTCACCTGTCTTTCTGTCTCCTTTCACTTTTTAAAGGTTGCCATGTTAGAAAAAATATTTTGCCCTGCCATGCTGTTTATTGATGTGGCAAATGAATGGTTTATGAAAATAAATCTAAATCTGTCATCAGTAATCAGTAATGTCAAAGGAGCTTGCAAAGAAAAGCGTCTGGACTTCTTTAAGTTTACTTGAAGACGTTTCACCTCTCATCCGAGAAGCTTCTTCAGTTCTAAGGTCAAATGGTGGAGAGTCCCAGATTTAACCTAGTGGGAGTTTCCCCCCACAGAGGGACAAAAGGACCCCTGATGATCCTCTAATCGCCTGAGCCAAGGTGTGAAACTGGGTGTGGGTCCCAATCAGCCAGAGTTTCGGGTGTGTTCATTGTGAAACCTGGCCCCACCTTATCATGCGAATTCCTGAGGTCAGATGGCCCAGGATGTGAGTGGGCGTTAAGGCGTCTGGGAAGGGATCTCAAAACTGGATTATAGATGGCAGAGAGTTGGTGTCGTAAACCCCCGCCTCTGTTCAAAGATGGTCGCTCACAGTGGACATAGATGGCTTCTTTCACTCCTCTTTCAAACCATCTGTCCTCTCTGTCCAAAATGTGAACATTGGCATCCTCGAAAGAGTGTCCTTTATCCTTAAGATGCAGATGGACTGCTGAGTCTTGTCCTGTGGAGGTGACTCTTCTGTGTTGTGCCATGCGCTTGTGAAGTGGCTGTTTGGTCTCTCCAATGTAGAGGTCTGGGCATTCCTCGCTGCACTGTACAGCATACACCACATTGTTAAGTCTGTGTTTTGGCGTTTTGTCTTTCGGGTGAACCAGTTTTTGTCTGAGCGTGTTGCTGGGTCTGAAATGCACCGGGATGTCATGCTTGGAGAAAACTCTCCTAAGTTTTTCTGATACACCGGCTACATAGGGGATGACAATGTTGTTGCGTCTGTCCTTCTTATCCTCCCTCGTTGGTGTCTGGTCTTCTTTTCTGACTGAGAACCTTCACAGACAGTAATCAGTAATGATCATGTCTCACCTCTAGTCTTCTCTGTCTTAATTTCAGGTTTTCACCATGTGTTGTAGATGTTCAGGAGGTTAAGTCGACCAAGCAGTCTGCTTCCAGGTACTGTTTAGAATACCAGAATAGGGAGGATGGTGTAGGTTTAAGTTTATTAGACTGATACATATATACCAACAAGACAGTGTACATCACTGTCACAACAGCGTTTGTTTTCATTCAAAGGCTTTATGGTTTTTCCTATAATACCTGGCGGGCCGGTCTCTAGTCAAAATGCCCGGGCCGATTTTTTGTCCCAGTCCAGCGCTGTGCATAAATTAAAAATACACACACCTATAAACCCATAAAGCAGTTAAGACAAAGAGAAAAAATAAAGTAAAACACAGAAACAATCACAATTTGTAAACTTCAGTGTTAATAAAGAATGAATACCTTAGTAAAGTAACTAATGCCAGAAACAAAGGTAATAATAAGTAAGTAAGCAAAGTTTATTTATTAAGCGCTTTTCATAGACAGGTAGTCACAAAGCGCTGCACACAGAGATTAAAATAAACAGTACGATAAATAGCAAAATGCACAATATACACAATATAGAGTTTAAATGTAAATTAAAAATATAAGAATGTAAAAAGCATTGGTCAACAGAAAGCTTGTTTAAACAGTAAAGTTTTTAACTGTTTTTTAAAGGATTCCACAGAGTCAACCAAACGTAGTTGTAGAGGTAGACTGTTCCACAGCCTTGGTGCCACAGACTGAAAGGCTCCGCCCCCTTTCGTCTTCAGACGTGTTCTGGGAGCAACCAACAAACTCTGAGTCTGTGAGCGGAGACAACGAGCAGCAGTGTATTTTGTGAGAAGCTTGGATAAATAATCTGGGGCCATTTAGTGCTCTGTACGTTAAAACAATGATTTTAAAACGAATTCTAAAATCTATTGGGAGCCAATGTAAAGAACATAAAATAGGAGTGATGTGAGCTCGCTTGCTAGAGCGAGTTAGTAGTCTGGCTGCTGCGTTTTGTATAGCTTGGAGGCGAGAAAGAGATGATTTATCCAAGCTGGTAAACAGGGAATTACAATAATCTAAACGCGATGACACAAATGCATGGACAATTTTTTCCAGTTCAGCTGAGGAGACCATATGTCGCAGTTTAGAAATGTTCCTTAAATGAAAGAAACAGGAACGAGACAGAGATTTTATGTGTGAGTCAAGGCCCAGAGAAGAATATTACTCCAAGATTTCGAATATTTGGCTCAGCAGAAGAACAGAAAGGGGCAAGAACCTGACTGATTTTAATATTCAGACAAATCATGAGCAGTCTGAATTAACTGCATTCCTTAACTGTTTCACAGCATGTCTTTATCCTGTAAAAGACAGATGGCCCCGCCCCTCCCTGAGCCTGGCTCTGCCGGAGGTTTCTTCCTGTTAAAAGGGAGTTTTTCCTTCCCACTGTCACCACAGTGCTGCTCATAGGGGGTCATATGATCGTTGGGTTTTTATCGGTATGTATTAATGTAGGGTCGACCTTACAATATAAAGCACCTTGTTGTGATTAGGCGCTGTATGAATAAAACTGATGGCACCACGGTGGTTAGCACTGCTGCCTCACAGTGAGAAGGTCCTGAGTTTAATTCCCCCATCAGGTCTTTCTGTGTGGAGTTTGCATGTTCTCCCCGTGTTTGTGTGGGTACTCTCCGGGTTCTCCTCCCACATTCCAAAGACATGCAGTTAGTACAAACTGTCCATAGGTATGAATTTGAGTGCGAATGGTTGTCTGTGTCTATGCTGTCAACCCTGTGACAGGCTGTACCCTGCCTCCTGCCCTAACACAGCTGAGATAACCTCCACACCCCCACGACCCTGACGAGGATAAGAGGAAGAGAATGGATGGATAAATAAAAATTAATTGAGTTGAAGTGAACTGAATAGCCCAGTGCAAGCTGAAGGTCATCATTTGAGTCAGCAAATCCCTCTCCAGAAAGCAGGGATAAGATCCTGAACAGGACACTCTCCACACAGTGGCAGAAATCCTTAAACACTCCACAAAGTCATCTACCGTTCAGCTACTGGAGGTTACAGGCAACGCTCAATGCAAACTGAGCAGTTGTTCTGTCTCTCAAACAAGTCCGGATTGGCTCCTTCCTGGCCCACAGCTCTTTGGTCCTTAGTGAAGAAAAAGATCCAGACATGGGATGCGGTCCATGTCTGCTGTGGATTCCTCCGCTGACCTTCAATACTCCACCAATCACAGCACAGACAGCTGTGCCAGGTATATCTGTGGCTGGTGTCTGATGGTAATCTGGAAAACCTTCCATCTAGTGAGCACAGTGGATACAGCTCTGCTCTTACTTTGAACATGAAGACACAGAATGGAACAGCAGTGATGCCTGGGGCGTTTGTGAAAGCAGGCTGCTGGTGGCCAGCCAGAGAGCTACAGTTACAGCTACACAGGAAGACGGTTCTCAGTAAAGTTCATGCTGAGGGTCTCTGACAGGTGGAGACAAATGCCATCATGTGACAGGAAGAAGATGAAAAGGTCTGCTGCTTCCTGGTTTGGATCACTCTGTGAAAAAGTTGTGATCTTCAGCTTCATGGCCACACTAAGAGGAATTCTACTGTAAAAAAAAAAAAAAAGGGATTCTACTCCGAAGCATTCAATGATTTGGTGTCTGGGACACTGAATGGTTTGAAAGGCTCAGAGAAAAGCTGCATATGAACAGAGCTGATAGCACAAGTTCCTATTAAACAGGAAACGTTTCTAATAAAGAACTCAGTAATCCCTTTGAGCCCAACACGAGTTCGCCACACTTCCTTCTTTTCTTATCATCCTTCTGTGGTTCTCTCAGAAGTCCCACCTTCTGTTTGTGAGGGACAGCCAGGTAGAAGAAATATAATAAGAGGGAGAAGCTTAAAGATGGACATGAAGGCCCAGGGTGAAATGAAGAGGGGCTACTTTAAACTGTGAGTGGAGCAAAGCTATCCTAGTAGAGTTCAAGAATAGCTGGAAATGATGAGAAGAGCTTGACAGACCTGCAGCCTGAAATATGTGGTGAGGAAACTTAGTGGAAATGTCTCTCATGAGCTCTTCTCTCCCTCTCACGTGTCTTTGCCTCTTCCTTCCTTCACCTGTGGTCACGTGTGTTTACCTGAGGTTAAATCCATTACACTGAATATTGATTATCAAGTCGTTAAATTTCCCATGATGCCTTTGTACAGAACCTAATTTCCCACAGTAAATGAGCAATGAAATGCTCATGTGTTCTTTTATTTTGAGTCTTAGTTGTACTTTAGGTGTCGCATTAGTTGCAGCAGCTGTACATTATAAAGGGTTCCTGTATTAGAAAGGGATTTATGAGAGTTGGGAATAAAAGCTTGCCTGCATTAAACCCAGCTGTGATGATTATGGATAACCTGCAGAAAGAAAAGAGTGAAGAGCAAACACGGAGCGAGGATTGAGCTGTGTAGAGCAGGAAATGAAGGCTGAGAGAGCCTGTGTCTGCGTCATGCCTCTGTGTTGTGCTTCAGTGTCACAGCTCAAATGCTGCAATTAAGACAGCAAAGCGTACACATCAGTCACCAACCGAAAATGCTTTGACGGCGTGAAATGTTCGACTGACATCTGTGGGGTTACACGGTGGGCACGTTTTTACAAAGAAGTAGTTCATGAAGGTGTCGCAGAGAAATGGTTTACACCAGCGGTCCCCAACCTTTTTTGCGCCACGGACCGGTTTATGCCCGACAATATTTTCACGGACCGGCCTTTAAGGTGTCGCGGATAAATACAACAAAATAAAACTAGTACTGGTACCGAAAAAAAGAAGATTTATTCATAACACACGTGAAAAGACCCAGGAAAACCGAGTTAACGATAAAAACGATAACAAAATAACGCTGAAAACTGATAAAAACCCTGAAAACTATACATTTCACACCTGAGCCTCAACTCTCGCGGCCCG
This sequence comes from Perissodus microlepis, assembly GCF_051167445.1. Lineage (NCBI taxonomy): Eukaryota > Metazoa > Chordata > Actinopteri > Cichliformes > Cichlidae > Perissodus > Perissodus microlepis. The sequence continues at coordinate 35,962,084 of NC_140480.1, forward strand.
GTACCAAACGACTCACGGACCGGTACCGGTCCGAGGCCCGGGGGTTGGGGACCGCTGGTTTACACGACTGTAATAAACCAACTACATCGCACTGCAGTGGAGATGGAGTCACAACAACCATGAAAAATCATTTATAGTTGTCTGTCTGTAAATGGATTTATAGTCCACAGTCTGTTAAAGAACATAAATACAATATTTAAACAAAGTATTAAAGCCCCTTCCTGATGTAAGGAGGTTAAACAGATGGCGTCTGTGGTGCGCAGAGAAAATAGTAGCTGTGAGGCTGTCACGCAGGTCGAGAGGGCGCCCTCTAGTTAATGAGCAGTTTTTGGGGAAGTTTGTCTCTCTTTAGCCTTGTTAGTAAGTGATGCTGCTGCTGTGACTTATTCAAGTCGCTGATTCACGTTTCTTAGCATCGGACCCATCTCATATATTTTGATTTGTATTCATGAACACAAAATTAATATTTTCCTCTTATAGAGGGGGAAATTCCATGTTTGGAGGATAAACAGTGACGATACAACTTTCAGTTATTTCCAAACCAATGCGAGAGTGACTGGAGTCCATCGAGAGCCAACACGGTGCACTCAGTCTGAGGAACTAAGTAGGTAAGTAGCAGCTAGGTGCTGCAACAGCTGATTTGTTCCTCACCATCACAGGACAGTAGCTATGTCACGTTTTGGAGGCTCGAGAGAGGTTTGGACCCAAAAGCAGACTCAGAAAGCACATGAACTATTTACAAAGAAGCAAGACTCAGACTAGAACATGGATTTAAATCAAGAAACTAGACAGGAGCAGTAGAACGGGACAACGCTTGTGCACAGCGAACACAAGGAGGGCATGGGATGGGAAACTCTGTAACAGAGGAGAGAGGAGTTACTGGGCAGCTAAATAAAGTGAGTTAGCATTACAGAGGGAAGCACGCTTACTTGCAAGTGAAAACCAGTTGATACAGGAGGGGGTAGCCATAAGAGTGTCCAGATGAGAGATGGAACTCATGAGAGGTGGAGGTCCGGGAGATCCAGAGGGAGGTGAGGTCCAAGAGAGGCCTGACAGGCAGGGGGCAGGCCACAGAACGAGGGGAGTACGAAACCTTTGGTAAGTAGACTGTTCGGTGTCGTTGCCCAAATTCAGACCAGCGCTGCTGAGTAGCACAGCAGGACATGGATCTGGAGAAAACTGGGAACAACAGGGCAAAGTTACACACGAGACAGACGAGCACGAACGAGGAACACGAGGAGGCCGAGTTACCACCAAACTGGGGGAGAGTGGTAGGCAGCGCTGGCTTAAGAACCCTCCTGCTGACTGCCCTGGAAACAAAGAGCAGGTGAGATGCTGAAGGTCCACCCCGCGGGATGGAAACCTCCTCTCACGAACAGACACCTTTCAGAACATCAGCAGGTCTATGATCATTTGCACCAGGAGGAAGGGGGCCGACTGTGAGGATTAGGAGGGCTTGAACACACAGCACTGTCCAATCATGAATGGTATTTTTCTCCCAGATGAAGCACTTAGTTTAAAAAACTACCTCCTGTGCATTTGTTATCATTTATCTTTAGGGAACAAACAGTTTATTTATCAGGCTGTAAACATGTTTATTTCTAATGTAAAGTTTTAGTTGTGGATGTTGATGGTGATGCAGGACTCACTGTCCGTTGTTGATTCAACACTTAGCTGCAGAGTTCTTCACTGCAGGAGGATGTTTGACTTTCTCTGTTTAATCACTCTGTGCACTTTATTCTCATCTCTTAAAGCCTCTGCTTATCTCAGCAGACCGCAGATGAAGAGCAGCAAATGCTTCTGTGTTTGTTCAGCTGATTTGGTGACAGGTGATCAGTCCTGATGAAGCATTAAGAAAATTGCAGGATTCACACTGTTGACATCTCGAGGCTGGCAATAAAACACACATACATATTTCCACACAGTCATTCTGGATAAATGACGAATGCAGCAAATGTGTGTTTATCATTTGGCTTCTGCTCTTTTGTTGATGGAAGAGTAATTAGCTAATGAGAGGGGGAGGGAGGTGAGGTGTGTAAAAGACAGGAGGAGGACAGACTGTAATCATATGTGTCGTGTCATTTCTCTGTATCTACTGTACAATATAAAGCACCTTGAGGCAACTTTTGTTGTGATTTGGCGCTGTATAAATAAAATTGAATTGAATTGAATTGAATATCCTTGAGTCATAAAGAACTAAAATAGAATAGAATAGCCCTTTACTGTCTTTGTACAACAGAATTGTGACACAGTGACACAGCAGGAATCAATAACAAACAGGAGAAATATTTCCGGTTGAGTGAACGCTGGTGCGACTTGCTGCCGCTACTCACCGCTATTGCTGTCGCTACCGGATTCCTGTCCTGTTCCTGTCTCTAAGGCCCACCGGTGTCTCTGTCAGGTTGTTCCTGTCCATGATGTGGCCTTTCAGGATCTATGCACTGTCTGTGTGGGTCTGGATCTTTATGTCATCGATCTACCGACTCGGCACTGGGCTCCATCAGTATACAGCTGATGAGCTCCTCCGGCTCCGCTTCTCCCTGGCTGCTCCGCCGCTGGCTGCTCTTCATCTCCACACGGACATTGCCTTCCTCCCTCGTCGAAAGTACGTACATCGGGGCTCCCGTCGGTATTTCCATCAGGATAATTCCAAGCCAATTCAGTCCTTCTGGTCCACCTCTGGTCGCTCTCAACGGAATCCCGGCAGGTCTGTTGACCACAATGTTTTGGCTAACCTGCCTAGGTCGGCCAACACTCTCATCCAGTCCGACAGTACTTCTGTCAACTTCGGCCTGCTTAATATCCGTTCGCTTACAAACAAAGGACATCTCATCCAGGATCTCCTAACAGACCGTAAGTTTGACTTTTTCTGCTTGACTGAGACATGGCAACAGCCCAATGACTTTTCGCAACTCAACGACTCCACCCCCCCCCCGGGGTTTGTTTACACCTGCCAACCTCGCAAGTCCGGCCGTGGTGGTGGCCTCGTGGTAATTTATCGCGAGAACTGGAAAGTCTCGCCGCTGTCTGTCCCTACGTACAGCTCCTTTGAATCTGTTGTTTGTCAACTTTCAGGACCTACTCCAACTGTCATAGCTGTCATCTACCGCCCCCCAAAATTTAATTCTGTTTTTATCAGTGACTTTGCTGATCTGCTGACCAACCTAGCTACTGTTTCCCCTAATATAATATTGCTGGGTGACTTCAACGTCCACGTGGATAACTGTGACCACCCTCTTACCAAGGACCTTTTATCCTGCTTTGATAGCTTCAGCCTTAAACAATACATAAACTTCCCTACCTACACTAAGGGCCATACTTTGGACCTAGTCTGTTGTTCTGGACTTACCCCCTCCATCTGCACAGCTGACGAGCTGCTAATTTCGGATCATCTACTTCTCTCCTTTAATGTTCACATGACTTTCTCTGTAATTAACAATCCCCGTATTATTTCTTTCCGGAATATCAAGAATATAAATCTTGATATCCTTTCTTCTGTTCTCTCTAGCTGCTTGTCTCTTAACAATTTGGCTATTCAAGAGGATCTAGTATTTTATTATAATCATAGCCTCAGTAGTATTTTGAATTCTCTTGCTCCACAAAAAACCAGAACCGTACTCTTTTCTCGCTCTGCACCCTGGTACACACCTGAACTCCGACTATTGAAAGCTAAAGGCCGACGGCTTGAACGTCTTTATAAGAAAACTGACCTTACTATTCATAAGGATATGTTTAATAACCATGTTGTTTTATCAGGAATGTATCAGTCAAACCAAATCTGCCTATTCTACCATTGTCTGTTCAAGTGAGAACTCCACCAAGACCCTATTCTCATTATTCAACTCCTTTAACAGGCCACCTGATTCTCTGCCCGCTCATCTCTATTCATCTAACTTCTGCGATGCTCTAATGCTATTCTTCACTGAAAAAATTCATAAAATACACTTAGACTTGGACCCTAATGCTCAATGTAGCTCCTCTGTCTTAACTCCACCCCCTTCTCACTTCCTCTCTGTTTTTCAACTTCTGTCTTTAACTGATATTGCTGATCTCATCCACAAATCAAAGCCTTCTACCTGCCAGCTTGATCCTATCCCCACTGTCCTTGTCAAAGCCTGTTTACCCCCTCTCCTTCCCCTCATATCTGCTATTATTCACTCTTCACTCACCACTGGAACTGTTCCTGCTTCCTTCAAAGTTGCCGCTATTACCCCAATCCTGAAAAAAACAGGTCTAGATCCCAACAACTTTAATAATTTCCGTCCTATCTCCAATATACCATTCCTCTCAAAAATTCTTGAAAAAATAGTTGCTTCACAAGTCCATCTACACCTAACTGATAATAACCTTTACGAACAGTTCCAGTCTGGCTTCTGTCCTCTGCATAGCACCGAAACTGCTCTTATAAAAATAACAAACGACCTTCTTATGGCAGCTGATTCTGGTCTCCTCTCCATCCTTATTCTCCTTGATCTGAGTGCAGCCTTTGACACCATCTCTCATCCCATTCTTCTTAGCAGATTAGCTTCTATTGGTCTCTCTCATACTCCATTAGCCTGATTTAAATCATACCTGTCTGACCGCACTCAGTTCATTCAATTAAAATCCTTCACTTCTCAGCCTTCTCCTCTATCTACTGGGGTGCCCCAGGGATCTGTCCTCGGGCCCCTTCTTTTCATCATTTACCTTCTTCCACTCGGACATATTTTTCGTAAATATAATATTCAGTTCCACTGCTATGCCGATGACACCCAGCTTTACCTCTCTACCAAACCCGATTCTACTCTTCCTCCACCCTCCCTTACCCTCTGCTTAGCTGAACTCAATTCCAGGTTCTTCTCCAACTTTCTTAAACTCAACAGCAATAAATCAGAACTTCTCCTGGTCGGCACTAAACTATTGCTATCCAGAATTAACAATTTCTCTCTCACCATCAATAATTCGTTGGTCCCTATCTCTCCCTCTGTGAAAAGCTTGGGTGTCATTCTTGATAGCACATAATCCTTTAATTCACATATCAATAATGTCACACGTGCAGCATATTTCCAACTCCGTAATATCAATCTCCTCCGCCCTTTCCTCACTCCTCATGCCACTGCCATTCTCGTCCATAATCAGGAGTGGGCCCTCCACTCCAAACGAGACTCAGGTCGTTTGGAGTGGAGGGCCCACTCCTGAAGACCTTCTATGACTCTGTGGTGGCTTCTGCTATCTTTTATGGTGTGGTCTGCTGGGGCGGCAGCATCTCAGCCGGGGACAGGAAGAGACTGAACAGGCTGATCCGAAGGGCCAGCTCTGTTCTAGGATGCCCTCTGGACCCAGTGGAGGTGGTGAGTGACAGGAGAATGGTGGCTAAGCTGTCATCACTGTTGGACAACATCTCCCATCCCATGCAGCAGACTGTGACAGCACTGAGCAGCTCCTTCAGTGGGAGACTGCGGCACCCACGGTGTGGGACGGAGAGATTTCGCAGGTCTTTCCTCCCCACTGCTGTCAGACTCCACAACAAAGACTTTAACTGATCAAACACATCCACACATGTGCAATAACACTAAGTGCAATAATCTTTTCTGTCATCGTTGTATTTTTACTCAGTTGTATATAGCATTTGTATTCTATTTTTATCTTATTGTATATTTATTTTATTTTATTCTACTGTATATAGTATTTTATTTTATTCTATTCTGTACAGTTGTGTACTGTATTTATTCTTATTGTATCCTAATTTTTGCCTCATAACTTTTGCACTGTCCACTTCCTGCTGTGACAAAACAAATTTCCCACGTGTGGGACTAATAAAGGTTATCTTATCTTATCTTATCTTAATCTTGTTATCTCTCGAATTGACTACTGTAACTCACTATTATTTGGCCTTACACAAAAATCTATTAACAAGCTCCAACGTGTCCAGAACTCTGCTGCCCGTATTATTACTAGGACTTCCTCTACCCACCACATCTCCCCAATCCTGAAGCAGCTTCACTGGCTCCCGGTTAAATTTCGCATCCATTTTAAAATAATCCTCTATACATTTAAGGCTATTCATTCTCTCTCTCCACCATACCTCTCCGATTTAGTACAGATGAACTTCCCATCCCGGTGCCTCAGATCTTCATCTTCTCTTTCTCTCTCTGTTGCTTCTAGTTGCTCTGCCCCTCGACTTTGGAATTCCTTACCCCCTGACCTCAGAAATATTAGTTCATTCCCTCTTTTTAAGTCCACCCTCAAAACTCATCTGTTTAAAATTGCTTATGTTTAAACCTCTGTATGCTCTTAACTTTTATCTGTTATTCTTATTATTGTGTATATTTCCAGTTTCTGTGTTTTTATCTGTTGTACAGTGTCCTTGGGTGCTTTGAAAGGCGCTATTTTTAAATAAAATGTATTATTATTATTATTATATCTATAAAAACAACAGAGAACAGAGGTTGCAAAGTGCTTGATGGTGTCTGATGCATCCACTCCTTTTGCCTCCAACTGTCTCGTAATATCAAATGAAACGTCTTCAGTTCTCTTTGTCCTTCTCTGTGCACCTTGGAAGTAGGTGGAGTTGTAGGATAAATTAGGCAGACTTCATGAATTTCAGTGAAAAAAATACTCCAATATTATCAATTTTCCTTTTTTTCACCTCCAGGAGAAGATGGAAGGTGATCCGAAGGTGAGCAGGAGGGCAGGCAGGTGAGAAGTTCTTTGTTGTAATTGTTTCCAGAGGAAAGAGCAGAATCACAGGTGAGTGGTGTGTAGTGACCAGCTGTCATGAGGAAACTGTATTTTATTTATATAGCACCAAATCACAACAACAGTCCCCTCAAGGCGCTTTATATTGTAAGGTAGACAATACAATAATAGATACAGAGAAAAACCTAACAGTCATATGACCCCCTATGAGCAGCACTTTGGCGACAGTGGGAAGGAAAAACTCCCTTTTAACAGGAAGAAACCTCCGGCAGAACCAGGCTCAGGGAGGGGCGGGGCCATCTGCTGCAAGTTGAATAATGATCGCGAAAAGACAGGTAGACATGGGATTACCAGAAGGAAAAGCTTAAAAAAACGAGACACTGAGAGCCACTTTACTACCGTGGGGTAGCAGATGATCTGGTTCAGAGTGGAAGTCAATGCTGGATACTGGTCACCTGATGGCTGCTTGTTTGCCTGCAAGTGGAAACAGCAGGCAAGGGAACGGAAACCCTGCTGTTTCGGGGGTCGGAACATGCATGGGAGAACCACATTGGAAAAATACTCACTCGTACCGTGACATCTTTATTCTTAATCAAAGACGTAATCAAAGTTAAAGCTGATTAATATGTTAAATGAGAAATGAGCCGAATAGCGAAAATGTCTGAATTTGTGCAATCAGTTTTCAGCTGATTTTAAAATACTCATCATAAACCATGTTTTCTGATTTCCCACATAATCTTTTATTATCGTCTCAAGTGCAGTGAAGTCAATACTTGTGATGATATCAGATATGACTGATATTACGGAAAAAAGATGAGAATAAGGTTCATTTAGTTGTGTTAAAATACATGTACAAAATTCTGCTCCTGTTTAAACTGATTCAACATTTTTAGGTGGCAGAGCAAAAGCAAACCCTTAACACATACTCTTTACTGTTACTTTACTTTACAGCCATAATTATTTACTATCTGCACAAACGTGGATGCTTTTCCTTATTCAGTGTTGGGAAGGTTACTTTTAAAATGCATTCCACTACAGATTACAGATTACATGTCCCAAAATGTATTTTGTAATGTATTCCTCAATACTCTGGATTACTATATATATTGTCAAGCTTTTTACAACTACATGAATGTACTATTGCTGTGTGATTTATTACTATTACTGAAGGTTACTCGCCATACCAACACCATAGATGTTAAAATCTTAATATAAATGAGTAACAGTAGGTAAGGCTGCACTTTTTGCAGCGATCTCGTACAGAAAACTATTTCTGTATCAGTAATATGTTTTCTTTTTGTCTGTTAATAATCATGTTGAACTGCACATGATTATTTGCAGCTAGCAGGTTGTTAATACCATCAAGTCTAAAAGCAGCATGTTAATACGTGGAGATCCTGAAGGCTGCTCCAAATGAATTCAAATGATCTTTTTTTAATGAAATCTACTACATCATGTGTAATTTTTTGTCACGTGTAATTTCCATTGCAAATATTAATCACAGTTAAATTAAGAGGGGGTGGAGCTGTGATGTCATCAAGTACGCTGCCGTTACAATCGGGACTCCTGTGTGAACTTATGAAGTTCGGACTAGCGTTAACGCGATTATGGACTCGCGTACTTGGGTATTTAGAAACAGTCTGCAGTCTATGAACTAACCTCGAGTAGCCTGGCGAGTAGCCTTCGTTAATAGTAATAAAAATCACATCAAAGATACTGAAGTTTCGCCCATCCCATTCTTCTTATGAAGTGGTGTCAGAATTTCCAAGTAAGAGATGCATTCCTGCCCGTGCACTGCTGGCTCTGCGTCCGTTGTGTCACTGATGCCACCAACATTAGCAGTACGCTGACATTAGAGTCTCTTATTGCGTGTTTTGTTTGGGTTTCCAGTAATCAGAATCAGAGAAACTGTATTAATCCCAGATGAAAATTGAGTACAACAACAACAACAACAAAAATGAGATAGCGGGCCGCGGGGTGTGCTCAAACTGGCCGCTTTCAGCCATGTGACATACGACTACGTGCTCATCCTTCTGTTTATGTATTGAACCCTGGCCTTGATTCAACCTGGCTTTTCTCCTAGTAATTAATAATTCATGAAAATAAAGTTTAAAGTAGTACAACAAAGTGAATATGTGGCAGCTCACACTTGACATGAAATTTTGTAAATTTGTATTTGGAAAGAAAACTTTGGTTTTCACTCAGCCTGTTCCAACCATCTGGTCTGTTCATCGGTGAACGTCACAGTTTAATCACTGGAACACAAACTTATTCATGTCATTCATAGTGGAATCAATACTTGTAAAGTACACTGTGCCAAATCAGGAAAAATGAATTACAAAATGTGATGAAGCGGTCACGTGTGAGTCTGATCACAGAGCTTCTGTTTCTGTTGTGTCAGCTCATACAGCTGTCCCATTTTCTTTCCTTTTCTTTTTACTTTTAATTTTAGTGCTTTAGTAACCCTGTTTGTGTCAGTGCTCTGCATCCATCTACATTTATTTCATACAAATTGTTCTGTGTAGTGTCCTTGTGTTTCTGAGAGGAAGGAGCATAACAGCACATTACTCTCTAAACATCATCTTTTTAATGCCACATTTTGAACACAGACATGCACACCATGATGTAGATGAGTGAAATTTCATAAAACACACTCGAATGAAGGGTTGACTTCTGTTCTTCTAAGAAAACGTTAGTGCAACATTTTCCCTAAGCATGATGGCCTCGTGGACTCATGTCAGTAATACTGTGGTTACAGCAGTAATACACACTATAGATGCATACACGGTATATTTTCACATTTTTTATCGTCAAGGTCCATGTTTGCGTTTGGATGGATTTAGTAACCTGAGATCTTTTATCACAAGAGAGCAGCACACATGGAGCATCCGCCTGTAACCATGGTTACACACTCTGATGTGATTTCATGTTTACAACGTGACAGATTTGTGGCTGTTCGTCAGTGTTCCCCAATCTTTCTAAGAGCTAACATAAAGGACGTGTGTGTGTGTGCGTGTGTGTGCGTGTGTGTGCGTGTGTGTGTGTGTGTGCGTGTGTGTGTGTGCGTGTGTGTGTGCGTGTGCGTGTGTGTGTGCGTGCGTGTGTGTGCGCGTGTGTGTGTGTGTGTGTGTGTGTGTGTGTGTGTGTGCGTGTGTGTGTGTGTGTGCGTGTGCGTGTGCGCAGTTTGATCTCTAACGGTGACGTCACAGCCGTCAGTCAGCTGACCCTTCTGCTGTGAATGAAACATGGACCATGATGAAAATCAGCTGCAGCTCATGCTCATCCTCCTCTGAAACGTCCTCGAGGCTCAGAAGACTTCCCTGATGATGATGGAGATGTGTGGGCACGGAGATGATCGTCAGCCATGTTTCACATGGAAGCAAAGCCTTTGGAAATAAAAGCAGGAATTTGGGAGAAAGGCTTATTTACAGACAGTTTTTCCTTAAAATGGGCCACATTAGGTTTGTAGCCTGCTTTCTAAGTGTTGACAAGCTTGTTTCCACTAAATGTATTTATGAAAGCACTTCATGTGTTCATGAATTCCTAAAATAAACCTGCACACACTACCATCAGCAGGAGAAACAAACTCAAGTATTTCCACATGCAGCCAAGAAAAGCATTCAGATTCATTTTTAGGTCATGTTTCCACAAAGCAGCCTTTATTTAAACTGGTTATCTGTGTGACATCAGCTCTGCATGACTGACATGTGACACCTTGTGCAGTTTCATAAGTGCACCCGTTTTAATCAGTTCCAGTAAAATATATAGTTTCATATCATTTGTGAATAATAGACTCATATTAAGACCTCAGACCTGACACTGTAGAGCTTAAACACATCACTCACCTTTGAAGTGGTTAAACAGTTCAACGCGGCACACGATGGATGAATATAAATTATATCACCATAATGAAGCAAAGACAAACCTGTACAATAATCGCATGATCTGTAAAAAAATGTTCCTGGTAGGACTGAAAAGTGAGGATGTTGTTGGAAACACTGAGGACTACTGAGGCTGGATCAGGGAGAAATTTAATTTTATAACCACGTGGACTGCAGGCTGGATACTTTTAGGTGACTTTGTGAATAACATCCACTCAGTGGCATTACTGTTTGGAATGAGTGTGTTTGATAAGATTCATGCAAAGTATGAACAGCAGTCTGTATACTTGCAGATTACAAGATGAGCCTGCGGTGGAGGAAACTCATGTCGTGACTTATTAAACAGAGCCAGACAAAAGTGACACTGTTTGCTATGAGAGTCCAGAAAAGGGCACTCGATGCTCTCTGACATGTGCTCACTTCTGCTGTTCACTCTGTGTTTTACTGACCGTGCTGGAAATGGCTCACTCATCTCTCTAACATTAAGCACTTCCCTTATTTATCCCGAGTAACTAAACAACGGATCAGTCACTCCACAAACGACCCGAGAAGCCAAAGATAGTGGCGAACTGCTGGTGTAAGTGTGAAACCAATCACATCACCTCTTATTTCTGCAGTAGCTCCGAGGTTCTGATCATGGGCACGAAAAGCTGAACTGATCGTGTCCTGTCGTTCCTCTTTATGACAGGCTACAGACGTGCAGCGCCCACGCTGCTTCAATTTCCTGTTTATTTGATTAGCTCCACTTTGGAGTCTGATGGAAGCACCAAAAGTAAAAGTCAGAGGATGTATCCTCAGGAGAGATTCACAATCATCCTAAACACCTGATCTGAACCTTCAGGTCATCATAAAAGTCATCCATCGTCATAGTGCAGATGTGTCAGGGGCGAGGTCTGTGACCCAGCATTTTGAGTTTATTTTGTATTTTTGATTTCAATTCAATTCAATTCAATTGTATTTCTATAGCACCAAATCACAACAACAGTCGCCTCAAGGCGCTTTATATTGTACAGTAGATCGTACAATAATACATAGAGAGAAAAACCCAATGATCATATGACCCCCTATGAGCAAGCACTTTGGCGACAGTGGGAAGGAAAAACTCCCTTTTAACAGAAAGAAACCTCCGGCAGAACCAGGCTCAGGGAGGGGCGGGGCCATCTGCTGTGATTGGTTGGGGTGAAAGAAGGAAGACAGGATAAAGACATGCTGTGGAAGAGAGACAGAGGTTAATAACAGATATGATTCAATGCAGAGAGGTCTGTTAACACATAGTGAGTGAGAAAGGTGACTGGAAAGGAAAAAATTAATCTCTTATGTTATATTGGAAATATGTTGTTATTATTAGTTAGGATTTAGTTGAGTTACGTCTCCTTGTTAATGAGTCCTTTTCTGTTTGTCATGTGTTATCTCCTCGTCTATGCAAGTCTCTCTCCTTCTCTCTGTCTCTTGTGTCAAGCTTTCGTGTCCCAGTTCATGTTGGGTTAGGGTCAGCCACAATAAAGGCTCGCTTTTTCTTTGAACCTTAGTTTCTCTCTCCCATGTCTGCATTTTGGTCCACTCCATAAACACTCCGGAAGTCCTCGCCATGACAAGAAGGGTATAAAATGCACAACCTCTCATGTAAACTACAAGCAAATAAAGACTATTTTTGTACCGCGTTCACCGGTGTAGTTTGTGTTGTCTGGGGTTAAAGTTTGACCCCTAATATTGCTGACGTGGCAGAAATCAAACCGTTACCATCAGTCAGACAATGCTCTGGTCTCCTCCTCCACCACCCTCCTTTTACACCACACAACAGCCTGGAAGGAGCTTTCACATGCTTTTGTTAGATCTCTGTTTCGCTGGCTTTCAGTGGGTATTTTGATTCAAGTGCATAATTTTTATTATGACACATTTCTGTATATCAGTGTCTTCACACTCGCTGGGAGCGATCTGTGGCACATTGTAATAACTGAGAAGCACACTGTCACAACCTCATCTCATTATTGAAATGCACGCTGCTCATAGACAAAGATATCAAATCATTTTAAATTAGTCTGGATGAGATCTGACGTGAAATTACAGAAAAACAGACCTGATATTAACATTTTAATAAGCTCTGCGTAACATAAAAACACACGTTGTTAATGTTGTTCACAGCTGTTTAGTGAACTGCAGTCCAGCACAGCGGGCCCATAAAGTCCAGCAAAGCCAGGGACCATGTTCCAAGTCTTTTTCTTTTTTTAAACCAGAGGTGTCGCCCCCTGCTGGTCAGTTTAGGGCGGTTCTCAGACCTGCAGCTACGTCCATCTTTTCCAGTGTCTGTGGGCCACACGTGCAGTTTGATTAAACCTCGTCAGCACTGAGCGACGGCTCACGTCAGTCATCTGGCTGACTGCAGCTGCTGAAATAATGCACTTAATAACAAATGCACATCATTCACATTTCTCTGCACAGATTGACTGCTGGTGCGATGCTGACTGTGAAATGATGAGACTGCAGGATCTAAAGCAGGGGTCCCCAATCCCAGTCCACGAGGGCCGGTGTCCCTGCAGGTTTTAGATGTGTCCTTGATCCATCACAGCTGATTTAAATGGATAAATTACCTTCTCAACATGTCTTGAAGTTCTCCAGAGGCCTGGGAATGAACTGGTCATGTGATTCAGGTGTGTTGACCCAGGGTGAGATCTTAAACCTGCAGGGACACCGGCCCTCGTGGACTGAGATTGGGGACCCCTGATCTAAAGAGTCAGCCAACAGAAATACTGACAGTCAGCGGCTCTCTGTGACATCCTGTCCGTGACAGAAAATTCACTGATGTGCTGAGCAGAGGAGGGACAAAGGCTAATTCAGTACAGCAGTAATTGTGTTGACACAGAATACACAACATGTGTCATGGTCTGGAGTCTGGTGATTGTGTGTTTATGTTTTGTTTATTTAATGTTGTGTGATTTAGTGGTTTTTCCTGGTTTAGTCTTTTGTATTTCTAAGTTCCTTAGTTATTCTTTAGTACTTCAGTGATTTTCCAGCCCTTAGGTTTCTCCACTGTGCCTAACCCTCTGTAAGTAGTGTGTGCGTCTCCCTTTGTTTCCCATCGGATCATCTGTGTCTCCAGGCTTCCTGTTCCTTGTTTCAAGTTTTCAGGTCTCATGTATTGTTTAGTCTTCCCGGTTTAGGTTTTGTTAGCTCCGTGTAGTCGTTCTTTGCTTTTGTTTATTGTTCAGTTCCTGTTCAACATCTTCATCTCTGTTGTATGTGTTTGGATCCACACCTCGTTCTCTCCACAGAATCTGCACATCGTGACAATATCTGTGGATTCTATCCATCTTCTTTAAACTACAGGCCGCTTTATTCTCCATCTCTATCCCTTATCTTTACTTGCTCCCTAAATCCATATGATACTTCCCACTTTTCAACTTTCCTTCATTCTTTACCATTTTCCTTGTTTTTACTGATTTTACAAAAAGCTCTTCTTCTTCAAAACTCTGAAATGTTATTATGTTTATTTGTGACTTGAGTGTGATTCATCTACAAAGCAATTAAGTTAATCAAGAGTTTGGAAGAATTTGCTGACCCTATCTTTCCATGAGTTATGGGTAATTTTTCCATGTTAGCAGGGAGCTAGCATTAGCTAATGTTAGCCATGAGAAGTGCGGCTCAGGGTCGGCTCTGATGCTAAAACGATGTGTCCATGAATCAAACTGATGATGGCTGTAATTTCCTGTTTGGTCGTGCAGGTTTTACTACGTGAAATTAGCTTTTAGCCTGAATCCTCTGTGAAGCCACATCAGCTCCCAGTTTCTGTCCCAGAGTCTGTGCCGTGCTGGGAGATGTTACTGGTTAGTGGACTCCATTTTGGATTGATGCTGGGAGCAGAAGCGAGGTACTGAGGCATTTTGTGTGAATTTTTAAAAAAATGACGTGTTAGTGTTTTCTTATGTTAAATTCTTTCACATGTAGGCAGTAAAACCATTTCATACTGTATGTAAAACTGCATAAAGCGATACTTTAGCAGATACATTACATGGACACCAACCACCTCCACAGCACACCTTCAGAAGCTGCTCGGCCATGAAGCTCCTGGTGCACGGTTTCTGTGCTGATGGTCGGAGGCTTTAATGCACTTTAATGCTCTCCTCTTTGGTTTCCTGTTTACTGGCTGTGCTGCTGTGCTTTCCAAACACTTTACTTCAATATCTAAGAGGGAGGAAACTTTATTAACTGATTTGTTGCACACGCGACATCTTCTTGCAGCACAATTGAATTCAGCAAGCTCTTTAAAACGATCCTTTCTTTCAGCGGACTGCTGAGTTTAATACACCTGAGGCAATGACGCCAAACACACCTGAATTCAAAGAGATCTACACAGTGTATTTCTAAAGTATTAGTTAAAGTCTGTGAAGTGTGAACCCTTATCTGTTGTTCCTCATCCTTCTTCTCACCACTCAGTCTCTTCTTCGACTGTCCTCCTGTCTCCTTCAAATCCTTCATTCTGCTCTGTCTGACATATCAGTCCATAACTAATCCCTTGGTGATGGATTAAGGCCTATTTCACACTGCCTGAGGTGATCAACATCATAAAGTCTGTGTGTGTGTGTGTGTGTGTGTGTGTGTGTGTGTGTGTGTGAGAGAGAGAGAGAGAGAGAGGAACAAACATGACACAAAGATAATGAAGAAACAGAAGGAATGGCCGATACACGCCTTGTGTATAGAAACGTCTGATAATGTAATCTGCTAATAGAGTGGATGTAATTGAGTGCAATGGAGTTGGAAAGAAGGGCGCTATCACACTAAGAACCTTGGATGTCAGGACTTCAGAGCATGGCTGCAGAACTGCATTTCTCTGGTGTTTAGTCTGATAAAGCTGGAAATAATCGGGTAAATTAGTGTCTGATAAAGTCTCACTCAGTGCCTGACATGACTGAAGACACAACCAAGTTCAGTCTGACTGAATGATCATTTCAAATCAAAGAGATGGCATCACTTCCTGGTTTGTCTCACTGAATGAAGTCTCATTTATCCACAAGCAAGATACGGTTAGGAGTTAAACTCACCGGGCATTTGATTAGATACATGTTGCTCGTACCAGTCTGCCAGTACAGATTAAATCCAGTGTCCAGATTTTGGTCCATCACACAGCTGCTGCAGGTTTGTCAGCTGCATCCATGAAGCCTGAAACTTTTTTCTACTAGTTTAATGTTTTAGTGCAGAACTCACAGAAGTGTGCATATATAGATCAAAGACAACCGAAGAGCTCACCGCGTACCCAGTCCTTCACAGCCGGGTCAGTGTGGGACTCGTGGGCAGTCATTCTGAAGGTAGTGAACTCGACACTTGGTTTGATGAATGTTTCATTCAGCAATCATAAAGCACAAAGGCTTGATTCTCTTTGAACACACGTTCTTAAGGCTTTATTAAACTCTCAGCTGTGACTCAAGGCCAGTCACCATAAAAAAACCATATAAAGATATAATTATGTATACACCAGATTTTATCAACAGGAGATTTTAGGTTTTGACGTGTCAGTGACTTCAAGATTACTTTTGTTTTCTACTCTGGAAATTAATTCAATTCAATTCAATTCAATTTTATTTATATAGCGCCAAATCACAACAAAAGTCGCCTCAAGGCGCTTCATAGATACAGAGAAAAACCCAACAATCATATGACCCCCTATGAGCAAGCACTTTGGCGACAGTGGGAAGGAAAAACTCCCTTTTAACAGGAAGAAACCTCCGGCAGAACCAGGCTCAGGGAGGGGCGGGGCCATCTGCTGCGACCGGTTGGGGTGAGAGAAGGAAGACAGGATAAAAGACATGCTGTGGAAGAGAGACAGAGGTTAATAACAGATATGATTCAATGCAGAGAGGTCTATTAATACATAGTGAGTGAGAAAGGTGACTGGAAAGGAAAAACTCAATGCATCTTGGGAATCCCCCGGCAGCCTACGTCTATTGCAGCATAACTAAGGGAGGATTCAGGGTCACCTGGTCCAGCCCTAACTATATGCTTTAGCAAAAAGGAAAGTTTTAAGCCTAATCTTAAAAGTAGAGATAGTTTCTGTCTCCCGAATCCAAACTGGAAGCTGGTTCCACAGAAGAGGGGCCTGAAAACTGAAGGCTCTGCCTCCCATTCTACTTTTAAATACTCTAGGAACAACAAGTAGGCCTGCAGAGCGAGAGCGAAGTGCTCTAATAGGGTGATATGGTACTACAAGGTCATTAAGATAAGATGGGGCCTGATTATTTAAGACCTTGTATGTGAGGAGCAGGATTTTGAATTCAATTCTGGACTTAACAGGAAGCCAATGAAGGGAAGCCAAAACAGGAGAAATATGCTCTCTCCTTCTAGTCCCTGTCAGTACTCTTGCTGCAGCATTTTGGATTAGCTGAAGGCTTTTCAGTGAGTTTTTTGGACATCCTGATAATAATGAATTACAGTCGTCCAGCCTGGAAGTAATAAATGCATGAACTAGTTTTTCAGCGTCACTCTGAGACAGGATATTTCTAATTTTAGAGATGTTGCGCAAATGGAAGAAAGCAGTCTTACATATTTGTTTAATATGTGCGTTGAAGGACATGTCCTGGTCAAAAATGACTCCAAGGTTCCTCACAGCGTTACTGGAGGCCAAGGTAATGCCATCCAGAGTATGAAGCTGGTTAGATACCATATTTCTAAGGTTTTCAGGGCCGAGTACAATAACCTCAGTTTTATCTGAATTAAGAAGCAGAAAGTTAGCAGCCATCCAGGTCTTTATGTCTTTAAGACATTCCTGCAGTTTAACTAATTGGTGTGTGTTATCTGGCTTCATGGACAGATAGAGCTGGGTGTCATCTGCATAGCAGTGAAAATGTATGCTATGTCTTCTAATGATGCTGCCTAAGGGAAGCATGTATAATGTAAACAGAATTGGTCCTAGCACTGAACCCTGTGGAACTCCATAATTAACCTCAGTGTGTGAAGAGGACTCTCCATTTACATGCACAAATTGGAGTCTATTAGATAGATATGATACAAACCACTGCAGTGCAGTACCTGTAATACCTACAGCATGTTCTAATCACTCTAATAGAATATTATGGTCGACAGTATCGAACGCTGCACTGAGGTCTAGCAGGACAAGAACAGAGATGAGTCCACTGTCAGAGGCTATAAGAAGATCATTTGTAACCTTCACTAAAGCTGTTTCTGTGCTGTGATGAGATTGGCCTATAATTAGCTAAGACTGCTGGGTCTAGAGATGGCTTTTTGAGTAAAGGTTTAACCACAGCCAGCTTGAAGGCCTGTGGTACATAGCTGATTATTAGAGATAGGTTGATCATATTTAAGATCGAAGAATTAATCAATGGCAGGACTTCTTTGAGCAGTTTTGTAGGAATGGGGTCTAAAAGACACGTTGATGGTTTGGAGGAAGTAATTATTGAAGTTAACTCAGAAAGATCAATTGGAGAAAAAGAGTCTAACTTAACATCAATGGTACTAAGAGTAGCTGTAGATAATATTACATCTGTGGGATGATTACTGGTAATTTTTTCTCTAATGATAAAAATTTTATTTGTGAAGAAGTTCATGAAGTCATTACTAGTTAACATTAAAGGGATGGTTGGCTCAACAGAGCTCTGACTCTTTGTCAGCCTGGCTACAGTGCTGAAGAGAAACCTGGGGTTGTTCTTATTTTCTTCAATCAGTGATGAATAGTAAGATGTTCTGGCTTTGCGGAGGGCTTTCTTATAAAGCAGCAAACTATTTCTCCAGGCTAAATGATGATCCTCTAAATTTGTGACACGCCATTTCCTCTCCAGATTACGAGTCATCTGCTTTAGGGTACGTGTTTGAGAATTATACCACGGAGTCAGGTACTTCTGATTAGAGACCTTAGTTTTCACTGGAGCTACAGTATCCAGAGTCGTACGTAGTGAGGAGGTGAAATTATTAACAAGATAATCAACCTCTGTTGGGGTAGCGTTCAGATAGCTGCTCTGCTCTGTGTTGGTACAGGGCATTGAAGATGATAACAGTGGGTGGATTATATTCTTAAACTTAGTTACAGCGCTTTCAGAAAGACATCTACTTTGATAAAATCTACTCTCCACCGCTGTGTAATCAATTATTGTAAATGTAAATGTTATCAGGAAATGATCAGACAGCAGAGGGTTTTCAGGAAACACTGTTAAATGTTCAGTTTCTATGCCATATGTTAAAACAAGATCTAGAGTGTGATTAAAGTGGTGGGTGGGTTCTTTTACATTTTGAGAGAAGCCAATTGAGTCTAATAACAGACTAAATGCCATGTTGAGGCTGTCATTTTTAGCATCTACATGGATGTTAAAATCACCCACAATAATTATTTTATTTGAGCTCAGAACTAAATTAGATATAAAGTCTGAGAAATCAGACAGAAACTCTGTGTAAGGCCCAGGTGGACGATAGATGATAACAGGTAAGACTGGTTTCTGAGTTTCACAGCTGGGGTGGACAATGTTAAGCATCAGGCTTTCAAATGAATTAAAAGTCTGTCTTGGTCTTTCATTAATTAATAGGCTGGTGTGAAAAATTGCTGCCACATCGCCCCCTCGGCCTGTGCTTCGAGGTTTCTGGTAGTTAGAATGACTCGGGGGTGTTGATTCATTTAAACTAACATAATCATCCTGCTGCAACCAGGTTTCTGTAAGGCAGAGTAAATCAATTTGTTGATCAATTATTAAGTCATGTACTAACAGAGACTTGGAGGAGAGAGACCTAATATTTAATAATCCACATTTCACTGTTTTACTCTTTGGTTCAGATGTGGATACTGTATTGTTCTTTCTTTTTGATTGTTTATGTTTAAGTTGTTTGTTGCTGGTTTTTAGTTTGTTTTTTGTCTTTTTGGAAGCTGACACAGTCTCTATGGAGATGGTTTTTGGGGGGGTAGCAGGAGGAGAGAAGCTGCAGAGAGGCGTGTAAGACTGCAACTCTGCTTCCTGGTCCCAACTCTGGATAGTCATATTTTGGGGGGGTTTAATAAATTTGTCCATATTTCTAGAAATGAGAGCTGCTCCATCCAAAGTGGGATGGATGCCGTCTCTCCTAACAAGACCAGGTTTCCTCCAGAAGGTTTGCCAATTATCTATGAAGCCCACATCGTTTCTGGGACACCACTCAGACAGCCAGCAATTTAAGGAGAACATGCGGCTAAACATGTCACTCCTGGTCTGATTGGGGAGGGGACCAGAGAAAACTACAGAGTCCGACATTGTTTAATTAATCCTAGGCTTAGGAACTAATTCATAAAGAAAAATGAAGAGCCTGCACAATGCTTCTGGGACTGATTGTTGAATCTGGAAGTTCTTCATAAAGCAAACGAGGCGCTGACATTATTAGATGATCTCACTGAAGGTGAGTTTGTGGCGTAGGCGGCCCTAAATGTGGTTAGCAAACTATCTGCAGGCAGAAACTTATAAAGACGCTAAATCATATCTATTTGTTAGGAAGCACCAAGTCCTTCCGCATCTCACCCACGGTGGGGTTTCTAAAATGTAAAATGAGTGCTAAACACACCTGTGCACCAACCCAGAAGCACAACATTTGGCGCAAGTTACGCAGGTCAAACCTCTGTGGCAGCCATCTGGTCTTGCTGGTAAACAGGAAGTGCTCCTCAAATGGAGCTTGTTTATTGGATGTGAGCTGGCGAGAGTAGGGACCATTTGCAGACATTTAAATTAGTTAGAGGAGTATGTGTACATTCGTATCTGACATGTCTGCTTCCATTTTGACAAGTGATTATTTGTGAAAATTCATCTTCTTTGCTTGTCTTTTCCCTGTCTGGAAGGATTATGTCATAGGCCAGTTTGAGAAGGTGTGGTCTGGGAAAGCAGAGGTGGAGAGAGATGGATAGGTTGCCTTTTTGGAAGCTGCTCTATGTGTGAAAGATCGGCCAACAAACTAAGGTTGTTCTGCGTTCACTCACCTCAGAGTGATGTCGGCTGTTTTCCACACCACATCTCTCTGTGTAACATAATTAACAGACATATTCACAGGTGCACGCTGTAAACCAAGCCAGCTCAGAGCTTCATGCTTGTGGAGGCCACAGAGAGGCAGGAAAGGAAAGCTTAATCTGAGAAATGTCTGTGCTGCGTCATTTCGATGCTAACCCCCGAGGAGCTGCAGCTTTCAGACAGCAGCGTCTGTGGGTGTCAGTCTGAACCACCACAGTAAACACATTCACTTTTGTTCCCTTGACACATAAAAACCTAAATAAAGCCTCCTCATAAAGCACATTTATTGGAGCTATTCTGCTCTAAAGCAATATTGACTTTTTCTATGATAGTGACCAATCACATACAAGCAGAAAGGTAAACACAAAAAGTCTGCAGGGATTTTCGGCTCTCCACAGGAAATCACTGAGGGTGTCAGGAGAAGGATTGGATGTTATGAAGCTGCAAATCTTCAAGAACTAAAATCATTAAAGCAGTCTGCCTGACTCTGATTCATGCTGACAAAAACTTACCTTTCTGTGTGGGGGTTAAAGCTAGAGTAGAGCCTGTGAGCTGTTTATTAACTAAAGCTTCTGTGATCATTGGTGCCTCCTATAGTGTCTTTTTTTCTGCTGGTGTCCTGTTTGTATGGATGCTGAAACAGGTTTTAACGAACCCAGATGAAGGAAGCAGCAGTTTAATTTCTTTAAACTATAAAGTTTATTATAAGGAGAAAAAGGATTTAGTTAATACGTGAAGAAAGAGTAAGGCCGAGGAAAACTAAAAGACAAGACCAGGGGAACAGGATGGAAAGACAACCCAAATTCACAGAAACCCCAAACCAAAGATAACCTCAAACCGAGGACTCGAATAAACATTCAAATATTCAATTCAGTTTGATTTACAGATTCACAACGACAGTATATTCTTAGGCATAGACCCTATAAGCTGAATGTAAACAAGAGCCACTGGGAAGTATAATCCATAAAACAAAAACTATAAATGTTAAATATGTCTGTGAAGGTTCTCAGTCATCCAGGTCATCGTAGTCAAAGGAGCTGGCAAAGAAAAGCGTCTGGACTTCTTTAAGTTGCTTGAAGACGTTTCACCTCTCATCCGAGAAGCTTCTTCAGTTCTAAGGTCAAATGGTGGGGAGTCCCAGATTTAAACCTAGTGGGAGTTTCCCCCCACAGAGGGACAAAAGGACCCCTGATGATCCTCTAATCGCCTGAGCCAAGGTATGAAACTGGGTGTGGGTCCCAATCAGCCAGAGTTTCGGGTGAGCTCATTGTGAAACCTGGCCCCACCTTATCATGCGAATTCCTGAGGTCAGATGGCCCAGGATGTGAGTGGGCATCTAAAGGTCAGAGGTCACTCTTTCGAGGATGCCAATGTTCACATTTTGGACAGAGAGGACAGATGGTTTGAAAGAGCAGTGAAAGAAGCCATCTATGTCCACTGTGAGCGACCATCTTTGAACAGAGGCGGTGGTTTACGACACCAACTGTCTGCCATCTATAATCCAGTTTTGAGATCCCTCTCCAGACGCCTTAACGCCCACTCACATCCTGGGCCATCTGACGTCAGGAATTCGCATGATAAGGTGGGGCCAGGTTTCACAATGAGCTCACCCAAAACCCTGGCTGATTGGGACCCACACCCAGTTTCACACCTTGGCTCAGGCGATTAGAGGATCATCAGGGGTCCTTTTGTCCCTCTGTGGGGGGAAACTCCCACTAGGTTAAATCTGGGACTCTCCACCATTTGACCTTAGAACTGAAGAAGCTTCTCGGATGAGAGGTGAAACGTCTTCAAGCAACTTAAAGAAGTCCAGACGCTTTTCTTTGCAAGCTCCTTTGACTATAAATGTTAAATTTCAAAAGAAACCAGGGAACTGTGACACTAACTAAACTATAACACTTGTAACTGTTGGTTGGCTCAGTGGTCACTACTGAAACTGGAACATAAACCTATGAACATTGTCATGCCAGCTGTTTTCGGATGTAAAGTGGTGATAATCTCTGCTGAATGTTCAGCTTGAATTTTCTTTTATGCATACGGGGATCCTGTGAGTGATCAGCCAAGCTAAGAATGTACATCTTTGTTCCAGTAGTAAAAGCTTTTTTACTGCTTCGCATCAGAAGTTTTGTCTACAAACAGTCAATATCCCAGCCGTCGGCAGCTGCCTTTATTTCCTTTGTAATGTCATTTATTCCATTTTATTTGGTCTCTCACATTTTCTCCTGCTTCTGGCTGTGTAGCAATGACATTTTCTTCTGTTCCACACAACATACTCATCCCTAAAATTCATATAAGTTTTTTCACACTGCAAGAACCAGCTGGAAGCACTCATCATTTACAGTGACCCAAAGGGGACAATCGTCACAGTTTTTGCATTAATATTTGTCAATAAACAAAATAAACACAAGATCATATCCAAACAAAGGAATTCAAAAATGGCTTTTTTTTAAATACATGGACCATAATAATAGATTTGTGTTCTTCCAGGTACTCTTCATGTAGCTTACACTGAGTATGGAAGACTTTCTGTGGACCCGGGTGATTCTGGATGTGGAGAGCCAGACCGTTTGTCAACCGAACACAGGCCTACAGGAAACTACAGTAACAATGTGTGGACCTCCACATACATGTTCCTCACATCTGAAACTCAATAGAGTTAACAATCCTGATCAGTTCAATTTCTTTATTTATATGTGGCATCAAATCACAACTACAGTCACCTTAAAGCGCCTATGTGGTAAGGTAAAGATCCTATAATAATGCAAAGAAAACCCCAACAATCCGATGACCCCCTATGAGCGACCACTTATCAACAATGGGAAATAAAAACTTCCTTTTAATAGGAAGAAACCTTTTGCATGACCAGGCTCAGGGAGGGCAAGCTGTCTGCCGTGACAGTCCCAGAAGGCACTGGTACCATCCAACTACCGATCAATAACCTATCTCAGCACAACATGCACGCTCCTGTCAGCCATCATAGTGGCTAAGATGAACAGGCATATGGCTCAGTATGTGGGCAGGGCCCAGAAAGTAATTGGTAGCAATGCCAGAAGGGGAGCTAGTGATAGATAGAGCAGTCAATCAAGACTCTTTGACCAGACTGACCTACCTGTGCATTACCTGGATTGGCTACAAGAAAACCTATGCCTCACACATGGATTCTGCAAAAGCCTAGAACTGTACAGCAGCAACAGAACTATAAGAACCTTCATCAGAAATCCAATGGGAATGATGCACACATCACAGGCGGCCAACTTCAATTCAACTCCAACTGTCACCAAGTGCAGGATTCACCCAGGAGATGCTCTGTCCCCACTGCTACTGCGCATAGGCCTGAACCCCCAGATCATTAACAGCACTGGCTACGGAAACCGAGTTTTGAACGGAGCAATTATTAGCCACCTCCTCTGCATGGATGACATCAAGTGTGACAAGACATTGATTCATTGATCCACACCAAACGAGATCTAGAGCAACCATATTAGAATGTCATTCAAACTGGATAAGTGTATTCGGACGGTGTGAGAGGGAAGGTAGTCAGAACTGAGGGGATTACACTACCATAAGAACGCTGCAAACATTAAGATTAGCTATAAGTGTCTTCCAATCCCACAGGCAAATGGGAACTATGAAGAGCCTACTGGGAAAGCCACAACCACCAAATACCTGCAGAGACCAAGGCAAGTCCTGAAGAGTCAGCTGAAAGAAAATAAAACGGTCAAAGAAGTTTCTTCCTGTTGAAAGCAAATGTTTCCTCCCACTGATGCCAAAGCATTCACTTAAAGGGGGATCATATGATTGTTGGGGTTTTCTCTGTTTCTGCTGTATTATTGTAGGGTCTACCTTAAAATATAAAGTGCCTTGAGCTCACTGTTGCTGTGTTTTGGTGGTATGTAAATAAAACTGAGTTGAACTGAATCGGCTCTGAGCGCCTTCTTGTTTGCTGTGGTGATGAACATGCTGACAGATGAGGCCAGGCAGGAGACTCTGCAGACTATGATGTTTGCAGAGATGATCTTTAACGAGAGTAGGAGGCTGGTGGAAGAGATGCTCTGGAGAGAAGAGGAATAAAAGTCAGTGGAAGCAAAACAGAATACCAAACAAAAATCACACCCAGCCAGCACCTCATCATCTCTGCTCCCTTCACCTAAACGTCCCTGAAGTTGGCTCTAACCACTGTAACGTGCTCATAGCAATATGCCTACTACAAAGTGCCTTGAGCTGACTGTTGCTGCGATTGGGACTTTGCAGCAAATTGCAATTTGGAGTCTGGTATTGGAGGTGCAGCCAAGCAGCTGCTGGTATTACAGAAGAATTAGATGTTTTTTGATGAGCTTGACAAAGGTCACACACTGGGCTGAACCAATCCAGGCTCATGTCTAACTGCTGCTGTGTTTTCTGGCTGCACACTGTGTGTATGCATCTTACCGTGCACGTGTCTTTGTGTACCTCTCATGGTCTTTTATCCTGGCTCAGCCTTAGATCTCTTTGTTTGAGCCTCATTAGTTTGTATGAAGCTGTGAATTCAGTCCAGCGGTGCCACTGCTCTGAATCCATCCGCTCTTTATCCTCCCTCCTTAGTGGCCTATTTTCCTACCTCTCATTCATTTTTCAAGAAAGATGCACACAGTCAATGAACATATTAACTTGTGTTTGATCATCAGTGCAAGCCTGTGTGTGTTTGAAGAATAAGACACAGACGTGTAACCTATATTTGCTAATGTTTGGATACAGTTGATGGCATAAAAACTCAAGCTGAACAATAAAAATAATAGTAAAAGTAAGACCATAATTTAATAAAGTGATTCCAGTGTTATTGATCCAATCTGTGCAAAAGCAGAAAAAACAGTAAAAGCTTTAAAAGCTGAAGTTCTAAAATAAAGAAAAACATTAAAAACTCAGTTCCTGCTTCACGGGCGCTCTCATACAGAATTAATGGGCTCTATGGAGCTTTATAAAAGATGTGTTTTTGTCAGAAGGGCTTGACGCTGTGATGCTCTGCTGTCAAAAACACGTTGGTTCTCTGTTGTTGATGAGATCTGGACGTCTGTTCATGTACTCACGTTATAGCTGTGCCATTTTGACCAGGTCTGTCTAGATGTTAGATCTGAACTGGACTTCTTACTAAAATAACCAAATAACTTGTACCTAAGTTTAAGAAACCTCAAACCAAATGACAGCCAATGAGAATCAATAAGAGAACTGTTAAAGAATCAGATCAGTAAGTGATACTGATTATTGAATCAACATCAACTCCCGCTCAGGTGACTCACCTGTGCATTCAGTGGTGTTAGATCACTTAGTCGTCTTTACTCATTTTGATTTGAGCTCAGATGTTTCAGACCAAACATGGATTACATCACTTCAGTTTCCTACAAGAATTAGAGCAAGTTTAATTGAGCAGTTTAGCAGTCTGATGAGCTCTGAGCCAATGATGGAGGCAGGTTTGTGGACATGCTTTATATTTGTGGTGTTTGATTTCTAAACAGTTACATTTTGCAAGAGTGAGAGAGTTTACTTGATTAGCAGCACTTTGTTTCTGCATCCTGATTCTTAGATTGATCCTAAATCCAATTCTGTGCTCCCTTGAAAAGCTCTCTGACTGTTTCCCTGGTTTTCCTGCTGAGTGCCTGGACACAAAACTGACATCCGTCCTATGCACCCTGGCTGCAGGTGTTCATCATGTGCTGCTGTAAAAAGTAGGACGTTACATTCGGTAGTTTTCTCCTCTCTCCACAGGTTTTTGTCTCCACACAGGAGTCTGTGTTCATTAACCTCGTTGTTTGGCTGTATCTGTCCCTGTCTGACACATCTGAGTGCTGTCTATTTAAATCACACTGACTGAATGCTCAAATGCCTTAACTGACTGATTGTAACTATTACAAAATGAAACTCATTTCCAGGGAATCAAAATGTAATTTGATATAATCTCTCAGTCTCGTATAATAACCTTCTTAAAGTTGGGTGTTTTTTCACATATTAAAGGCATTTTGTGAGAATTGTTTGCATCCTAAAAGCTGAGACCTCTCTGACTCTCTGTAACAGCCAATGTCTATGTGAACGTTAGACTAAACTTTAAACACTGTGCTGTGAGTGCCTCAAAGCCTCTGCAGACGACTGAGGGAGCAACTCCTCAGCTTCGCATCAAGACGTTCCGCCATGCACCACATCATGTACACAGAGACAACAGCAACAAGAATAGCCTCCTATAGCTCTGAGTGAAGACCTGCAGGTGCTACAAACAGGTAGCACAGCTGCATCATGGGAGGTGCCTCAGGCCCTGTGTCCGATAGGTGTCGCGTCACCTGTTCAACACCAGAGGTTTCACTGAGTGACTGGCATTCAGATGCTAACCCCACGTTTACATGCATACTGTTTATGGGCTGTTTGTGAGGCGGGAGGATGAATGTCATGCTGTTACACCTGACCTGTGACCCACCTGTGTGTGCAGCAGTGGAATATGATGGTGGATGTTAGCATTGTGTGTATGAGGTCCACTGATCACATCTTCTCATATGGACCAAAATAACAGCTCCATCAGCTGATGACATCGCCTCATCCGGCGTCTGTGGTAGCTGTGCTTCAGTGGTTTTGTGATCATTTAGAGCTTTCCTGTTAATTATTCCATGCTTGTAGTTTGGAGTTGCTTTTTGTAGTCCTCAGGCCTCCCCAGAGTTTTCCTTAGTGAAGAATTGCTGTGTGCATTTGTTAGTTACTTCCTGGATTATTTGGGGATGATTTTCTGTGTTGGGTTTTACTTTCTTTGTCTTGTTTTCTTGATTAGCTTCAGCTATCAGAGGTGGGGTAGGAGGCATTCGCAATATCCTGCTCATCTTCCCGGTGGTTTCTGGATTTATGAAGGTGTGGATTTGAACGTGATTTTGTACTTATCATCTTTACACCCTTGCCTTAGCTTTCACTCCTCAGTTTTACTCCTTGGTCCTCCACAAACTGAGTTTTGGATTTTTTTTGCTATAAAAGAAAACTGAACACAAATAGTTTAGGAGGAATGAATATACCTTTATTAGTTACTTATTTTTAATAACTCACTGTGTTGAATTGATGACTAAAGAAAAAAGAGGCTTAAAATTTCTTTATTAGGGGCGTGGCCTCTCTGACTGGCAGGTGGATGGTGACACAGGTGGCTATAGCTGCCAGCTGTATGGGAGGCTCAGCTAACTGGACCTCTGGTATTTCCTCACATAGATACCATATCACATGAGAACATTAACATCACATTAAGTGCAGACATGCGGGCCAGTGCTAAGATCGTTTCCTGTGTTTGATTCTGTGATTTCTGAGCAGGAGAACAGGAAGCTGCCACAAACCAGTGTAAGTGTCTTGTTTTTCCGCTGTGGAAATCAAATGAACAATGAAAATAGCTTTTAGGTCTGTGTGTGTTTGACCTTGTTATGATGCCAGAGGAGATGTGTTTTTATTACTGCAGCACAAAAACAAGCCAGTTGTTTCATTCTGTTTTTAGTTTGAATTCACAAAAACCAGAAGAGTTCATGTGTGCCGCTCACACAGATAGCTTTCCAGCGGTGTGGTTCGCCCTCTTGGTAAAAGTGGACGTACACATGTTCAGGTTGTTTCAATTCAGGGTTCTTTAAACTCTGATATCTGCTGCGCTGTTGGTGCACTTTGATTAACATTCAGTTAAATTAAATTCAGTTTTATTAGCAACAGATCACAACAACAGCTGCCTCAAACCGCTTTATATTGTAAGGTAGACCCTACAACAGTCAGACAACCCCCTACTGTATGAACAAGCTCTTTGGCGACAGTGGGAAGGAAAACCTCCCTTTTATCTCAAAGAAACATCTAGCATAATAACAGTAAACCTGTACATTACTGAATGATTCAATAACCTGGTAGTAACTGAAAAAAACACCATGATTAGATCATTTAGGATCTGCTCGGTGGTTTGTGCCTGGCTGTTTCAGGTGTCCTCTGGTGCCTGTAGGAAATATCATGATGGATTCTGGTAAACCTAAACAAACACTACCCTGGACTCCAGGGGGTGTAACTACAAAACAATGAAGGCTCATCGTAACCAGTTTTATAACAAGTACAACAGTAAAGCTGCTCATTATGGCTCTAAAACCTTAAGCATTGTCATCATGTCCAGTTTGTGCTGCCTCCAGCTCACCTGTCGGACCTTCACTCATGATGTCATTCTCGTATTTCACTGAGTAAAACAATCACTCCAACGAGCCATGAACACTCATTTTTATATCACTTTGTAAATTCTCATTAAATTAATTTATTTATCACTTTTATTCAACAGGAAGTCCCACTGAGATCTCATTTCAACACTTCAACATAAATTTTCATAAAACCGGTAATTAAATTAATTTTTACCGGTAATTCTTTTTCTCACATCAAGGCATTAAACCTGAATGCCTGGGTTTCTACTGATGAGACCTTTCTCCCATCCGTCCGGCTGATCAGTATTCCTGTGGAGTCTCCTATCGGCAGCAGCAGAGATGGAGATGACATGTGCAAAGGTCCTGGGAAACTGAAATTAACTGTGACGAGTGACTGGACGGAGAAACGTAGCAATGGAGGCACAATGAGGCTGGCAGAGTGTAATAGAGAACTGTGTGGAGAATATGGGGGTCTCTGAGCTGCTATCTGACAGATGGGACCTCCTGAAAATCTCTAAATTACTCCAGAAATAATACATAGCTAATTATTTTCTATCCAATCAGCACAGCAAGTTTGATTTGACACAGCGTTCAGCAGCTATATGTTTCTGATCACTGACTGCATTAACAGCAGCACGCTGTTCGCAGATGCAGAGCATGCAGCGCTGACTCAAACAGGGAGTAGCCAACCAAACGTCTCAGGACAGCGGCATTAAAAATGTGGCCCCTCCCTGCTGCTCAAACACACACACACACACAAACACACAATAGTATATTTCTGTATCCCCCCTCTGTTTGGTGTTTTAGGTGCTGAGTATCACAAGTGTGCTTTGTAACAGAAGCAGCCGTTGGAGGTCCGTTTACGTCACCCTCAACACCCCACCCACCCCCTCCCATTATCTGCTTTCTTCTTATGTTTCGTCAGCCTTTACCCCTAATCTAATATCCAATAGTCAGGAATATGAATAAAAAAATTAAGTAACTAAAACACAAACATTAGCCAGAGGAGGGCTACAAAGCATTCAGACCATAATTCAGGTCAGGACATCAGGACAGGATACAAAAACTAATGGAGCACAAAACCAGCTTGTCAGAGTATTTACCTTTCACCATGGTGAATCTTGGCTCTACTGATTAAATGTTTTTAATTGAACCCTCAGGGTGACACATATGAAATTTAAATCTCAAATCTGCTTTAAAAGTTTGACTCTGTAAGGCCTATGTTTTTATTTCTTTTAATTATCTTAATTGTACCCCACCTTGGTCAACGGTTGTTCTTTTAAATGTGCTAAATTAATAATTAATTAATAAATTTGACTTTGACCAGTTTAGGTCATTAGTCCTAGTTTTTATTTGACTTTTATTTAATTTCACTAGCTGAGACCACATCCTCGGTAATGATGGGCGATGAGGGATGAGGAAGTGTGAACTGGTGCTGTGGTTTGGAGAAGACCTCAAAGGGGAATGGCGATGGCAGATCCCCCAAAGAAGGCTTCCCCTACAGGAGTGAAGACTGGGCGTTACGAGCTTGTTGCGAATGTATAACTGCGGGTTGAAGTTATTATGGAACGAACGGAACGTGTTCCAAGCGGTCCAATAGGAGGACAGTGTGCTTGCTGCAAGACTATTTATAATCGCTTCTTAGGAGATGCTGATGAGTTTTGCGATGCTAAGGTTTAGAGGTTTAGATTTCGAATGTTGTGGCTGAAAATGGAGGAACTGGAGTCAGGGCTGCTTCTGCATGGGAGGCATGAAGGGCATAATGGAAGGGGAATTGCTTCGGCCTTTGTTAATTATGTCGACTACGGCGAGGTTGTCAGACTGAATGAGGATGGATCTTTTTGACCATTTGTGGCCCCACAGTAAGGCTCCACTTGACTCTGAACAAGCACCAGAAATCGGGGTGAATCGGCAAGACCTTAAAGGCACTTGTGATGTCAGCTTTAGAAAGCCATGCGCCTCTGCCAGCGAGTTAAATGAGAGAAATGGCGTGGTTCACTGTGGAGTATTGCTGGGAATGAGGCTATTTATGCTTGGAATCTGACTGCCGTGAGGAAAGATCGATGATGATGCGCTTTTTGCCTGAATATTTTCTGGTGGCGATGCCCAGAGGGTTGATGCAAAAGAGGGGAAAGGGAGGTTTGGGGAAGGGTCCGATCATAAAACCCTCCCTTACTTCCTTGGCGAGCAGGCTGTCGATGGTTTCTGGGTCTTTGAGAGCTGACTGCAGGATTTTGCAAGCGCAAGAAAACGATGGCTGGGCAACGATCCCTGGGTGGAAGCCTTCTGAAAAACCTTTTTACTAGGAAGTTGACAAAGTCTGGGTTAGGGTGATTTTTTAAGGTGTCTTTTAGTGCCGGAATATGGATGGATGTGGAACCTGACGAAGCTAGTCATGGCTTGGTGGGAGTTTGGGGGCACGCAGGGCGGGAATGTCGGTCGCCACAAAAGGAGCAGCAGTGAAGATAGCGGCATTAAGACATGAAACAGCCAGAGTCGTTGAAGTTATTGCAAATGGTGCGGCCTCCAAGGTGCATGATGGGCCGATTGTCTGAACCTTGAGGCAAAGGCATGGTGGGGATGGAAATTGTGGGTTTAGAAAGTTCTGGTACGGGAGCTGGGGTCAAGCGGGTAAGAATGGATGGAGGACTGTGGATCGTTTTGGGCTGGGACAATGCAGGCGGAACCAGGATGTGACGGGACGCCGCACACTTGCAGAAGAGAGAAGAACGGGCGGCAAAGACGCGACAGTAGAGTTCCTGATCGAGACTGCCCCAGAAGGTGTCTTGGTTAAACTGCTGAAGGCGAGCAGCTGCCTGAGAAGCAAACTGGATGTGATAGAAGCCGGTTCCGCCAAATCGTAACGCGAGATCAAGAATAATAGTCAGATATGAGTCGAACTCTTGTCTTCGGGAGGGAAAGGGGGTGCAGAGGACGTCTCTGTATAATGAGAAAGCAAAAGCAGAGGAGGAATGAGTGGCTGAGAACCTGGCATCCCGGTGTCGAGGATAGCGGCAGAGTTTAGCAGAGGAGGAATATATGGCTGAGGGCCTGGTAACTCGGTGCCGAGAGGGTTTGTTGGGGCGAGTTGCAAAGGGGGGATTGGAAACTGCAGAACTGGCAACCCTAGCCAAGTGTCACGGTGAATATGAGGAGCAGCTGAGGAGGGACTGGTGGCTAGCTGCAGCTGTTGCTGGCTAGGTGAGGCTGAAAGGAGCGAGGAAGTGTCGTTAATGGAGGCGCTGGCTTAATTTATGCCCGGAGGAGGATTGACTCTGTTCGGTGGATGAGAACGGGAGCGATGAGATGTTAAGAAAAAACGGAATAATGTAGCATTGTTATCAGATAGGCAAAAGTGGATGCCTCTCTCTTATAAAGCTCGTTGGAGACGGGCGACGTTCCAGTCAGAGATCTTCGTCAGCAAAGAATCTTCGGGAGACCTCACCGGAGCGTGGGAACAGCGACGCGACCTCGGAGTTGAACACTGAGATGGATCGTATTTCCGGGAAGCTCCACGGGGCTGAAGATGCGCCTCAGGGCAATCCGGAGTGGAGCTCTGCCGTGAACTTTTACTGGGAGTGGATCATCCTCTAGTAGCAGTTCAAAGGTTGTAGTTTTGCGGGGATGGGGAGCGACCGGAACTGCTGTATTGTTGAATGGAACGGAGAGAGGAGTTCCGGGGGATGCAAACGGTGGAACTGACGGCTGCGCGGCGAGGACGGCTGCTGGAAGGCGCCCCAGACGGGCCGGCTGTAATCGGGTTCTCCGCGGTGGCTCCACTAGGAAGTTTAGGTTGCAGATCCCGGAGTGACTTGGAAAAATCAGGTGGAGAAAAAGTGAGGTCTTGATCCGATGCGCTGAGCGACAGGGAATCCATGATGATGAGCCGAAGGGTGAGTAGGAATCAAGCTCTTAGAATTTTGCGAGGCGTCTGACGACAAGGGGTGTTCGCATGAAAATGAGAACAGCAGGTATTAATGAAGGGGAGCTTTTATAGCCTGAGGCTGGAGGGGGCGTGAAGGAGGAGTTGTCCCCCTCTTGAAATTCAGATATCTCCACTTGATGAGCACTCATTTTAGTACTTGTGTCTAGAGCAGGGCGATAGGGCCAAAAATATTTATCACGATATATATTGGAAAATTTGCGATAACAATATAACTGACGATATAATTGATGTGAGACAAAATACAACTCAACAACTTTACTAGCGCAAAAACCCATCCATTTATTTTCACTTAAACAAGCAGCTGTTTTTTATGTGCATTAAAGCTATATTTAACAGTGCAAATGCAAATTCCTTGCTGAAGGTTTAACCACAGGGCATTTCTAGTAGAAATGTGCTGACATATCCTGAGCATAACAATGTATAATATCCACTAAAGTTAAAAAGAGGTGCTTTGCAACATTAAACTGCAGTGTGCCAAATAAAAAAAGTCAAATACGTATTTTTTGGACCATAAGCTTCACGGGATTATAAGGTACATTAAGCAAAACAAAGCAGTCAGATAAATCAAACTTTATTCAACTCATTCTTCTTGCTTTCTCCACTTCTGTACCATTGATTCATTAATGCTGTATTCTATCACAGCTGCTCTATTCCCATGTTGTAGCAGTATATTAATGACCAGTGTTGGGTAAGTTACTTTAAATTAGTCACTTAGTTACATTACTAGTTACTTCTATCAAAAGTAACTCAGTTACTTCAAGTTACTCGT
This sequence comes from Perissodus microlepis, assembly GCF_051167445.1. Taxonomy (NCBI): domain Eukaryota; kingdom Metazoa; phylum Chordata; class Actinopteri; order Cichliformes; family Cichlidae; genus Perissodus; species Perissodus microlepis. The sequence continues at coordinate 35,995,467 of NC_140480.1, forward strand.
TACTTTCAGAGTAACTAGTTACTAGGGAAAGTAACTTTGGTTTTACTCAGAATTCTCTTGTTAATGTTTTGCTTCCGTAACTGGATACCCAGCAAGACTGCCAGTCTTCTAGCTTGCTTACTTGCCACAAGTGCACTGTGCCACCTACCAATAGAAAGGAAAAAATAATGTGCACATTTCCACGAGAGAAATCCCACACCTGATTCTATCCTAGCCTGCTTTTTACATCCAACACAAAAACTGCAGTCGTGGTGCTTTCGATTGTACTCAGAACTCGGAAATTCTGCCTTCTGAATAGGAAGATGTAGGTAACACCAGACTGAAGATGAGCTGCATACAGAGCTGGACTGGGACAAAAAAATCGTCCCGGGCATTTTGACTAGAGACCGGCCCACCATTATAGGAAAAATCATAAAGCCTTTGAATGAAAATAAACGCTGTTGTGACAGTGATGTACACTGTTCTGATGGTATATATGTATCAATCTATCAATTGTTTGTTGTAAGAGTCAGATAATTATTTTTTTAAAAGTGAGACATTTTAAATGGGAATAAGAAAGTATTTCCTTGTGCCCCCCTTTCCCTTTTAATGCCCTACATGGACCCCTGGCAACACTTTACTAGACCCACCCCTGCACAGTTACCAGCTGTCAGCTACTTAGAAAAGGATCCTGGTGTTATTTGTCTCTCAGAAACAGTTCATAACTTCCCTTCAACTCACTCATGTCACCTAAAAGGTAAACCCTTTTCTCCATCACAGCTCTGATGATTCAGTAAGGACATCTCCTGGTTTCATCTGCATGTTTCCCTCTCACCACATATCCAAACCGATATCATGACCAGCAGCTTTACAGCTGTGGCTCCAGCAAACATCAGCTGATACTAGAAAGTAATATTAAATACATTCTAACAACAGCTGATCAAGCTTAAAAGTGCTGCTGTTGTTTACCGCGACATCCGCTGGTTTCCTCTTTCTGGCGCAAAGTGGGCGATAAATAAACAAGAGAGAAAAGCCAATCGGCTGATCATTGATCAGTTTCATGATTGAAGTAGAAACAGGAGAGGGGGTGAGAGAATGAGAGAAGAAGAGGCAGCTGTGCAGCGTAAACACAGAATAAATCCAGTTTTGTGTCTTTTTCATTGTAGCTGAAGTCCGGGACAAACTGTTCCTTTTCACCTCAATATGAAACGCGTAATATTTTCTCTGAATACGAGACGATTCCGTTTTTTTACGGGATGGTTGGCAACTCTAATAATTAACCTTATGAACAAAATAAAGTTCAACATCAGTAACATAGCACCCACCCAGCTGTATAGAAACTCCGTCATGCTAGCTAGCACGCAGTACGAAAAAGTCAGCATAACGAAAATAAACTCCACCTAAACTTGGTTTATATCGACCCAGATGGACTGCAGGTTATAACTTCTTACCTGAAGTTCAGTTCACCTGACACTCTCGGACCAGCGGCCGCTTTGGGTCTCTCCTCTTGCCTCCCTTTTCCTTCATCCACCTGCTGGCCTCCACCACTTGCTAATGTTATTGAATCTGTGGAAGCTCCGCGATAGCCACCACACGAAGTAAATAACGAGCCTATCTAAATCCCAGTAACGAGTAACGCGTTCCCGGTTTTGGCATAATAATTACTAGTTACCGTGCTCGTTACCACAATAATAACGTAGTTACTGTAACGCGTTACTTAATAACGCGTTAGTCCCAACACTGTTAATGACTAACCTGGTATTGTGGATGGATTATCTCAGTTGTTCTCCTGACTGAAGTTTGGTCCGTTTACAGCATCCTGCCATGCGATTTTATTTGTCTCTAACCATCAGGAACCCTCACGTTAACTTTTATCGAGTGGAAAAGTGTTAGCGTTTATCCTCCAGCTTCACTGTGTTTATGTTATGCTAACATAACTGTGTAGCTAGCGATCACGTAGCACATCATTATATCCCAGCTAGCCCAACTTCAGTAACCGTACAAACGTCACTGCTGTTTAGTTTCCTCTCTTCATTTATGTTGGAAGTGTTGCCGGGATGACGTCACACTGAGAGGATCAGAGGCTCGTGAGCTCCCGATAAGACTTTTCAGAACTTTAATATTTTACTTATAAATTGTGTTGCCATTGCGCACAAAACAGGTGACTGTTTAACGGACATTATGACAAATAAAAAAGATAAAACAGAGAACGCCGATAAGAGACCTCCGAAGTCTAATTTCCAACTCCGAAGTCAGGTCAGCCTGGAGGCTAATCTTGAAGCTAATGACGAAAATATGGTTGAAACTAATCCGAGCTATCCCTTCGACTTTGATATGTTAACTGCAAAAATAACAGACGTGGTTGGTGCAATTGTAGAAGGGAAGATGGATGTTATTAACAATAAACTTGACGCTATTCAGGCAACCCTTGATGGCAACACAAGACGCCTTGATGAAGCCGAGACACGCATATCGAAGGCAGAGGATATAATTGCCGACATGGAAGCCAGGCTGACTCGTGTAGAAAGTAAGATGTGCACGTTCACGAACCGGTTAGATGATCAAGAAGCTCGGAGTAGAAGAGATAATCTCCGCATATTTGGTGTCAAGGAAGGTGTGGAAGGGGCGAATGCTATTACATATTTTGAAAAGTGGCTTCCCTCTCTTCTTAATATGAAGACAAAGAACGGGAGGATCTGGCTGGACCGCTGCCACAGAAGCTTAGGGAAACCAACATCAGGTTCCCCAAGAGCTGTTATAATGAAACTCCATTACCCGACCGATAAAAGGGAAGTGTTAGCCTTAAGTGGCAAGAACAAACAGATTTTATTTGAAGGAGCACTGATAACCATTCGTCAGGATGTTCCACAATATTTGCGACAGCAGAGGAGAAGCTTCAACGAGGTCTGCCAGATGCTGATTACCAAAGGAATACGATTTAGGATGCTGTTTCCTGCAACCCTGCGTTTCACATACGAAAACAGAAGATTTTCCTTTGACTCTGCAGAAGAGGCATTGAAAGTGGCATCAGCAATAGGAGCATTACGTGAGTAATCATGAGGTCTACCCTGAAAATAATAACTGTCCCTTGTTTCAAGTGGTCTGACGAGCAGTTGACTATTACACTCAGTGACTATGTTGTATTATGATATTCTGGGAAGAAAAGAAGTAGAAGAAATGTGGCAACACCTACTGGTACATTGGAAGTCTTGTTGGGGGTTTGCTAGGCGCATACGTGGATGTGAGGTGTATCATCTCTCTTCAAGGTGCGCCCGCAACGGGTGAAGTTTCCTCCCAATCTTCGGGAGCAAGGAACATTTTCTGGGACTGGTCTAACCCTGTTTTTGGGACGATATAAATGTTTATTGCAGGAATATTATTTTTCAGTACCCAGATTTATGTTTTTGTCTATATTTTGTTGGTGTTTGAGCAGATCTGAGCATAATCTGTTTTATAAGTTAAACTACAAGGTTGATACTTCTGTTGTCGCTACCACAATACATAATCTAAGTAAACTCCATCAATGAGTGATCTAAAGTATATTTCCCTGAATGTCAAAGGGATAAACAATGTTATTAAACGTAAGAAAATAATTTTGACCTGGTTTAAGAAGGAGAAAACTAACATTGCTCTCCTGCAAGAAACTCACCTCTCAGATGTGGAACACCTAAAACTAAAGAGAGAATGGGTGGGGCAGGTGTACTTTTCTTCTTTTTCATCAAGTAAGAGAGGGGTTGCAATTTTAATTCCTAAAAATACCCCATTTGTTCTTACAAAGTGTATTAAAGATGATCAGGGTAGCTTTGTTATTATAATAGGACGTTTATATGGGGAATCTGTTCTGATAGGCTGTATTTATGCTCTGAATGTATATCTGGAAAATTTTTACTCAGAACTTATAAAAGAAATATCTGTCAATTTGACAACATTTACTGTTCTGGCAGGAGATTTTAATTGTAGCATAGACCCAGAAATGGATCAAAATCCACCACCCAACAATTCAGTATCCAAAAAGCAAGAAGCTATCAAGGGACTGTGTTCTGACTTGCAGCTGATAGACGTTTGGAGAACTCTTCATCCAGGTGAAAGAGATTATACTTTTTATTCTAATCCACATAAGAGTTATTCCCGTATTGATTATTTCCTTGTCTCGAGGGAGGTCCTCAACAGAGTTAGTATTTGTGATATTGGTACGCGTATACTCTCTGATCATGCAGATGTTCATTTAAATATTTCACCTCCTGAAGCTCACCCAACTCTACGTAGTTGGCGATTAAATCCATCACTTTTAAATAGTTCTATGTTTTGGAGTTATATAAAAGAACAAGTGGATGTTTTTTTACAGACAAATGATAATGAAAACACAAATCCTTCTGTCCTTTGGGAGACAATGAAGGCATTTTGATTTTTTTTGATTTTGATTTTATTTTATTGATTAGCATTCAAATATATCAATGAATAAAGAACAAAGATCTACCACAAAGCAAGAAAGCACGAGACAAGGCTAATCAAAAGGTATTGGCTGAAGCATTTGCTTATTACGCCAAACCTTTTAACAAAAGATCTTTTTGCATGCAGCTCCTGTACACAGGGCTCGAAGCAAAGAATAAAACAAAGCAAAAACAAACAAACAAACAAAACAAAAAAACTTTCCACCTTAGATAAGTAACTACATCAAAGCAAAACAATCAAGAGTTTCAGTATTATTATTTTTGCTCTTTTCATTCTTGATTTATATATTTTTCTAATACTTTTAAACATGTTTTTAAACAAGGAAAATGAACTCCACCTTTTTAAATCACTGTCATAACTATTCCACAGGTTACCTCCTCTAACAGAAACACATCTCTGCTTTATGTTTGTCCTTATCTTGTTTTTTTTTTTTACAAAGAAATCTGTTCCCCTTAAGTCATATTGACTCTCTCTGACTTTAAACAGCTTCTGAGTACTGCAGCAAAGGAAGTTATTTTGTGCTTTATACATTATCTGTGCCATTTTACGTTCAACTAAATCATAAAATTTCAGGGTATTCAGATTAGTAAACAAAATGTTAGTTGGTTCTATATAGTTTGATTGGTTTATAATTCTTATAGCTCTTTTTTGTAACTTGAAAATAGGAAGAGTATTTGTTTTATATGCATTAGCCCATATCTCCAGACAGTAAGTCATATATGGAAGCAACAGAGTACAATAAAGTGTGTATAATGATTTTTTGTTCAGGACATGCTTTGTTTTATAGAGAATAGCAATGGTTTTTGACATTTTTGTTTTCACATGGTTTATATGAGACTTCCAACTCAGCTTATCATCAATCATCACTCCAAGAAATTTATTTTCATTCACTCTTTCAATTTCAATTCCATTAACCCTGATTTTAGATACATTTTTCATTTGTCTAGTGCCAAAAATAATCAATTTTGTTTTGTTTATATTTAACGATAACTTCTTTATATCAAACCAGTTTTTTAATATATTTAACTCCTTTTCCGCTGTAGTCAGAAGCTGTTCTAGGTTTTTACCTGAGCAATACAGAGTGGTATCATCAGCAAACAATACACATTTTAACAGTTTGGAAACACTACATATGTCATTTATATATAATATGAATACTTTAGGGCCCAGCACAGAGCCCTGAGGAACCCCACAAGTTACCTTCAACTGATTAGATTTTACATTATTGAATTCGACATATTGATATCTGTCATCCAGGTAACTTTTCATCCACTTATATGCTAACCCTCTTATGCCAAATCTCTCTAGTTTATTCATTAATATAGATCAATTGTATCAAACGCCTTTTTTAAGTCTATAAAAACACCAACAGTATATTCCTTATTATCTATAGCATTAGATATCCCTTCTACAAGTTCCATCACTGCCATCGAAGTGGACCTTTTCACTCTAAAGCCATGTTAGTTATCACTTAGGAGATTATGCTTCTCCATATATTTATCAAGTCTATTAACAAATAACTTCTCTAAAATTTTTGAGAACTGTGGGAGCAGTGATATTGGCCTGTAATTGGTAAACTGACATCTCTCCGTTTTTATGGATTGGAATAACTTTTGCTATTTTCATTTGTGAGGGAAACACACCAGTTCGAAAGGACAGATTACAAATGTATGCGAAAGGTTGCACTATATATTCTATAATACTTTTAACTAATATCATGTCAATACCAAAACAGTCAGTGGACTTTTTATTTTTAAATGCCTTCACAATGTTAATTATTTCTCTATGAGTTACAGCACCAATAAACATACTTACGTGGCGCTATCATTTCATACAGTATAGCGAAAAAGAAAGAATCTTTAAAACATCAAGTGGACCTGGAAAAAAAATTAGCAGATCTTGAGCACTTCCTCAAATTACATTTTTCACCTGATGTACTGAAAAAAATAGAAGCCACTAGATCAGCTCTGAATCAATTTCTGACTGAAAAAGCAGAGGTCAGTATATTCTATGCTAAGCATAGGCTGTTTGATATAAAGACTTCTATAAAGTTTTCCAGGATCAGGTAGCTATACCCCTCTTAAATATGTATCTGCACTCTATTAAAAGGGGAAGTCTTCCCATGTACTCTGCGAACATATCGCTATTCCATAAGAAGGACAAACCAGCTGATCAATGTGCTTCCTATCGCCCAATTAGTTTAATGAATGTTGACAGCAAAATTTTTTCCAAAATATTGTCTAGCAGACTAGAAAATTATATACCTGAGCTTATTAAGGCAGATCAGATGGGCTTTATCAAGAATAGAGAATCAATTACAAACATGAGAAAATTACTGAATATTATAGAACACTCCAATGTAACCAAAACACAAGGACTTGTTGTGTCACTTGATGCGGAAAAAGCTTTTGACCACGTTGAGTGGACTTATATGTTTGCTGTGATGGAGAAATTTGGCTTGGGCAGAGGCTTTATAGACATGATCAGACTGTTATATGTCACACCAAGAGCATGTGTTTTAGTAAATGGTATGGTCAAACAACTTTCTAACAAAGTGGAACAATTGTCTGAAAAATGCATTGACCTGGAAGGGCGTTCAAAGAGGAACAATATAAGGATAGCCGGGGTACCTGAAGGCAGAGAAAATGGACAGCGTGTTAGAGATTTTGTGGCAAAGCTGTTACGAGATCTATTGGACCTGGATGAAACTCCGCTGTTGGACCGAGCACACAGAGCCCTGCGAGCGACCCCAGAAGATGAAGCCCCGCCACGACACTTGATTGCGAGGATACATTACTACCACACCATGGAAGAAATACTACGAAAAGTTTCTACCAGAAAGAATCTGAAGCTTGGAGATATTCGCGTTCAGATTTTCCGCGATCTACCTCAGGCAGTGGTAAAACGACGTGCTGCGTTTACTCCAGTAAGAAACCTGCTTCGAGACCAACCCGGAGTCAAATATGGACTTCTTATACATACATACTACATACAATGGAACGGAGCTGGTGTTTACGGATCCTAACGAAGCACGCCGCTACGCACAAGAAAAATTTGGATCTTAAAAAGGACGGCATAAGGTAGACAAATCAGAGCTCAGCCTCTGGCCTAGTGACACGTATTTACTTTGATGTAAAGAGACTATAACTTGTTATGGAGCTACGTTGGATAGAGGAAGTTTTGAGATAAAGTATTTTGGTAAGCTCAGTTTTTGTTATAGCATCCCCTTAGATTTTTTGTTTGCGTTTTTGTTTTTTTTCATCTGGGAATGCACGGATGGGGATGCATCGCTTACGTATTTGTCTTATTTTGTTATGGTTATACATGGGTAGGGAGGTGGGGGGGCGAGGGTTGGGGCCCATATCTTGACTGCATAAGTATGGAAAGTACTAGAATTAAGCCGCCTTAATTTATTCAAATGCAAGACAATGGAAATGTAAAGAATGTGGATTTAACCTTTTGTACATGGAATGTGAAAGGTGTAAATGAGCCTGTTAAGAGAGGCAAAGTGTTATCACACTTGAAATCTCTTAAAGCGGATATTATTTTTTTACAAGAAACTCATCTGAAAAATGCGGCTCACAATAAACTTAGGTGTAGATGGATTAAACAGGTGTATATTAATTAAGAAAGATACCCCATTCAAGCATACTTCCACCATAGCTGACAAGAATGGTAGATATGTATTAGTGACCGGGGAGCTGCACGCTACTCCGATTACCCTACTGAACATTTATGGGCCTAACCATGATGATCCAGAGTTCTACAGAAAGGTTTTCAGCTTAATTCCGGATATACCTAATGGTAATTTAGTAATTGGAGGTGATTTCAACTTAGTGTTAGACCCATACTTAGATAAATCCCTCTCCAAAAGAACTACATCGTGTAAAGGTAGCAACTTTATCAAAACATACATGAACAATATGAATATCTGTGATGTGTGGAGAACTTTAAATCCATCAGGCAGAGAGTATTCTTTCCACTCTCCTGCACATAACAGTTATTCAAGGATTGACTATTTTTTGGTGGACGGAAAAATGCTCTCCCTAGTTCGTAATGTAACCTACCACAATATTATTATTTCTGATCATTGCCCTGTCACCTGCTCCTTCGCACTTAGTAATCTCACTAAAGCATACAGGAATTGGAGATTCGACCCACAACTACTGAGCGATTTAAAATTTCAACAGTATATAAGTTCTCAGACCTCTTTATTCTTCGATATAAACGATAATGCCGAGACCTCACCGGACATATTATGGGAAACGTTTAAAGCTTATATTAGGGGGTCCATAATATCATATCAAGCTTCACAGAATAAAAATAATAAACTAGAACAGTTAAAATTAGAAAAAATAATCCATGATTTGGACGCTAACAATGCAAAGGCTCCCTCTTTAGATAAGTACAACACTATTTGTGCATTAAAATACAAACTAAACCAGATATTAACTAGCAATATTAATAGAGCGTTCATTTTTGTAAGACAGAAGTATTTTGAATTTGGGGATAAACCACACAAGTTGTTAGCTAGACAACTAAAGAAGTTAGAAAATGACAGAACGATTCACAAAATTAGATCACACAATGGAAACCTGGTCACATCGCATAAAGATATTAATGATAACTTTAGACAGTTTTATGAATCTCTTTATACCTCTCATCCCACTGCAGGGCCTAAAGATATGCAGGATTTTTTAGATAAGTGTGATATTCCTGTGTTAGATCATGTGAATCGCAATATTTTGAATGCCAAGATTACAACTGAAGAAATCACTAAATCTATTGGTTTATTAGAAAATGACAAGAGTCCAGGTCCAGATGGGTTAGGGAATGAATTCTACAAACACTTCAAGATTAAACTTGTTCCATATCTATCTAAACTGTACAACCATGCATACAAAGTGGGCACCCTACCACCAACATTGAATGAAGCAATTATTACAGTACTCCCAAAAAAAGGTAAAGTCTTGGAGGAAGTGGGATCATACAGACCTATTTCTTTATTAAACTCAGATCAAAAAATCCTGGCTAAAATACTAGCGAGTAGACTTAATACGGTAATAGATAAACTGGTACATCCAGACCAAACAGGCTTCATACCAGACAGGAGTTCTTTTTATAATCTCAGACGTTTATTTAATATAATTTATTCCCCCAAGGTGCAACAGGACCTACTTGTACTTTGCTTAGATGCCGAAAAGGCATTTGATCATGTGGAGTGGTCCTATCTCTTTGCTGTTTTAGAGAAATTTCAACTGGGACAAGATTTCATTTCTTGGATAAAACTACTCTACAAGAACCCCACAGCCAGAATCCTTACAAACCAAACATTATCAACTCAGTTTAAGCTCAGCAGAGGGACAAGACAGGGATGTGTTCTTAGTCCATTATTGTTCGCTCTGGAACCCCTGGCACAGACAATTCGAACTCACCCTGATATACATGGTTATGACACAGTATACACTTCTAATACTATATCGCTCTATGCTGATGACATTTTACTATACATAACAAAACCCCTAACTTCCCTCCCAGCAATCCTCTCCGTTATTGACAAATTTAGTACCTTCACCGGCTACAAGATCAACTGGGGAAAAAGTGAAGTATTGCCCATCAAATTAGAAAGCAAAGAATGGCTTACATCCCTCCCATTTAAAATAACTTACGAAAAAATTACATATTTGGGCATCACAATAACAAAAAGATACAGTTCCCTAATGAAAGAAAACTTTCTCCCTCTACTGGAGAAACTTAAAAACAACATCCAGTATTGGAGGACACTCCCTATCTCATTGATAGGGAGAGTGAACTCAATAAGAATGGTATTTCTCCTGCAGTATTTGTATTTGGTCCAAAATATTCCAATTTTCTTGCCCAAATCTTTTTTCAAAAAGTTGGACGCCATCATTATGCCGTTTATATGGAACTACAAAACACATAGAATAAAAAAAGACCACCTATGTAAACACGGATCCCTTGGAGGACTTACACTACCCAATTTCATGTATTATTATTGGGCATCAAATTTAAGAATAATTTCCTTTTTATTGGATGATACAGCGCTACTCCCCCATGGCCTGCAGATGGAGCGGGAGGATTGCCTTCCTTATTGTGTTGGTGGAATATTACTCTCTCCTACTCCCTTGACAAACGCACACTATAATTCCAACCCAGTGATTCATACCACCTTGCAAATCTGGAGACAAATAATTAAGCACTTTAAATTGAAAACACTATCAGTGTGTACACCTGTTACAGCTAACCCCTCTTTCCTTCCATCATGTGCAGACGGAGCTTTCAACGTGTGGCAGGAATTGGGAATTTGTAAACTAAAAGACTTATACTCAAATGATACCTTCATGTCATTTCAACAATTAAAAGATAGATTTGGATTACCGCATAGCCATTTTTTTTAGATATTTTCAATTACGAAACTATATCCGTACATATCTGCCGCAGTTTGAAAACATGCCGTCTGGCTTTTTGGATAGATGCCTTAGTGATAGACGGGGATTTGAACAGAGAATTTCACTATTCTATAACTCAATACAGGAGATGAGTATACCTTCAACTTTCTCAATTAAAGAGGAGTGGGAAAAGGAATTTGGGATCCCCCTATCAGAAGATTTTTGGCAGGAGGTCTTACGCAACATAAACATGCCTTTTATTAATTCCCGTCACTGTTTAATTCAGTACAAAATTATACACAGGTTACACTACTCAAGGGAAAGACTTCACAAAATGTACCCAGACTGCTCCCCCTCTGTGAAAAATGTATGATACATTATGGAACTCTGTTACATTGTTTTGCACTTTGTCCAAGGCTTCAGGGTTTTTGGTGAGACATTTTTACCTACTTGTCTAATATTTTTAAGAGTAAGATTGAGCCAAATCCGATAGTAATTATCTTTGGGATCTCCAAAGAAACACAAAATTTACAACACTCTCAAAAAAGGTTTATGTCATATGCATTGATTATTGCAAAGAAACTGATCCTGCAGCTTTGGAAAGGCAAAGAGACTCCTGTATTAAAGACGTGGCTTACAGAACTTACAAATACTCTTCATCTTGAAAAAATAAGATATACCATGAATGATAATGTAAAAGACTTTGAATTAATCTGGCAATCGGGGGATTGGGGCCCATAGTGGGTGTTTTTTTTTTTTTCTTTCTTTTGTTGTTGTTTATTTGTCTGTTTTGTTAGCTTAGAGAAAAAAGGGGCATACGTTCTATCAATTTGTAACAACCATGATACTTGCTCCTAATAAAAGATATTTGAAACATATATATACTGTATTAGCTTTTCGTTTACATGTCTCAGCCTGCTTATTTTGTTTGTTTGTTTTTTGGGGTTTTTTTTGGTTTTTTTCTCTCTGTTGTTGTTGTGGTAGTTGTTTTTGTCTTTTGTTTTTTGTTTTTTTTTGTATAAAGGAAAAAGTAAATAAAGATATGATGAAGGAAGTGATAGCAGAGCTGTACGTTTAAATTTGTTCAGAAATCTCTCAGTCAGAACATGCTATATCATGTTTAGGTAACTAGCGAAACTAGCGAGCTAACTTCCGCTAACTTCCTGCTAGCTTCTAACTCCGTTAAGTGTAATAAATTCTGTTTTAATCACTCAATCAATCAATCAATCAATCAATCAATCAATCAATCAAGGCTTTATTCGCCACGTGCAGGTTGCCCTGCAGTGAAATAGGACCCCCCCTGACCATACACACACAACACAGACATCACATGGGGATACAGGTCGGAGATCGGTAGCGCTACAGAAAAAAAACACTGAAATATACACTACAATGGGAAAGTACAAGAGGAAAAAAAGAGACCTCTACTCACGCTGGGCTCCTGCGAGGACAGCATGAGAACGGGAAACAAAAAAACTCCTCTGCACAAAAAAGCACATAAATGTCCACAGCACAACATTATGGAGCACGTGACAAGCCACGTGTTCCATAATCCGAGTAATCCGAAGCAAACACAGCAGCCATCCTGTGTTTCCCCATTTTCATGGATGCCTGGATGTTAAAGCAGCAACGCTGATCATTTTATTAAAGATGAAAGAATTTAGACAGTTTTTAACTCTCAGTGATGCCGCAGTGTTCATTTGACTTTAGGACCTGAAGTGGACGGAGTTTAGGACCCAGATTACTCCCAGATTTACGAGCACCGTCCGACAAATACGGCAATAACGACGGCCGCTTGCATGTACTACAAAAAATGTGCTTTGGTGGGTATCTGACGGACAAACACCAAACCAGTTCCACATCACTGAAGTTCCAAAAACCAGTTCTGGTTCATCTGTTTCATTCAATGATCCACTTTCCCCCTTCTCATTCTCCGTCGCCGCCATGCTTTTTCGGCCATGTGCGTATGAAAACAAAGGCACTGTGCATGCGCGTTTTACCCATATTCTATCGCGATATTTTATTTTCTTATCGTTGGCCAACATTATACCGGTATTACCGTGAACGGTATAATATGGCCCAGCCTTACTTGTGTCTTTTATTTCTCAGTTTGTTTTTGCCACTAAATAAAAGCTGCTGCTTTAAGTTCACCGTCTCAGAGTCCAGCCCCTCCTGCCACAAACATTACATAAGCTTTCAGTTTATTTTAAATGATGCTCACATTTATACTCACACTAAAAGCGTCTCAGTAACCACGGTGTCTCTAAATTCAGTTCACCAGCAGTGGTCTCTGAGAGTGTGGTGAGAAAACCTAAAGAAGTCCGGACACTTTACTTTCCATGCTCCGTAGACTACGGTGCCCTGGATGACCGAGAACCTTCACAGACATTAAGTTTGCATTATTTGATTGATGTGGAGATAATCTGATAAATAAGCAGAAGACTGACTGTCTGAGCATCGAATGTCATTGAGCACACAAATATTGCTGCTCCTCTGTGATGGAGGTGAACCTTGTTAGGTATCTCCTCCTCCTCGCAGCCAGCTGAAGGTGAGACCACACACCAGAGTCATTAATCAGCCTGTTAGTGCATCCAGGCCATGGTACAGCCTGCTGCTGTCTGCAGAAAGATAAATAACAGGGATGAGCTTCTTTGCCTCATTTTGCCTCAGGAAGACCGCACAATATTTAACCTCTTTAGAAGCACTACCTGCATCAGTGAACAACACTTCCTCTTATTTCTCGTTTGCTGCCACCTTGTTGATTGAAGTAATTGGCAAAATTGTGAGCACCCTCGCTGCAGCACTTTTTGCTGCTCTCACTTAGCAGGCAGCGCTTCCAATTTGGCCTCAGGAAACAATTAGAGAGCACTCCCTGTGGAGGGTTTGGCTCAAACTAAAGGAGAAGCTTTGAATATTTACTTATTTCATACAGCAGTGATATTCATCATGTACCAGGGACAGGAACTTTAAACATGTCTCAATGCTGACGAACTGTCAAAACTGCAAACAAACGACCTCATGAGATGTGCCGTACGCCCCCCATGGCCGAGGTTCGGTTCACTGTGAACGGCTTCCTGTTGTGGTTATTCCTGTTTCTGTAAACTACTGAAAACCAGTCATGTTCAATCCTCATCAGCTCAAATCATACACTTCTGTTCATTTCCTCAGCTGCGATTGGCGCTTTGGCTCCAGTGACCATGTTCCCTGCTCAAGAGTTAGAACTTGAGCTGTTCTTTCTCTAATTTGGCAGGTTTGTGTGATTTTATGTGATGTGTTTGAACTGAGGTGGGATCTAATATAACCTCTAGCACTCATTGTATCACCAGCAACAAATCAAGAGTTAGCTGTGGTGCTTCTGTTCAAAGATTTTCCATTCACATTTCAAAGTATAAAAACTACAACGAATACTATAAAAATGGAACTTAAGAGGGTATTATTGTTATTATTGTTATTATTGGGTCCTTATATTATGTTATATTATTAAGCCCTGTGAGTGACCCCCAAGAGGGTCATGGACCTCCTATTGATCCTCTACCTAATCACACGAGCCAAGGTGTGAAAACAGGTGTAGGTCAAAATCAGCAGAAGTTTCAGGTGAACCTGCTGTGAAACCAAGCCCCGCCCTATCATGTGACTCACTGAGGTCAGCTGGCCCAGGGTGTGAGTGGGTGTTAACACTAGGTTTACTAACCTGCGCAAATTTGCGTAACTTCCCTAAACCCAACACCCCCTAGAATTACTGGGTTTTTTATTTTCTGGTGCAAGTCCCGAGGTGTTAAGCACCCCTGCTGAGATTTTCACAGGTCGTCAGCTCGTTTCTCCTCCAGCTTTTTTTGTGCAAACCACCCATTATCCTTGAGGCCTGGCACATTTGCATTTGCTCACTCAGAGTTGCTCAGATCCAAGTCAAGCCAAACCTCTGTGTTACAACTTTCAGGAATGCCTGCCGTATCTATACAAAATACCCACACATTGACTGACCTGCAAATATAAAAGACGCACATTCACACCTTCCTTGACTCTCAGCACAGATCTTCCATTGTTCCATTGTCACTGTGTATGTGAGGAAGTGGCATTGCTTGGCTACAGCACAGTGCTGTGCATAAAAGCAGACCGACCCAGGCGGGAGAATGATTTCTTGTTCGCATTTCTGAGAACGCACATCAGGATGGCCTCCGTATCACTGCCACGCAGGAAGAACCTCTCCACGCAACAGGCTTTGGCCTTGCTTCAGGAAATTGACGAAGCAGATTCTGATGGAGGAGACGTTTCATTCTTCATGTCTTCTCTGTCCAACATGTGAACATTGGCATCCTCAAAGAGTGACCTTTGACCTTTAGATGCAGCTGTACAGCTCAGCCTGGTCCCGTAGAGGTGGATGTTGTGGCTGTTTGCTGTCTCCAGGTCTGAGCTCTGCACAGCTACGTGGTTGAGTTTGTGTTTGTGATGAACCAGTTTGTGTCTGAGTGTGTTGCTGGGTCTGAAGTACTGGGATGTCCTGCTTGGAGACTGAGCGTCTCTGATAAACCTGCTACATGAGGGATGATGATGACCCTGTGATTCTTCCTCGTTGGTGTCTGACCTTCTCTGAGAATCTTTGATGAAAGCCCAGTCTGGTTAACCGCATGTTTTAAGAGCTTCCTTTACATGTGTGTGTTCCTTTTCTTTCCCTTCTGGCTCAAAGGGAACATTTTATTGTTGTAAAAGGTGTTATTTTAATTCAAACCAAACAAGGGTGGATAAATGTTCCTGGAAACTCTCCTTTGACTAGGTCTTCACTGCTTCTTTGTTGTTTTACATATTAAATCTAATTTTCATTGTTCTTGTTTTACATTGTCTGTCATCGTCCAGTTGCCTCCACCTTCAGACCAGTTCTCTGTTTTTGTTGTTTCTGTTTTTTTCTATCAAAGTAAAATAATAATAATAATAATAGTGTGTGTAATAACTGCTGTGAGTGTGTTTGACTGACTGTGATATAAGATACGATAAGATCAAACTTTATTAATCCCTCAGGTGGGTTCCTCTGGGAAATTCGGTTTCCAATAGCACAGCACCGACAGAAGTTACAGAACGTGAGCAGAATATTATATATATACACATATATAAATATAGAGACATATATAAATAAAATATACGAAAGGGATAAATAGAATAAATAGGAATAAGAATACGAGGGAATTGCACATTTCAAGTATTGAAGTCTATTGCACCGTTGACTATTAACAAAAGTATTGCACAAAAAGTATTGCACAGTGAAGTGAAGAGGCACTACAGCTTAGTTGTTCCCCCCTCCTTTGTCCTCCTGTCTCTCCTCCCTCTCCCCTCCAGAGAGGAGTTAAACAGTCTGATGGCGTGTGGGACAAAGGAGTTTTTAAGTCTGTTGGTTCTTGTCTTGGGGAGAAGCAACCTGTCACTGAACAGGCTCTTCTGGTTGTTTATGGCCGTGTGCAGAGGATGCCCAGCATTGTCCATAATGTCCAGCAGTTTTTTTAGTGTCCTTTTCTCTGCCACTGTCACCAGAGAGCCCGCCTTCCTGATCAGTTTTTCCAGCCTGGATGAGTCCTTCTTTGCTGTGCTGCTCCCCCAGCACACCACAGCATAGAAAAGTACTCCAGCAACCACTGACTGGTAAAACATCCTGAGGAGCTTCCTGCAGATGTTAAAAGACCTCAGCCTCCTGAGGACGTACAGTCGGCTTTGGCCTTTTTTATACAGGTGCTCTGTGTTGCATGACCAGTCCAGTATGTTGTCCACCCACAGTCCGAGGTACTTCTACTTGTTGACCACCTCCACCTCCTCCCCCTCTATCTGAACCGGCAGTGGACCTTCTCTGGACCTCCCGAAGTCCACAACCAGTTCCTTGGTCTTTGAGGTGTTGAGCTGCAGGTGGTTTGTGTGACTCCATGTGACGAAGTTCCTCACCACACTGCTGTACTCCTCTCCCTGATCATCCCAGATACACCCCATGATGGCTGTGTCGTCTGCAAACTTCTGAATGTGGCATAATTCAGAGTTGTAGCAGAAGTCAGAGGTGTACAGGGTGAAGAGAAGAGGGGACAGCACAGTTCCCTGTGGTGCTCCTGTGCTGCTGACCACAGTGTCCGACGTGATGTCCTTCAGCCTGACGTACTGTGGTCTGTCAGTGAGGTAGTCGGAGATCCAAGCGACCAGGCAGGGGTCCACCTCCATCCTGTTCAGTTTTTCCTGGAGCAGACAGGGCCGGATGGTATTAAAGGCACTGGAAAAGTCAAGAAACAGGATCCTGACCGTGCCTTTTCCCCCCTCCAGGTGTGAGTGGGCTCTATGCAGGAGGTACAGGATGGCATCCTCCACTCCGACACCCGCCTTGTAGGCGAACTGTAGTGGGTCCTGGGCATGTTGTACCTGTGGTCGGAGGAGGTTGAGGAAGAGCCGCTCTAGAGTCTTCATAAGATGTGACGTCAGTGCCACCGGTCGGAAGTCATTCAGCTCATTGGGCCGGTTCCTTTTGGGGACCGGGACGGTGCAGGATGTCTTCCAGAGGGCGGGCACTCTCCCCAGTCGCAGGCTGAGGTTGAAGACTCGTTGTAGCGGCTCCCCAAGTTCAGCAGCACACGCCTTTAGCATCCTAGGACACACCTTGTCTGGGCCTGCTGCCTTTCTGGGGTGAAGCTTCCTCAGTTGTCTCCTGACCTGATCCACTGTGACACTGGGAGATGATTGGGGGGGAGATGTCCTGCTGTTGAGAGAGGGATTGGAGGAGGGGGGTGTCATAGTGTCAGGAAGGGGGGGAAGCGAGGGAGGTAGGAGAGTGGGGAGAGGGCTCTGTAGTAAAGGTGAGGGTGGGGGGGTTGTGGGCTGGTCAAACCTGTTGAAGAAGTTGTTGAGTTCGTTTGCCTTCTCCACAGTCCCCCCCCCCCCACTGTGCTGTTCTTGGTGTTGTGGCCTGTGATGGTTTTCACACCATTCCAGACCTCCCTCATATTGTTCCTCTCCAACTTCTGCTCCACCTTCCTCCTGTAGGTGTCCTTTGCTTCCCTCAGGCAGCGTTTCACCTCCTGCTGTGCTGCTTTCATGTCCTCCTTCACTTTGCTCCTGAAAGCCTTCTTCTTTATGTTGAGGACAGCTTTGACTTCCTGTGTTACCCACGGTTTGTTATTAGGATAACACCGTACCGTCTTAGCAGGGGCGACCGTGTCCACACAAAAGTTGAGGTAGTCTGTAAGACAGTGTGTCGCCCCCTCTATGTCCTCACCATGTGGGCTCAGGAGCACATCCCAGTCTGTGGTGTCATAGCAGTCTCTCAGAGCATCCTCCTTTTCTGGGGTCCATCTCCTGATGGAGCGTGTTGTGACAGGCTGCCTATGGACGAGGGGTGTGTATTGTGGCTGTATGTAAACCAGGTTGTGGTCTGACTTCCCTACTGGGGGGAGGGGGGTGGCTCTGTATGCATCTCTCACATTAGCATACAGTAGGTCAACTGTCCTGTTGCTCCTTGTGGGACAGTTCACAAACTGGTGAAAAGCAGCCAGAGTAGAATCCAGTGTGGCATGATTAAAGTCTCCAGATATAATAATGAAAGCCTCGGGGTGTTGTGTCTGCAGTCTTGCTGTGACTGTGTGTATTTCCTCACAGGCAGCTGCTGCGTCCGCCCTCGTCTAGGGCCTCTATCGTTCTCTATAGTCTAGGATGTAGCTTTTAGCTGCCTCTCTCTGCTGGAATGAAGATTCTTCGGACACATGCGATGATCACATCCTGCTGAGGAAGTGTCACCATGGTAGCAATGATAGGAAGAGCAGCTCATCATGGCTCATTATACTTGCTGTACTGACCCTCAGAAACAGGACGCCTAAATTCATTTCCCCTAGGGTACGCTACACATTGGTGTTGCAACAATTTAAATAGTTTTGGCTTTTTCTGCTCTTCTGTCAGTGCTGACATCGTAGTTTTGTCCGAGTGGCGACGGTTGTCATTCAGGAGAATACTGCGGCGAAGACTCACTCACTGAGCTGCGGTAACGTCCCTGTTTGGGGACACACACATTTCTCAGCACGTGGTTCAAACTTTTCTGGCTCCTGAAGTTGTTTCGTTTTATGCAGTTAATGCAGTTTGTGGAATTCTCTCCCACTGTCTCTTCGCTGCACGGACTCCATTATTCTTTTAAGAAACAGCTGAAGACATTTTTATTTAGAAAAACATTTGATTAATTTCTTCTTATGCTGTTTTTATAGTTTTATTGTTTTATTTACTGTTATATTGTTTTTATATTCCCATTTCCTGTGTTGTAAAGCACTTTGTGATTTTTATCTGTGAAAAGCGCTATATAAATAAATTTTACTTACTTAACTTAAAATCATGATTACATACAAAAGGCGGTTTGTAAAACTCCCCCAAAACTATCCAGAGCTTAAACAGCATAAATATGAGTCCAGCCATCAATTAATATGTAAAAAATACAGAAATCAGTTACACCCTGCATCCTAATGATATAAATAATGATAAAAACCTCCTGATAACTCTGCTCTGCCTCTGAATCCAGCTGCTGATCCTTCAGGTGTCTTTTCCTCCTCATTGCTTGATGGCGTCCATCTGTGTTTTGGTTCTGCGTGAAAAACATGTCTGTGACTACCCAGAATGCACTGCGATTCCCAAGCTCTGCTAAGGAGCTAACATGAACGGGACACTGATAGGGCACATGATATGGAGCACGCGTGTCTGCTGTCAGCGTGCTCTACCTCACTGTGTGAAGTGCTTTGACACAAGCTTGTGAATTTTCAGCCTCAAACTTCTCAGGCCTTGAAGCCACGCTGTGTGTGCGGCACTCCCTCCTGCATGGAAGAAATCAGCAAAATTAATTCAGTTTGTTTAATTAGAGACCTGAGAGCAACCTGCCATAAAAATAATTCAGTCACTCGTAGCACTGGAACACAGTTGCTGTTTGTCATGTTGGAACGCAGTAACAGTCCGTACAGACTCGTTAAAGCACGACTGCAGGAGAAGAGTATCCTCTGCTCTTTATCACATTTACGTACTGATGCATGCCTGACTGAAAATGTAGCTCATGTTAATTTCATATTTGGTCTGAGATGGAGAATAAGATGATGTTCAAAGTTTAATAAAGTGGAAATGTAAAACGTCCATAGCATGTCCTCATTGTTATGGCAAATGCAGATGGACCCAGGAAGCAGAACGCACGGAGGCAGAGTTGCGGTGAAGACAGTTTATTTACAGTGAGGGGGAGGTATTTACAAGGACAAAATATATACAACAGTGTATGAATGGGGACGCGGAGCCAGGACGTGCAGGTGACAAAAACACACACAGGTAGTGCACTCGATCTAAAAAAAGGAGAGGGACGAGAATTAGGAGGGTCTTGCCCGATAACCGAGAAAAGCTTAGAGTAAACTTTACAGAGAGTTGGAGAGCTTACTTGGTACTGTTTGATGCCAAAACCTCCAGACGGAAAACAAACCAGTCGAGGCAAAATCCTAGGGAGGAAACAAAACTCCTTACAGTCACCAAAAATAATCCAAGGGCTCCAGCAGGCAGGGGCAGAATTTCAGACGCTCCAAAAAACGCCAATACTCCGACACTAATCTTCTGTCAGGTAGCTCCTAAAGAACACTTCTGAGGAAAGCATCTGATGAGTAACAGGTGTGCCAGGTTCAGTGACTCCTGCCCCGCCTACCTATACAAAAAGGGAGGCACCAAAAAACAAATACAAACAAAAACACCACATAACCAGAACCCAACTCCTAACACTCATGTAATTTGTTATTTAGTAACTGATTTGAAAGTATTTGAGGTGATTTCTTATTTTGAGTTTGCTGTTAACAAAACTAAAGAAGATAAAAATCAGTTTGCCTAAAATAAAATATCTATTTTTTGTCACTTTTAGCTAATTTATTTTGACTGTCAGTAAATTCTGCCTGGACATCAAAATCAGTCTTTTTTTTTTTACATTTGTTTCTTCAGCACTGAAGCCAGTCTTCATCTTCATCTTCTGCCATCACCCTGCTCATCTCCCCCTGCTGCCTGGAGCATCCTTCTAACCCAACATTGTCCGGTTTATGAAAAACCATCCATCACACTCGCATCGCCTCTTTGGACATCCATTTTTATTGTTTTTTTATTGTTGTCGCCCTCAAGCTTCATCTCTGTGATATCTCACTGATCTCTGCACTCAAAAAAATGAATGAGGTGGATTGTTCAGTGTATATTAATTATTTATTTTCATCTTATTTAAAATACATGTCTTTGTTAAGTTAAAATATGTCTTTCTAATAAAGTCTACGTAATTGTGTCTATTATTGTCTGTACAGAATACTAATGTGTTACTTGATGGCATAACATTTAAGTTAAGTTAATTAGGATCGATATACTTCGTATATCCACAAGGCGGCAGTAATGCAAAAACAGTTGTAATAAAACCGCGAAGCACAACAAGGTTTCACAGCTTGGACCTGCTCATGCTCAAGACTTCAAATTTAACTTGTTTATGGCGGCAAGCTGCTGTTTCTTTGAGAGGTAAGACCACTTTTTTCTTTGACTATGTTGTTTAGTATCTACATGTTGAGCGTGGTTATATTTTGCGTTTGTCTTACAAGACATGTTATATAGTTTGCATGTGCCTGTGCTACATTAGTTTTACTGGGTCCTGGATAAGTTAGATATGTCTGCTTTCATCCTGCCAAGCCCTGCCATCGTAACACGGGAACCGTGAGACCACTGGACAGTTGGTGTTTGTATAGGTATACATCGTGTGCAAGGTTTTTGGTAACAGATGAAGTATCCCCCTCACAGAGCTCAGGCTATT
This sequence comes from Perissodus microlepis, assembly GCF_051167445.1. NCBI lineage: Eukaryota > Metazoa > Chordata > Actinopteri > Cichliformes > Cichlidae > Perissodus > Perissodus microlepis. The sequence continues at coordinate 36,017,103 of NC_140480.1, forward strand.
GCAAACAACTATATTAACTGCTTATATGTTAACATGCTTATTTTGTGGAATGTGTAAGAAACCTTTTTATTGTTTTTTGATTTATTAAGGGATTAGCTACAGGGGTTCATGGGGTTATTTTTTCATTTGCTTTCTTGGGATTCCTTTACTGTAATCCGAGAGTCATACATATCGAATAGGATAGCAAGGATAGCATGAAGTTGTGAGATTTAAAATCCAAAAAGTCGAGGGCGAAAGCCACTGTGACATCATTATTATGCGCTGTCAGTAATCTGTATTATGTAAAAATGGTCTGTAAATACAGCATGTTTCCTAGCGGAGTTATACATATCAACATAGTTATAAATTACATTTTGTTAAATCACACACTTAAGTTTTTTTAAATGAAATTATTCACGACATATGAGTGGACAGACAATGGAGGTCGACAGACCTGGTGATAATTGTTTCTATAGAAAGTTAGCACGTGGCACTGTCAATCTCTTGCTTTTCTTCTGAGTAGTATTTTATGTAGTTGTAATTCAATCAATAATTTGCTTCTTGAAGTTAATTAATGAATTTCTTGTTTTACTTTCTAATTTTCAGATCCTGGCCTTTACCTGCCCCCTCCTATACTGATGTGGTGTATGTGGTACTGCTGAGCTTGTATGTGGTATGTGAACTGTTATACTTTTCAAAAGAAAACTGTTTTATAAGTTAAGTTTTCTTTACTGATCCATCCCATGTCCCTGTTATTTCTTCTCCAGATCTGAACCAGTGTAAAGGTTGCAGTTCAAAGACCTGAGGTATGAAATTCTTTTCAGATCAGCTGTGATGGCTTCATTAGCATTTTGTGTAAATGTTTGTGTGAAATTATAGCTTTGATGAGGTCTTTCTATATTATTTTTAGTTCTAAAGTATGTATGTGTGTACATATAGTATGTATATTTACAGTACAGTATGTTGTGTTTGTTGACATGTTTTCAGGTGGAAGCAGAATTTGTGAGGATTACTATTGCTCCACTTGTTCCAAGGCTTTTTGCACAACTTGACCAATACACTGACCAGCTCATAAAAATCTTCAAGAAAAAAGGAGGCGCTGCAGTGAAGAAAATTAGACAAACTTTGGCCCCAGCCACAAAGGTGCGTTATTCTGTTGGTAGCAAAATATTATGGCGTTATAACATCACTTTCAAATTTAAACAGCTAGTGTATGGTAGCTGCACAGTGTTCATTGTACTTACATTTATATTAAGCAAGACAAAGTTTGGTACTCAAAACTTTGGAAAATTAAAATTACCTAATCATAAGTAAAATTGTATCCCTCAATTACGGGTTAAACCATAACTGAATGTTTTTATGTTAAAGATCAGTTTTTGAATGCAAAAAAAGATTATGTTTTTTTTTTCTTTACCTTCGTTATAGACATATATAATGTGGTGGAAACCCTGCCCAACAGGTTAACTATTCATGTCCATGTGATGATCAATTGGTCTTGTGTGCATGTCTATCTCTGCAGTAAATATGTCATTCATTTTGCGTATAATGTGAGTTTGTGTCATCCTAAAGTATTTCTGTTTTCTCTTCCTGTATCTCTGCCACTCTCTACAGAAGGAAACTATTGAAAAGGGGAGGGAGTGTGTCCTCAGGGCACTACCTCCTTACCTGAATGAAGACCCAAGCATCCTCTTCAAAGAATACCTGGTTGGTAATTTGAGTGTAGTTTTTATCTGTATTAAACCAAATCTTGAATAACTAATGTTGTCACGTGTTGTAATGTTGTTGTTATTATAATTTGCTGAGGAGGCTGAATGTGAATAAAATGGTAAATTGTTGAAAATAGCAGATGAAGGGAAAACCTACATTTGAGAGAAATTTAGAAAATTTGTAAAAGTTTGTAAACTACTACAATTAGAGAGATTTTACCCATGTGGCGGGGCTAGTAAGAGACAATCAAAAGTATAGAGATTTAATTGAGAGATGATACTGCACCAGAAATGTTGAAGGGTGGTGTGTGATCCTGTTTCTTGACTTTTCCAGTGCCTTTAATACCATCCGGCCCTGTATGCTTCAGGAAAAACTGAACAGGATGGAGGTGGACCCCTGCCTGGTCGCTTGGATCTCCGACTACCTCACCGACAGGCCACAGTACGTCAGGCTGAAGGACATCACGTCGGACACTGTGGTCAGCAGCACAGGAGCACCACAGGGAACTGTGCTGTCCCCTCTTCTCTTCACCCTGTACACCTCTGACTTCTGCTACAACTCTGAATTATGCCACATTCAGAAGTTTGCAGACGACACAGCCATCATGGGGTGTATCTGGGATGATCAGGGAGAGGAGTACAGCAGTCTGGTGAGGAACTTTGTCGCATGGAGTCACACAAACCACCTGCAACTCAACACCTCAAAGACCAAGGAACTGGTTGTGGACTTTGGGAGGTCCAGAGCAGGTCCACTGCCAGTTCAGATAGAGGGGGAGGAGGTGGAGGTGGTCAACAAGTACAAGTACCTCGGGCTGTGGGTGGACAACAAACTGGACTGGTTATGCAACACAGAGCACCTGTATAAAAAAGCCCAAAGCCGACTGTACTTCCTCAGGAGGCTGAGGTCTTTTAACATCTGCAGGAAGCTCCTCAGGATGTTTTACCAGTCGGTGGTTGCTGGAGTACTTTTCTATGCTGTGGTGTGCTGGGGGAGCAGCACAGCAAAGAAGGACTCATCCAGGCTGGAAAAACTGATCAGGAAGGCTGGCTCTGTGGTCGGCATGAAGCTGGACACTCTGGTGACAGTGGCAGAGAAAAGGACACTAAAGAAACTGCTGGACATTATGGACAATGCTGGGCATCCTCTGCACACGGCCATAAACAACCAGAAGAGCCTGTTCAGTGACAGGTTGCTTCTCCCAAAGACAAGAACCAACAGACTTAAAAACTCCTTTGTCCCACACGCCATCAGACTGTTTAACTCCTCTCTGGAGGGGAGAGGGAGGGGAAACAGGAGGACAAAGGAGGGGGGAACAACTAAGCTGTAGTGCCTCTTCACCTCACTGTGCAATTACCTTTTGTGCAATACTTTTTGTTAATAGTCAACGGTGCAATAGACTCCATACTTGAAATGTGCAATCCACTTGTATTTTTATTTTTATTTTATTCCTATTTATTCTATTTATCCCCTTTGTATATTTTTATCTATATATGTCTTTGTATTTATATATGTGTGTGTGTATATATATATATATATATATATATATATATATATATATATATATATATATATATATATAATATTCTGTAACTCTATAACTTCTGTCGGTGCTGTGCTTATTTGGAACCGAATTTCCCAGAGGAACCCACCCGAGGGATTAATAAAGTTTTATCTTATCTTATCTTATCTTATCTTATATTAATGTTCAAGGCATATTGTTATGAGGTGGAAATATGTTCATATTGTGTTTGTGCTACATTGTGTGCATTGTAAAGGTAATTGCAATACATACTGTCACGACCTGCGGGATCGGCGAGCATGAGCAACCCATGCAGATCGGACGCTCCCAAATTTCCCCAGAGGAGAGAGCACGCAGATGGAGGTCCGGTGAGTGCTTTTACTGCAGCCGCAAGGGCCATCTCGCCAAGGTCTGTCCTGCACGGCCAAAAGACCTCGCCCGCCGGTAGAAAGGAGGATACGGGTGGGCGAGGTCTCCTTTTCACATTCTCCTCCACGCTTCATGCTAGCCGCTAAAGTGACTGTCCACTCTGCCTCTCACTCTCTTCAGGCGCTGATTGACTCTGGGGCGGAGCAGAGCTTCATGGATGCTTCCCTGGCTCTCAAACTTAAGATTTACACACAAGCATTGCCCCACTCGTTGCAGGTCACCGCTTTAAATGGTCAACGTCTCCCCGACATAACTCACGTTACAGAACCCGTGTCCCTAACTCTGTCTGGGAATCACACTGAACTGTTGCAGTTTTATGTCTTTAAAGCTCCTCTCACGCCCCTAGTGCTAGGATTTCCGTGGTTGCGCCAGCATAACCCTGTACTCGACTGGAAGGAGGAGAGGGTTCTGGGGTGGGGGGAGGAGTGTCACATGACTTGTTTAAAAGCAGCTACTCCCGTTAAAGCATCTAACCCACTACCACACGAGCCCCCTGACCTTTCAGCCATCCCGTCAGAGTATCATGATCTCAAGCAAGTATTTTGTAAGGACCGAGCCCGCTCTCTTCCTCCTCACCGCCCGTACGACTGCAGTATTGATTTGCTCCCAGGTGCACCTCTTCCCACTAGTCGCTTATACAGTCTCTCTCAACCTGAACGTGAATGCATGGAGAAGTATATTAATGAATCCTTGGCTGATGGACTGATTCGCCCCTCTTCATCCCCCGTGGCTGCCGGGTTCTTTTTCGTCACTAAGAAGGATAAAAGCCTTCGGCCATGTATTGATTTCCGGGGCCTCAATAACATTACTATTAAGAATAAATACCCTCTGCCACTCTTATCCTCCGCCTTTGAACTCCTGCAGGGGGCGACCATTTTCACTAAGCTCGATCTGCGGAATGCTTACCACTTAGTCAGGATGAGATAGGGAGACGAGTGGAAAACGGCCTTCAACACGCACCTGGGCCATTTTGAATACTTGGTCATGCCGTTTGGACTGACTAATGCTCCAGCTGTCTTTCAGGGTCTAGTCAATGATGTTCTCCGAGATTTCATCAATCGTTTTGTGTTTGTGTACCTTGACGACATCCTCATCTTCTCCCCCTCTCTCTCTGATCTCTCTGTATGCCACGTCAGACAAGTCCTGCAACGTCTCCTGGAGAATCGGCTGTTTGTTAAAGGGGGGAAAGTGCGAGTTTCATGTGAGTACTGTGTCATTTTTGGGCTACATCATCGAACAGGGCGATTTAAGAACCGATCCAGCTAAGGTACAAGCAGTCTTGGACTGGCCCACTCCACCTAACCGTAAGCAGCTTCAACGGTTCCTCGGGTTTGCCAACTTTTATCGGAGGTTCATTCGTGACTACAGCAAGATTGCTTTGCCACTAACCCGTTTAACTTCCCCTAAGGTACCTTTCTGCTGGGATGATCAGGCTCAGGAGGCTTTCTCCCGGCTAAAGAAACGCTTCGCGTCGGCGCCCATCCTCCGGCAACCGGATCTCAAGTGGCAGTTTATTGTGGAAGTGGACGCCTCGGATGTAGGGGTCGGAGCAGTTCTCTCCCAGCAACTAGAGGGTAAGCTCCACCCTTGTGCTTACTTCTCCCGTCGTCTCTCTCCTGCAGAGCAGAACTACGACATCGGGGACAGGGAGCTGTTGGCAATCAAACTCGCCCTGGAGGAGTGGCGCCACTGGCTGGAGGGCGCAACAGAACCCTTTGTGGTATGGACTGACCACAAGAACCTCGAATACATCCGGTCGGCTAAACGACTAAACGCCCGACAAGCCAGGTGAGCTCTGTTCTTTACCAGATTCTGCTTCACCATCACCTACAGGCCCGGCTCTCGGAACGTGAAACCCGATGCCCTTTCCCGCCAATTCACCACCTCAGAGGACCCCACCCGTGACGCTCCCATTCTCCCTCCCACATGTGTTATCGGAGCCCTGTCGTGGGAGATCGAGTCCGCCATACGGGAGGCCCAGCGGGCAGAACCGGACCCAGGGACTGGTCCCCCGGGATTGCTCTTTGTTCCCACGTCGGTTCGCTCACGAGTGCTACAATGGGCCCACGGCAGAAAACTCACCTGTCATCCGGGCATTCATCGCACCGTCACCTTCATCAAGCGGTTCGCCTGGTGGCCTACACTGGCCAAGGACGTCCAAGAATTCATCACCGCCTGTCCAACCTGTGCCCAGAATAAACCTGTCAACCAGCCCGCTGCCGGCCTACTTCATCCCTTATCTACGCCAAGCCGCCCCTGGTCCCACATTGCGGTTGACTTTGTCACTGGTCTTCCGCTGTCATCAGGTAACACAGTCATCCTCACCATTGTCGACCGTTTTTCTAAAGCTGCCCACTTTGTTGCTCTCCCCAAGCTCCCCACTGCCCTGGAGACCGCCCGGCTTCTGTCAACTCATGTGTTTCGCCTCCACGGGATCCCTGCTGAAGTGGTCTCAGACCGAGGCCCACAGTTCACGTCACGTGTTTGGAGGGAGTTCTGCACCTCCTTAGGGGCCCAGGTCAGTCTCTCATCGGGTTTTCATCCACAGACCAACGGTCAAGCGGAACGGGCCAACCAAGAACTCAAAGCAGCTCTCCGTTGCTTGACGTCCACTAATCAGACCACCTGGAGCGAGCAACTGACGTGGGTGGAGTACGCTCACAATTGCCTTACCTCGTCGGCCACAGGCGTCTCTCCGTTCGAGGCCTCCCTGGGGTACCAACCTCCCCTGTTCCCTGCAATCGAAGGTGAGCACTTTGTGCCCTCTGTTCAGCAGCACCTGCGGCGGTGTCGGCGCGCATGGCGGGCCACTAGAGCTGCCCTTCTTCGCACGGCAGAACGGAACAAACGGCAGGCAGATCGCCACAGGACCCCGGCTCCGGCCTACTCACCTGGACAGAAAGTTTGGCTCTCGACCCGGTATGTACCTCTCAGAACAGAATCACAAAAACTCTCCCCCGCCTTCATTGGACCGTTCGACGTGGACTCCGTTGTTAACCCCGTTTCTGTGCGTCTCAAGCTCCCCAGGACCATGCGTATCCACAATGTGTTTCATGTCTCACAAATCAAACCCCACTGTTCCAGTCCTCTGTGCCCTTCTTCCGGGCCCCCTCCACCCGCCCGGGTCGTTGCTGGCCGTCCGGCCTTCTCCGTGACTCGGATTATGGACGTCAGGCGCCGTGGCCGTGGCCTGCAGTATCTTGTGGACTGGGAGGGCTACGGCATCGAGGAGCGTTCCTGGGTCCCGCGGGCGGCTCTGCTGGACCGGGCCATGGTTCGGCGGTTCCATGAGGCTCACCCTGAGAAGCCTGGGGGTCGCCGGGAGGCTCCCGTTGGAGGGGGGGTACTGTCACGACCTGCGGGATCGGCAAGGCGCTGATCAGCATCTCTCCACTCCTAGCCCCCCTTCTCTTCTCTTTTTCCTCTCTCTCTCCCTCTCCCCTGTTTTGCCGGGGCGGAACTCATGGCGGGTTCACGCCCTCGGTCCACGCCTTCCCGGATCGTGCACACCTGGGCCTCATCAGACCAGCTGGTATATTAGAAGGAGGAGATCAGCTGTTCAACGCTGGATTGAACACGTCAGTACACGTCGAGCCCAAGTTTCCCACGCTTCCGTCTCAGAAAGTTAACGTGTGTCTCTCTGTTCTAGATTCCCCGGACCCGTCCCCGTGTTTCCCCGTGTGGAGTGTGTAAGGAGTGACTGGTCACTAGCGGAGAGAGGTTGGCGTGAGCGCGTGTGTGATTCCCTTGTTTTCCCTGGAGCCCTGGAACCCTGCCTCTCACATCTTGTATATAGCACTGTCCTCGCACTGTCTGTAAATACACTTGGTGAAGATCTTGTAAATAAACCGTCTCTGTTAAAACACACTCCGGAGTCCTGCGAGTGGATCCTCAGAGCAACCCGTGACACATACTAAGAATAAGGGTAAGTTAGGAATGCAAGATGTTGTTTCCATGTTAAAATGTTTGCAACTCCAGTTTTTTGCCCATACACTGGTAAAAGAAATGTTGACATGTTACTGCTGTGCTGTTGCAAAAAAACTGAAAGCTGACAAGCTGTTTTATTGTTAGACCATAATGTTGGCATGTTTTATTAAAGTTTTATTTGGGATGTAGATATAATTTTGTTTGATTGCTAATATCAGTGGACAGATTATTATTATTATTATTATTATTACATTAATTTTTTTAATTGTGGCTGTTGAGGTGGACACTTACTTTGCATTGTTAAAGGAAAGCACTTCATTGGCGTTGTGTTACTGAACTGACCCTAAGCAATCATTGCAAATAGCAACTTTGCTATCCATTTCAGACACTTTAAAGAAAAGCACTCCACAGACCTTACTAGCATCACATGTGCATAACTCAAGTGTCATCTTATCAATGTGTTATGTGGTCTTCAATGTTTTTTTCTTTTATTTCTGGCAGATACAGACATTTAATTTAAAGTCTTGATGTTGCATCTGTCTACATACTGTTAGTTACTAACCCTAATGAGCTGTTGTGTTTTGTTTCGGACTGGATTTACACAAAGGCTCACTGAATGTGTTGGCAATGAAGGAAATTTAAAAAAACAAGTTGGATGTACTTAATTCATTTGTGTGGAACCTGTTGACATAATAGATTTATGTAAAACTAATTAGTAAAGCACAAGGTGGCTGAAAATATAATATTTGAATTAATCTAACTTAAATTTAACATTTTACTGCCACAAATAAGAAATGTGTTTAAGTAAATAATCTAAACTATCTAACCTGTAAATATATCATTTATGTTCATACAACATAACTTGATTTAGGTAGTCTTAAATATCTCTTGTTAATCCTAAGTAGTTTATTAAAATTAGATGACTTAAAGATTTTTGCTTTAAACTAACACAATGCAATTTCGTGGAACCTGTTGACAAAATAATTTTAATTAAAGTCAACGTTTCATTTTTTTGAGTGTGTGGTCTTCATTCCGTTCTCCTTCCTAAGAATTTGCATCTAATTTCAGCATCATCATGAGAAATAAAGCTCAGCGGCTGCAACACCAAGCTGTCGAGCTCAAAGGAAAAACAGCTGACTCTGCTGGGCTTGACAATATCTGACAGTCATAGTTTAGAGTCTTCATCACACTGTCAAGTGATGCAAAGCGTAGTGAACAACTTTCTGTTTGTATTTATCAGACAAACTCAGGGCGCTCAGCAGGCCCTAAATGGGGGCCTGTGATGCCAACAGCTATAATCCCACTCATACAGCAGCTTATCATGGCTCCCATTTATCTGTACCTTAAACAGAGGACCTGGGCCTTTGCTCTGCTTGCACACTGCACAATCAACCTGTTATTTTAAATAATTTATTTGGAAAATTTCTAGATCCTCTTACTTCATAAGAATAATCCAAGAGTACTATTTGATACCATCAACTGTATTGTTTCTCCTCAAGCTGTTACTTCCTGATGAAGATTGTAATACTTTTCTCAATCACTTTGTGAATAAGGTGATGGACTTGAGATCCAAATTCTCTTCAAGTGCCTCCTCTTATGAAGATGGTCGTTAGTGTCCTGGGTCATTTACTACTACAGTTACACTTGACTTAACTGGGTGAAATGAAATCCTCATCATGCTCTTTAGATATATTACCTCCTTCTGTCCTGTCAGAGACTCTTACCAGCATCTGTCCCACATTGCTATCCAACATCAACAGTTCACTGAGGTAAGGTCGTGTTTCATTGTGGCTGTGGCTACAATGTAGCTGCCATCACCAGTGTGTGAATGTGTGTGTGAATGGGTGGATGACTGGATGTGTAAAGCGCTTTGGGGTCCTTAGGGACTAAGTAAAGCGCTATACAAATACAGGCCATTTACCATTTTTTCATCCTATTTTAAACTTGAATACTGAAGAAACAGAGTCTTGATGCCAACGATGGGCCCATTTCAAAGTTGCTATTTAAAACATTATTTGACATAATTGTATGTCTGTGAAGGTTCTCAGTCATCCAGGTCATCGTAGTCTAAGGAGCTTGGAAAGAAAAGCATCTGGACTTCTTTAGGTTCAAAGATCACTACTCTGCTCAGTAACAACAATACCTACCTACGAAGCCTTAAAGCGAGGCCCCACAAGCAGCTACAAAAAGAAAGTTATAGCTTGCCTTCAAGACCTTGAAAAGGATAAAATCATTAACCGCCCTACATATCACCACCTTTACCCAGGGGATGCCATACCCTGCATTTACGGACTTCCTAAGATCCACAAAGAAGGGATCCCACTCAGACCCATTATCAGTAGCATAAACTCAGCCACTTACAACATTTCGAAACACCTTGCTACCATCCTGGCACCACTTGTGGGGAACACCCCACATCACATCAAGAACTCCACCGACTTCACCGACAAGGTCCAGAAACTTACCCTGGATCCAGATGAAACCATGGTGTCCTTTGATGTAGTCTCTCTCTTCACTTGCATACCCACCACGGAGGCCGTGGAGACTGTCAGAAAACGACTACAAGAAGACAGCTCCTTGGAAGACAGGACCAACTTCACACCCAATCAGCTCTGCACACTGTTAGACCTCTGCCTCACCACAACATACTTCAAATACAACGAAGGCTTCTACAGACAAAAACATGGCTGTGCCATGGGCTCCCCCGTGTCACCTATTGTAGCCAACCTTTACATGGAGGAAGTGGAAAGGAAGGCTCTTGGCTCTTTCAAAGGAAGAGTACCCAGCCACTGGTACAGATATGTAGACGACACCTGGGTCAAAATCAAGACACAAGAAGTGGAATCCTTCACTGCGCACATTAACGCCGTGGATAAAAACATCAAGTTCACCAGGGAAGACACAAAGGACGACTGTTTGCCTTTCCTGGACTGCACCGTGCACATTGAAGAGAATGGCAACCTCAACATCGAAGTTTACCGGAAGCCCATACACACGGACCAGTACCTCGTCTTTGACTCCCATCACCCTCTGGAACACAAACTTGGAGTAATCAGGACCCTACACCACCGGGCAGAACATGTTCCCTCTAAGCCTGAAGGAAAAAAAAAGGAACACACACATGTAAAGGAAGCACTCAAAACGTGCGGTTATCCTAATTGGGCGTTCTTAAAGTCAGCAAAGAGGCACAGAAAAGAAGATCAGACACCAGCGAGGGAGGATAAGAAGGACAGACGCAATAACATTGTCATCCCCTATGTAGCCGGTGTATCAGAGAAACTCAGGAGAGTCTTCTCCAAGCATAACATCCCAGTGTACTTCAGACCCAGCAACACGCTCAGACACAAACTGGTTCATCCCAAAGACAAAACTCCTAAACACAGACTTAACAATGTGGTGTATGCTGTACAGTGCAGCGAGGAATGCCCAGACCTCTACATTGGAGAGACCAAACAGCCACTTCACAAGCGCATGGCACAACATAGAAGAGCCACCTCCATGGGACAAGACTCGGCTGTCCGTCTGCATCTAAAGGTCAAAGGTCACTCTTTCGAGGACGCCAATGTTCACATTTTGGACAGAGAAGACAGATGGTTTGAAAGAGGAGTGAAAGAAGCCATTTATGTTCACTGTGAGCGACCATCTTTGAACAGAGGCGGGACTTACGACACCAACTGTCTGCCATCTCCAGTTTTGAGAACCCTTCCCAGACGCCTTAACGCCCACTCACACCCTGGGCCAGCTGACCTCAGGAAATCACATGATAGGGTGGGGCCAGGTTTCACAATGAGCTCACCTGAAACTCTGGCTGATTGGGACCCACACCCAGTTTCACACCTTGGCTCAGGCGATTAGAGGATCATCAGGGGGTCCTTTTGTCCCTCGTTACACTGCAAAAAACGATTTTCAAGAAAGTAAAAAAAACCTTGTTTATGGACATTTTTTCTTATTTTTTGCCTAAAAAGAAAATATATTCTTAACAAGCAAGTTTTGGGCAAGAAAATAAAGCTTATTCTAGGAAAATATGTCTAAATTTTCCTTAAAAGGATATTTCAGCTCATCTTGAGCTTTATTTACCAGTTACAAGGCATGACAATGGTTTGGTTGAATTTCCAGAATAAAAATAAGATTATTTTTCTCATTTCAAGAGTAAGGGCACTTAAACAGCTGCTCAGTTTAAGAAATGTATTTATTGACACTAAAGTTTAATATAATTGCTATCAAGTTTGACACAATATGCAGTATATGAACAAAGGCAGGAACTAAAAGCATATGGTAAACATGAAATACAGACCCATTTGAAAAACAGAAACAGCACAACTCATTCACTTTAGGCCATGTCAAACAGAATAATAGATCAGCATCAGTATATCTATACTATGGCAATGCTAAAATCGCATTCAACTGTCAGAATTTATAGAAAAACAACAACTTCATTTTAAAAATTGTCACAAAACTGTCCAAAACAATAACCTGAAAATACAGTTCAAGCATGTAAAGCAGTGTACCTTTTATAAAACATATGTTGAGCTCACGTGTAGTCCAATTACATCACCCAGGTAATATTTCATGACCGCACATGTCATATCTTTGTGTGTGAAACTGTAATATGGAATGAAATCTCATATCATATCATTGTTGGCTGGCTTTCCACCACTGAATCGGTCCTGTATGCCCACATGTTACTCAGATTTCTGTTCACTGCTGATGAGGGTTCCCTCCTAGAACTGCAATTGAGATTAGTTGATTAATTGACTAGTTGCGGATAAGGAAATTAAATACAAGGTACATTGATAATTTCTAAATAATTCTAATGTCAGAAATATACTGCATTTTATAATTTACTCTAAAATATGCATGTTTTCAAGCTGAGTTTAATAAATGGATATTCATTTAATGCTCATTGCTATTTGGCAGCTTAACTGTAGTTTAAAAGCCTTGAAAAATCCTCAAAAACCTAAACTGGGAAAGCTAAACTAAAGAACACAGGAAACATGGAAAATGTTGCAAAAACCTTACAACCTTGAACAAGGAACATAAGACATGAAAACATCAGGGAGGGAACACAGATGATAACACAGGAGAGAATACAGACGATCCGACAAAGAACACACTAAATATACACACACAAAAGGAAACGAGGAATTGGCAGACAGGCACGAAACACAGCTGACACTAATCAGATGAGAAGAGACCAGGAGGAAGCAAAACAGAATACACCGATGCAGGGCAGGGACAGGAATAAACACGAATATCGAACCAGGGACAATACACTGAAGACAAGGGAGGTACAGAGAACACCTAAACACTGGAAATAATTAACAAATAACCAGGAAACTAACTGACACAATGAATATTAATAAACACAAACAACCAAGGAGACTGCGGACCATGACAATTGGTTTATTTAAAACAAAAGTTTAAAAAAATACAAAATGTTGTTTTCTCTAGTAGAAGAAATTAAACACTATCAGAAGATTCTTTATAAATAGATAGCATTGTTGTGGATTATAAGGACTAAGCATTAACATATCTACTGTTAAGCTGTAAAAACAAGTAGACATCTAACATGAATATTTTATATGATTATTTTCAAAGATATCAAAGTATATAGTCAGTCTCACCTTACAGATTTTTGTGTCCTAATCGATCCGCTGCATCGTCCATTGGCAAGGTGGTCGGAGTGTGTTCGAAGAATGTGATACCAAAATTAGCTGTAAACACGATATTCTTTGACACATCCATCTATGCCACAAACTTCATGGAAATCTGGACTATGGCTATGTGCAGAATTAATATGACTCAGTAGGGATTTGAGGGTCAGACCCACAAAAACGATGTAGATAACACAGCGCCAAATCATTTTGTTTTACTGGTCTGTGAACTACTTTTCCGTAAAGTCAAGATAACCAGGATTATTCCATTATGGGGTAGGAATGGCTATCCTAATTCAGTGCCTTATAACAGCTGTAGTAAGTAATAGTACCCACACGTCAGTATTTACAGAACATAATCTAACTAAATAGTCAAATATTTAAATATATATCATTTTTATAGGTATAAAAGAGCGAACTAAACCATTTCCGTACACAACCCCATACTCCTGAGTTGGTACAGCCCACCTTCCCGCCTCTAGCTCCGTGCCTAAGCGGTTGGATTGCAGGATCAGTAATATTTTGGGGTCTGGGTGTAGATGCGATACAGTTGGTACAGTGTGAAGAAATTAAGGCACGCTATGGAAAAACTGGACGAAATAACAATTGCCAACCTGAAAGGTATGTGACTGTTTTGTTTTTTCTATGTTTTGTGTTCTGCTATGTTGCATGTTAAGTCGCTAGCATGGCAGGCTATACCCGGTTGTTAGCTTAGCTTAGCTGTGCGGTTAGCTTAGTTGCATTAGCATTTTTAAATATGCTAGTGCAGAGAGTTATGAAAGAATTCATGTCCAGTTATTAGTTTCAGTGTCTGTGAATTTATTCAACAAGTGTGCAAAGTGCCATAAGTTAATGCCAGTTTTACAGAAATTGTGGGAGTTTCAAATTTCCATTAGTGAAGTTATTTCATTATATACTTTAGCCCAGGAAGCAAAAAAAAAAAAATACATTTATATGTATACATGCATTTAATTGATGTATCACAAATATATTACTTTTACCAGTCAATAGGAGGAAGGTAATTTAGAACCTGTGGAGCAGTGAGGAGGGAGAATAATGGAATAGAGTCATGGTTTTAAATGGTAAATATTAAATTATGTTTCCTATGTATCCTGTCTGTTACCCAAGCAAAGCTGTCAGCTGGCTTGCACATGAAGATAATGCAATGTAGTGATAATTGGAAACTCCTATTGCAGAAGCAAATGTTGGAGAAGACCTGCTCTCATCACTTTCACGAGATGACATCAAAGATCTGTTTCCTGGTCCTGAACAATTCCTCAGGCGTCGGCTCTATGGCTTGCAGTGCACAAATGTGAAGAAGTAAGTTCTGTCCTGTCGCTGTGTGACAAAACTGAGAACACACCAGCTTGTTTTATGCAGTTTCAAGTAATTCCACCAATACTCACTTAACAGATAGACTGTAGAATCTTCTTTAGTTTTGATTTAAATCAAGTGGCCTACACATTTATTAAATATACATATTTTTTATTGTTCAACACTTTACTGATATTTTGTTGTACTTTCTTTCATATTTAGAGACCTAAAGTTCTTGTGCAATTTTATGTGAAATTAGCCCTATGTACACTGTATTTTAGAACAAGACTGCTGCTGAAAAAACGCTAACAACTACTGGAGATGGTGACTTCTCCAGAGAGGAACCCAGCACTTCTAAGTTTGTGACTATGTCCAACCCAGAGTACATAGTCTTCACAGACAGTGAACTTGAGCAAGCTCGACATTCCTACTTTGAAAAGAAGTGGCTGGGGACAGAGTGTGCTGAACCTTTGTCAAAGGAACTCTTTTGTCGACTCGTAAGAAACACCATGACAAACATGATTTCGATAGCAAGAGCAGCTGAGGACTCCAGACACCCCAGCAAACATGAGGTTGATGCCATGGCAAAGCGATTAATGGAGTACTACCCAATGCTTAAAGAAACGTGTGGTGAGTGGGTAAGTAGCATTTGCTCAATACCACTCTGTGTTAATCATGAGTGATGTATCTTATCATCTTTTAATTTTTATCGTTTGTACCTGTTAGGAGCATGTTGCTAAAAAGCTAATGAAGAGACTCTCCAATGTCAAAAGTCCAAAGAAGGGCAAAAAACCTCCTGCGAAGAAGCCAAGAAAGGATGGGAATGAAAGCGTTGCAAAAAGTGACAGCAGTGGGGAGTCCAGTGCATCAACTATTATTCTAGATAAATCACCAGTTAGATCGATGGGCACCCCAGTGCACCACCAGGATGGCAGTGATGAAGAATGTAAGTATAATATAATGCACCCTCTTATTACACCCTGAGTGTAAATGTGGTTTGGACAATACTTTTTGTTTTTTTGTTAAAAATTCTGCTAACAATGGAACACAACTACTTCACTGTTTATCTTGGAATCTTTGTGCTCCATTTAATAGTGACAACTTGACAGGATGAATGAACAATTTTAAGATAGGTGGTTAGTTAATTTGTTGATCTAATTTACAGATATATTTTGGTATTTTTGTTTTATTGTTTTGCACCAATAACAGATATATAAAGCCTTACTGTGGCAATAAATGATTTACACACCTCTGCTCTATGTGTTTAGCTGGTTCAGCTGACTTCTTTGACAGCCAAAAAACCCAGGCAAGACACTACAAGACACTTCAAGAAATATACAAGACCAAAAAAACCGAACAAAGCTGCTGTTACCCAACTGCTGAACCTGGAGTTTGAGTCTAGAAGACAATTCATTAACTCTGATGCTATAAAGGAGCAGGACAGAGCAGTGAAGATACTAGAGGCATATCCTTGTTTCAGAGAACTGGATCATGTAAGCAGCACTTATTTCTTTTAGCCATCCTGTTATTCCTTTGGGGACATTTTGATATGATTTTCAAATTTCTTAAATACTGGCCCTCATGTTTAAGTTGTTATCACTTATTGTCAAGACCAGATACAGAGCTAGACAGATCTATCTCAGTTGGGTTTCTGTCTGTATTTTTCAGGTCCTTGATGAGCTGCGGAGAATTATTCAACCATCCAACTTGAAATACTTTTCTGAGATGAAGGATAGATGGGAAATCTTCAACTCGAAGGTGCAGTTTTATGGTGTCATGAAGAAAGTTATGAAGCCGCCAAAAACTTTGGATGGAGGTAATGCTACAGTATCTTGATTTGTCTACATTTATGCTTTTCAGATTACATTATTTGCAATGCTTAATGGTGTTACCCTGTCTTATTTTTCTTTTTTCAAACCAGTGGAACATGCAGCAGCTGTGTTCAGAGCCCTTCCCATGCTTTTCCCTTCCAGCACAGTACCACCTAAGAAGCTGGGCATCTGCTTTTTTCCATGTCCTAAAGGTAAGGCTGCAATATTCTATGTGTATATATTGTTGAATTTTGCAGTTACTCATGTTTTCATTTTATATATTTTACTGTGGAGTCAGTCAAATATTCTTAAAGTTCAGATCCCCATAACATGTTGATGTTAATAAAACCTACAAAAAAAGTTGATCCATTTTAAACTGTAATGCAACTCAAAAATTGTGTTTCTTGCGGTCTTGTTCTAATCCTCTTTTTTTCTGTCATGTAGACTTCAGAAGACCCTGAAGGCTACCTGCGTCAGCGATCCCTAGCTTGTCCAGTTCTGCTTGTCTCTGAAGGCAACTGCATGATAGCTGTTGGAACCACACCAGTGAGCACTTTTGACCGGAAGGATCTTAATGAGGGACTGCTCTATCTGATGGCATATTACTATGCCCTCCACCTCACATATCCAAAGTGCATTTCCACGCTGCTGTCTGTCTTGCAAACTGAAATACTCAAAGACTCCATCCATGACCGAGACTCAACCCCCTCTTACAAGAAGGCGCTTGGTGAGTGGAAGTCATTCATTGAGTGAGTCTCTCAGATGACAGACTCCATTTGCCTTGTTTATCAGACTCAGTGTTAGTCAGTGAGGTTGTTTTTTTTTCTCTAGAAAAGTTGTTCAAATGTAAAACACATGTTTGTTTGTGTGGTCGTTAAACTTGTTCTTCTAAGATGTTATGTAATATAGGATTTGAAATAGTGATTGTTTTAAGCTTCAGCAAAATTTATTTTTGATACCAGCCATGAGTGTGTTATACTGTTATTATTCATGTTAAGAGTATCTGGAATATGCACTTCTTATATTGGCCATGTTACACAGTACCCTGCTGAAATGTATAATTTTAGACATGATTCTCCTGGAACAGACCTCAGTGAGTTACTGACCCATTGCTGTGTCAATAAAAGCGCAAAATCTAAGAGTGCTTTTGCTGTCTTAATTTAAGATGAATTCCCTTATTTTTAGTAGCTTTTTGAAGAGATGGTGTCTTATTCTCAGGAATTTTTGCTGATTATTGTTCTCAGAGTCGAAACATAATTCTTATAGTTAGCTCAATCAAGAAAGAAACAATTCAGTTTTAAGAAAATTTGTCCTATAGTAAGATGGTTTTTTTATGTGAAAAATCTAAATTAAGGTGTAGAATCTTAAAGCAAATAATTCTTGAAAACAGCTTGTTCAAGAAAGCATAATACTCATTTTAGGTACAGATTTTCGAAATATCAAAGTGTCTTTTACTTATAATAAGTCACATTTTCTTCAAATAAGCATACATTTTAGACAATTTTGTCTAGTTAAAAGGCATATGGCAGTTAGATTAATTTGCTAGTTTTAAGAATTCTAGTCAAGCAACTTTTGCTTACCCCATTGGCAGATTTTTTGCTCAAAACAAGAAAATTTTGTCAGATTTAAGAATATTTGGCTTGTTTCAAGTATAGCTGTTTTTGCAGTGTAGGGGGGATACTCCCACGGGATTTAAATCTGGGACTCCCCACCATTTGACCCTAGAACTGAAGAAGCTTCTCGGATGAGAGGTGAAACATCTTCAAGCAACTTAAAGAAGTGCAGACGCTTTTCTTTCCAAGCTCCTTAGACATAATTGTAGAAAATCATTTTACATTTTTGACAAGGTGCCAAAATATTTTGTGTACAGTGCTTTGTGACCGCCTGTGTGAAATGCGCCTGTTCAACTCTACTCTAGGAGTTAAATGAGCCAATTCGCCTCCGTATTGATTTTAGAAGTTGACTGAAACATTGTAAATCATTGAAGACATTCACACATTAACAGCAGGAGCTGACTGGGCTGAGGTCCTCATTAAGCTGATTGCTGATTACCTGACAGGAAAACCACAATATGTGCGTCTTCAACATTGTGTGTCTGACAAGGTAATCAGCAACACAAGGGCACCACAAGGGACCGTACTCTCTCCCTTCCTCTTCATCCTCTACACCACAGACTTCTGCCACTGCACAGAGACCTGCCATCTCCAAAAGGTTTCTGATGACTCTGCGGTGGTTGGATGCATCAGCAGGGGTGATGAGTCAGAGTACCGGGCTGTGGTTGACTCCTTTGTCACGTGGTGCGAGCAGAATCACCTATAGCTCAGTGTGGCAAAGACCAAAGAACTGATTGTGGACTTTAGGAGGACCAGGAAACCTGTGACCCCTGTTTCAATCCAGGGGGTCGATGTGGACATTGTGGAGGACTATAAATACCTTGGAGTACACATAGGCAATAAACTGGACTGGGTTAAAAACACTACTGCACTTTACAGGAAGGGCCAGAGGCGACTCTGAGGTCCGTCAACATCTGTCGGACAATGCTCAGGATTTTCTATGAGTCTGTTGTGGCCAGTACTATCCTCTACACTGTTGCATGCTGGGGCAGCAGGCTGAGGGTCGCAGATGCCAACAGACTCAATAAACTGATCTGCAAGGCCAGTAATGTTGTGGGGATGGAACTGGACTCCCTTAGGGTGGTGTCTGAGAGGTGGATGTTGTCCAAGATAAAGACAATGTTGGACAATACCTCCCACCCACTCCATGACGTGCTGGCTAGTCACAGGAGCATGCTCAGTTAGAGAATGAGATTTACCATAATGCACCAGTGAATGAATCTCCCTGTACAACTCCTCCATCTAATGCACAGAACACACTGCAATAGTTACACATCCACGCCATCTGCACATCCTCTCAGAGGATGGTTGTTATGGTGCATATATATCTATATAATCTCTGTGATATTCAATTTTCAGGATGAAAACCTCCTTGTTGTTTCACCTTAACAAAGGCGTGTCAACTAAGACAGTCCTACAACATTCAGAGTCTACAGGAGCTCAGGGTGGTTCTTGTCTACTATAGGGACCATGAGGGACCATAGGGACCATGACTACCTCAGGGACCCATCAGATGTCTCCGTTGTCCCACAGGCTAGGACCCAACAGGACTCATTCTTCAGCTTAATGGTTCCCTTCGCCTCTGGTGTCCACCATCTGCTTTGGGAATTACCACCATGGCAGACACCAGCCACCTTGCAGCCACAACTCCTTGCAGTAGCCTCAGCTATTGAGGTGTGGAACATCCTCTACTCACACTCCCTCAGATTTTTGCCAAAGTTCTGCAGGAGGTGGGAGATGAAGATCTCCCAGACCAGGAACTCAGTGCCAGGGGATTCCCAGTTCCACTGTATCCCTTAAAACACGTCAGGTTTGCCCAGGATCCTCCCCCAGCAGCTGATCCAACCCACCACCAGGTGGTGATAAGTTGACAGCTCAGCTCCTCTCGTCATCCGAGTGTCCTTAACATATGGCTGCAGACCTGATGGCATTATTACAAAAGGTGCAGGGAAGAGCGACTTTTATTCATCAGTGACACTCCAACGTACTGGCAGCAAGCAGATGGTACAGATGTACTTCCGGCGCCCCCCGTGTGCGGCAGCCTGTTACAGCAGCTCTGCTCATTCTGAGTTTCTTTCTTTCTTATCTTTTTTCTCGTAATTTTTTTTATAACTAACGTATTAGTAATTAGACTCTGCAACCATGTTCTACCGTTTTGTGCTAGTCCTGGTCGTTTTTCTCAGTTTATTTCTACTTTTTTCACCCGTGTCTGGGGACCCAGAGCAGCGATCCTTTGTTTACAGTAAGGATCAGCTGTTAGCACTGCGTCCTGCAGCGGTACTGCCGGCGGACAGACCCGACATTCCCAGCGAGCTGAGGAGGAAAAGACGGGGGTGTCGTGCTGGGAAGGAGCGCCGTCGCCCGAGAAGGAGACGTTA
This sequence comes from Perissodus microlepis, assembly GCF_051167445.1. NCBI lineage: Eukaryota > Metazoa > Chordata > Actinopteri > Cichliformes > Cichlidae > Perissodus > Perissodus microlepis. The sequence goes on from NC_140480.1 coordinate 36,037,434, forward strand.
TCGACCATCTCTTCCTTCTGTAATTATTGGAAACATAAGATCTTTGCCCAATAAGATGGATGAGCTCATGTCGCTAACCTGGTCACAGAGGGAGTACCGGCATTGTAGCATCATGATGCTAACGGAGTCGTGGCTAACATCGCTAACTCCGGACACGAGCGTGACACTACCGGGATTCCAGCTGCTGCGAGCGGACAGGACCAGAGACAGCGGTAAGAGGAAAGGAGGGGGACTGGCAGTTTTTGTGAACGACAGATGGTGTAACCCTGGGCACATCACTGTAAAAGAGCAACTCTGCAGCAGAGACATTGAGCTGTTAGCCGTTAGCATGCGTCCATACTACCTGCCCCGGGAGTTCTCGCATGTTATCGCGATAACAGCGTATGTCCCCCCCTCGGCCAACGCGGATGCAGCCTGTGACTCTCTCCACTCTGTGGTCAGCAGACTGCAAACACAATCACCGAGAGCCCTTCTCATAATATCAGGGGACTTCAATCATGCCTCACTGGACTCCACACTGCCCACCTTCACCCAGTATGTGACCTGCCCAACCAGAGACAATAAAACACTGGACTTACTGTATGCCAATGCAGAAGAGGCATACAGTTCATCACCTCTCCCTCCCCTGGGCAGATCTGATCACAACCTGGTGCACCTTGTCCCTGTGTATGAGCCCTTAGTGCGCAGGGAGCCACCAGCCACCCGCACAGTACAGAGATGGTCGGAGGAGAGCGAGGAGGCTCTTAAGGATTGTTTTGAGTCGACTGTGTGGGAGGTGATTTGTGATGACCACAGAGAGGACATCGACAGCCTTACTACATGCATTACTGACTATATAAATTTCTGTGTGGATAACACCGTACCTACCAGGACTGTACGGTGTTTCTCCAACAACAAATCTTGGATTACCCCAGAAATTAAAACCGTCCTCAAGCAGAAGAGGAGGGCCTTCAAATCCAGAGACAAAGAGGAGTTGAAAAGGGTGCAGAGAGAGCTGAGGGGACTGATAAGGAATGGGAAGGACAGCTACAGGCAGAAGATGGAGAACCAGCTTCAACAAAACAACGTTGGTGAAGTCTGGAGAGGCCTCAGAACCATCTCGGGCCACAAACAGCAGAACTACCTGACTGGGAGGGATGTGAGATGGGCAAATGAACTGAATCATTTCTTCAACCGATTTGATTCAGCCATGAGGCAGTCTGCAACATCGGCTGCAGACTCACCCACACCCACTGCTGCTGTTCCACCTCAGACACTTCACACCTCCTCTATTCACCCTGCTCACTCCTCCCCACCCCCGACAACAGCATCCAATACACACTCAACACAAGGCTCCAGCCTGTCTCTCTCAACCACCCAGGTTAGGAGGGAACTGAGGAGGATTAATGGCAAGAAGGCAGCGGGCCCAGATGGCATCAGCTTGAGGGTCGTCAGGTCCTGCGCGGACCAACTGTGTGGGGTGATGGAGCACCTCTTCAACCTGAGCCTGAGGCTGGGGAGAGTCCCACAGCTCTGGAAAACCTCCTGTGTTGTACCAGTGCCAAAGACTTCACGCCCCAAGGACCTCAACAGCTAAAGGCCGGTGGCTCTGACATCCCACCTGATGAAGACCCTGGAGCGGTTGGTCCTGGCTCAGCTTCGGTGCCTAATAAGCTCATCACTGGACCCACTTCAGTTTGCCTACCAGCCTGGCATTGGAGCGGATGATGCCGCCATTCACCTCCTACATCGTTCCCTCGCTCACCTGGAGACCGCTGGAAGCACTGTGAGAATCATGTTCTTTGATTTCTCCAGTGCCTTCAACACTATTCTTCCCTCGGTTCTAAAGGACAAGCTGGAGAACTCTGGAGTGGACCATCACCTCACTACCTGGATTTTGGACTACCTCACCGACCGACCACAGTATGTGAGGACTCAGGGCTGTGTGTCGGACAGGGTCGTCTGCAGTACGGGGGCCCCACAGGGAACGGTTCTGGCTCCGTTCCTCTTCACCATCTACACTGCAGACTTCTCCCACAATTCCACCCAGTGCTTCCTGCAGAAGTTCTCTGATGACTCTGCAATAGTCGGCCTCATCACTGATGGGGACAACAAGGAGTACAGAGGACTGACCCAAGACTTTGTGGACTGGTGCCAGCTGAACTACCTCCAGATCAACACCAGTAAAACCAAGGAGCTGGTGGTAGACTTCCGCAGGCACAAGCATTCTCCACTGCAACCACTGAACATCCAAGGTATGGACATTGAGGCTGTGGACAGCTACAGGTACCTTGGTGTTCATCTGAACAACAGACTGGACTGGACTCATAACTCAGACGCTCTCTACAGGAAAGGGCAGAGCAGGCTGTACCTGCTGCGGAGACTCAGGTCGTTTGGAGTGGAGGGCCCACTCCTGAAGACCTTCTATGACTCTGTGGTGGCTTCTGCTATCTTTTATGGTGTGGTCTGCTGGGGCGGCAGCATCTCAGCCGGGGACAGGAAGAGACTGAACAGGCTGATCCGAAGGGCCAGCTCTGTTCTAGGATGCCCTCTGGACCCAGTGGAGGTGGTGAGTGACAGGAGAATGGTGGCTAAGCTGTCATCACTGTTGGACAACATCTCCCACCCCATGCAGCAGACTGTGACAGCACTGAGCAGCTCCTTCAGTGGGAGACTGCGGCACCCACGGTGTGGGACGGAGAGATTTCGCAGGTCTTTCCTCCCCACTGCTGTCAGACTCCACAATAAAGACTTTAACTGATCAAACACACACATCCACACATGTGCAATAACACGAAGTGCAATAATCTTTTCTGTCATCGTTGTATTTTTACTCAGTTGTATATAGCATTTGTATTCTATTTTTATCTTATTGTACATTTATTTTATTTTATTCTACTGTATATAGTATTTTATTTTATTCTATTCTGTACAGTTGTGTACTGTATTTATTCTTATTGTATCCTAATTTTTGCCTCATAACTTTTGCACTGTCCACTTCCTGCTGTGACAAAACAAATTTCCCACGTGTGGGACTAATAAAGGTTATCTTATCTTATCTTACAAGAATACCTAACCCTGCACGCTGCCTCTCACCGAGGACAACATCAGATTGGAGAAGAGTCCAGTACCTAAAGTGTCTCCTGTAGGTGGTCGGCCTACAGGAGGTCGGGACCATGTCTGCTCTTCGGGCCCCCTGGTGACAGGTTGGGGCCATGGTAAGTTTATACCAGGTAAGGTAAACTGGACGCTTGATTGATGAACATTTCTGGTGAAAATAACGAAATATTTTTAAACAATGAAAACTGAATCTGAAAGTGAACTAACAATGGCAGAGCCACAGAAGAGCCCAATATTGTAAACAAAGCATGACGCTAGCATCGATTGTCCTGAAGTCAGGTTGTGTTTGCACACAAAACAGCAGACAGCTGAAATCAATACATGCTGGCTCGGTGTGCATGTTCTGTTCGGCGTGGCATGTTTTCTGTCTCTCTGCTGTTGTTTAAACCCAACAAGAAAAAACTGAACAGAGGGAGTACAGATGGAGCAGGGTCATCAGTCTGATGCTGCTTTATGTTTACATACAGGTGTCAATGCTCACACTTCCATTATCATCCTGTTTGACCCTCCTCCTCCTCCTCTTTGTCCTTATTGTCCTCATCAGTCACAACGCTCTGTTTAGTATTCCCGCCACAATGTTCAGCTCGCACTCCATCACACGATCAGATACAGGCTGGAGGAGCTAGGACGGATGATTTATCTTTTCTAATAGGCAAAACAGACAAGTCTCTCTCTCTCACACACACACACACACACACACACACACACACACACACACTGCATCCACAACTGTAGTTTCATGTGCACACGTTGTGGTCATGCCATCCAATGTCAAGAGTAAGGGGAAGTCCCATTAGGATGAGTGTTTTCTTCATCGCCTTCCCGGTGTGATAAACACTGGGGTGAGTGAGGGGTGGACCTGACTGACAAACTCCACCTCATTGTTAGTCCATTTTAAAAATCTCCGCCATGTTTCAAAGAGCCCAAAAGTAAATAAGCGGCAGACAGAAATTCAATTCAATTCAATTCAATTTTATTTATATAGCGCCAAATCACAACAAAAGTCGCCTCAAGGCGCTTCATAGATACAGAGAAAAACCCAACAATCATATGACCCCCTATGAGCAAGCACTTTGGCGACAGTGGGAAGGAAAAACTCCCTTTTAACAGGAAGAAACCTCCGGCAGAACCAGGCTCAGGGAGGGGCGGCCATCTGCTGCGACCGGTTGTGGTGAGAGAAGGAAGACAAATGAAATGAGGCAGGTCGAATTGTCTTGCGTTTCATGCATGCGCACGACTGGAACGTAAGCGTTTTCGGCCGTTTCAGTGTGGACGCACAACTCTGTGAAAACAGATGAAAACGATAGTGTGGACGCAGAGAGTTTTCAGATGAAAACACAGTTTTCAAATCTATCCGGGCCAGTGTGGAAGTAGCCTGAAGGAAACCATCACACCCATACAGCAGCAACTAGTCAGTGTGTGTGCTGACCCACCTTAAATCCTTCCTGCTTTCTCTAATGGTACCCTAATTGCAAAAATTAACATTCAGTTGAATTCAAATTTTATTTATGTAGCACCAAATCACAACACCAGTCATCTCAAGGCACGCTATATTTTAAGTTAAAGACGTGAGAATAAAACAGACACAAGACCAATAATCAGATGAATCGAGATGAGCAAGCACTTGGCAACAGTGGGAAGGAAAAACTCTGTTTTAACAGGAGGAAACCTCTGGTAGAACCAGACTGAGGAAGAGGCAGTCATGTTTACTCAACTTGAAAATAGAGACATATAACACAAAGTAAAGTATCAACTGAGCTCAGACATCAAGAGGCTCATTTTAACTCTGACAAACTTGGAAAAAACACTGAAGTGGGTGCCGTAATCAGCACATTCCAGAGGAAGACTGATCCAATATACTGTGCATGTTCAGTGGTGGTTAGATAGCACTCCAAAACCACAAAAACCAAATCCAACTGGGAGAAGAGACAACAGACAATGACAAACACTAAGATCGGGGCTTAAATACTGGGAGAAAATAAAACTTAAAACAGGAAGTAACACATCACAGAAATGCTGAACAAAAGCTCAACATAGAGAAACTTGGCAAAGGAACGCAATGGAAGGCTGGGAAAGTAACCAAAGCAACCAAACACAGAAAAACAAATTCCATTAATACTCAGACTTGATGTTAATAAAAGGCTCAAAAGTCAAACTGCATCAAAACCGAAAACTCAGCACACAGACTAAACAGAATACAAAAGGACAAGACACCAAATCCTTCACCACCCAAATACAAAGGACAATGGTGGGAGTAATAAGAATAAAATCAAAGGGTTGATGATGAGAAAAGTAGTTTTAAGTAGTGTTTGTGAATATGACATCAGTACCTGTGAAGGTGGGAAGGCTGTTTGTCCACCCTTTGAATCCCTGGGTGGTGCTGAGTAGGGGTGGGTTTTGATAATCGATTTATCGATTAAAATCGATTCTAGCTTGGATAACGTGATATCGATTCATTAAAATCCTGAATCGATTTTTTAATATTAATTTATTTTGCCTGAAACGCCAGAATCTCAGGTTAAACCTCACAAAATTTCAAGAACCACCAAACAGCTAAAACAGTAAATGAGAGCAGGTACACAGGTCCTGCACAAAGACGTAAACACGAAGCGCCGACCGGACGCATCAGAATCAGTGAGATGTGACTTTCTCACCCGACGGCACGGACACGGTCGGGGCTGAAAGCCGACAGCTCGCTGATTCTGATGTTTCGGCGGGTCAGCGCTTTGTGTTTACGCCCTTTTTGCGCTGATTCTGAAGCTGCAGGTTTTATTTCTCTCCAAACAATATTGACCGAACCAGCAGCAAAAGAAGATCCAAACTACGCTTCACAAAAACGTCGTCATGATTTCACTCTTAGTTTTGCTGTTTTGTTCCACCACGATAAAATCACACTTCAGGCACAGCTCTCTCTCACTCTCTGTACTTCAACAACAGTTTCCCGTCTAAAAATCTGTTTTCTGCATTATTTGCTTGCTTGTTACGCACAAGTCTACCGTTGTTCACAGCGCTGTCGGCCACTGTTTTTTTCCTTTTACTTACTTCCGAAAAAAACCCCTAATTTCTGCCGTTCAACAGGCTTCTGAACAAATGTAAACTTTTTGAAATTATGCAAAACGCAAAACGCTTAGCCGTGTCTCTAATAAAACCTCTGTAACTTCAGAGGTAACGTTCATATGTTGATTAATGGTTTTCTTTTGTTTTTGATCTACTGCAGAATATTTTTATAAAATCCCAGAACAGGAAAATCTCCTTCATGTTTTTCTGTGTTTTATCTTCAGTTACTTTGACACAAAGGCCTCTGCTGTGATGCTCACACCTTTGATAAAGTCTTGCGAGTGTCAGCTTCCTTTTTATAGATACAAAAATATGTAAATGTACTGATCTGAATTATAATATTTCTGACCTTCTGAGGCAAAATTTCCCAGATTTAAATCGAATTGAATCGAATCGTGGATCGAATCAATTCGGGACCTTGTGGATCGGAATCGAATCGATTCTAGAAATCAGTGACGATACCCAGCCCTAGTGCTGAGGTTCTGCTGCACCTCTTTGGACATGGGGAGAGACAAAAGCTTTAAGCTGTTTAGATGTTCCCTTTAGGCCAGGGTCTAACATAAATAACCATTCAATGAAATACATTAACTTGAGTTCTTAACACGACCGCAGCTGTTTCCAGCTGAGAAATAACTGTGGCTGTGAACCCGGAGAAACTACTAACCTTTTTAAGTTAACTGAGCAAAGGTGGAGAAATATGACTGATTTGTTCCTGTTGGTCTCTTTTACATAAAGATGCATCCTTATTCTTGGATTCAGCATAGCACTGCAGGGGAAGAATAAAGGAGGTTAGAGACGAGGAATAGTGATGTGTCGGTCGCGAACGAAACGGCTCTTAGAGCCGGCTCTTTGAAGTGAACGACGCAAGCCGGCTCCTTATTGGGAGCCATGGTTTGTTTTCTTTCTCTCGCACTTTTTCCCCGCTTCACTCCTCACGCGAGCCTTGTGCTTGACCTGAGCAGAGGGGGGAGTGACGGTAGTTACACTCGCAGTAGCACAGGAACAGAGTGGGAGGGACAAACTCCGAAGCACGTAGAAACTCCACAACACGTAAAAACTCAGAAGCACATACAAACCCCAAAGCACATAGAAACTCCACAACACGTACAAAACACAACAGAAGTGCTCCAGGATGCTAGGACCCAGTGTTGAGCTTTGTTACCTAGTGGCTACACAAGCCAGCAAGTACCAACGACCTGATTTGGTGTGTGGTAGTAACAGGTAAATGAACTTTTTTTAAAATTATTTGAATATATATGAGTGCTTGTGTATAAATACACAAACCATACACATATGCTTTCAATTGTGTAATTTAAGTGATCTAGTAGCTCTGTTTGGAAGTTCAGTTAACGCTAGAAATGTGTTTTGGAGTTTGTACGTGCTTTGTCTCTAGGGGCCACCGTATATATTTATATATAAACATGTATAAATAAAACCATGGTTTTTTTTACATTAGTAATTCCTTTTGTATATAATTTTATATTGTTGTTGATAATACATTAATTAAAGCAACAAAACAACCTGAAGAGCCGGTTGGGAGCCGAAAGAGCCGGTTCTCTAAAAAGAGCCGGAAATCCCATCACTAATGAGGAAGAAGAGGAAGGTGTCGAGTTTAACATATGAGTATGAAGACACAGTAAAACAGATCGATGAGGAGAAGTCACACAGAAATGCAAATATTTAAATCTAATTGGAGAAAAACAGCCAAAGTGAGTCAGAAACAAAGGACAGACTGATAAGTGACTACAGCCAGCACTGCCATTTTAGGAGACTTACTCGCTCGTCTTCTTTTCCTCTTTCCAATCATGATCTTTATAGCTCAGTCGCTGCCTTTGTCTTTAGATCTGCTGCAACATGATAACAACATGCAACACAGACACTTTAAATCGAACCACAAAAAGAGGATTTGGCATCAGGTCTCAGATCGGTGTGAATCACAGAGAAGCTCCCGCTGAATGTGAGATGATGGCAGGCAGATGAAGAACATGTTCTGACACAACCTTTTACCAACACTTGTATTAACAAGAAGAGACCTGCCGTCAGGACTGGATCGCCGTGTTCCACTGGCCGGTCCGTCGCCGAATGACCTGTGGCACCCCACAGTGTGAGAGTGAAGTGCTCTAATAGGGTGATATGGTACTACAAGGTCATTAAGATAAGATGGGGCCTGATTATTTAAGACCTTGTATGTGAGGAGCAGGATTTTGAATTCTGGATTTAACAGGAAGCCAAAACAGGAGAAATCTGCTCTCTCTTTCTAGTCCCTGTCAGGACTCTTGCTGCAGCATTTTGGATTAACTGAAGGCTTTTCAGGGAGTTTTCAGGACTTCCTGATAATAATGAATTACAGTATCTTTTAGAGCAATAATGAGAATCATCAGTAAAAAGGAGCAGAGCTTCTCTGTTATGGTGCTTCAGCCATCCTGTGCTGTAATGCCCTTTTCTCTGCCTCTCTCATTTTCTCCATGAGTCTGTGTGTGTGTTTGTTCGTGTGTGAAAGCATAACCCCTCCTTACTTTACAGTGGCCTCCGGGATCCCCGCCCTCCTGCCACACACACCTGGGATAATCACCCCCAGCTAATCATCTGGCAATCAACAGGCTCCTTTAAAATCTGGGGAAGCTCCTTCAGTCTTTGCCTGAGCGTTGAACCTGTTGTGGTAGTTAGTCACCCACATGCTCTAAGTCTGTTTACCTGTTGTCATGCTTGCCTTCTTTTTACTCCTCATCCCTTCTGCAGAGGTTGTTGTGTGAAAGCTGGAGTGGAAAATCTGTATGGTGGACTTTGGCATGTGGCGAACAGAGGACTTGATTACCTGACCAACCTCCTTCCTGCAGCTGTGTGCTTGAGAGACGGTGGATTTGTCCCTTCTAAAAGAAATAAACTCAATGAACTTCATTTCTGAGACCCATTTTTGAGTGCCTTTAACTATGAGCTTTCTGGATACATCTTTAGCTGCTGAACCTGGCTGAATCTTTACAAAACTGGACCTACCGAACGCATACCATCCAGTGCGCATCAAAGATGGAGATCACACTGATCTCCATCAGTGGAAGACAGCATTTAATACTAAACTGGGACACTTTGAATACCTGCTCATGGGCTTTGGACTCACAAACTTAAAAGGCTTGTCTTTGTATATCTAGATGACATACCTATCTTTTCACGAGTCCCACATCCATCTGGTCCTGCAGCGCCTCCTGGAGAATACTTCTTTTGTAAGCGAAGAAAAGTGTGAGTTACACCCACTCTGTCTCTTTATTGAGCAGATCAGGGCGGTAAATGACTGGCCCACACCAACCAGAAGCAGCGCCGATGCATCCTCACTCAAGGAACTGTTTGCAGAGGATTCTCTTCTCTTTACATTGAAGATCATTTCACTTTGAGCCATTACACGTTAGGTATATGCCACGTGTGGCTTCTGGGTAACAGTGTTGATCTGTGGTACAGGTTACTATATACCACATTTACTACTCACAGCTGAGACTTTTCTGATGTGGAAATCTTAGTATTTTATCCCTTATTTAATCAGATTCCTCCTGAATTGGACCTGTGGGAGCTGATCTGACCTCCACACATGTTGCACTGCGACTTTGTCTAGACACCCATTAAGTACTTCGACTGACTGTCAATCCAAGTCAGGTCTATTTCCGTAACCAACTTTCCTCTCTGTTTCTCTTTTCTATCAAACGTCTTCCTGTCTCACCCACGCTCTCACCACCTTCTCTCTCTCCGGAGGCAGAAACTGGAGGAGATAATGGAGGATCACAAATTAAAGCTGAGACCTAATGAACACACACACATATTAATTTGGTCCGAGTGAGTCACACTCAAAGCACTTAGCTTAGTTCAATCTAATCTGAGTTTAAGTGTGATGGACAGGAGAAAGTTCTCCTCTATCCTTCAATGCTACATGTCAGCCATTTAAATAAATTAGATCTGAATCGTTAACATTTCTATCAGACAAGCTCACTGGTTTAAAAGAAATATAAAAATGTGTGTAGACCAAAGATTTCCCTACTTTCATGTAGAAAAGTCTCCTTTGGTCATATCCATAATGCATGGTTATTTATTTGACATCTGAGCTGAATAGCAGACAGACTTCAAAGAACCGAGGACTTCTTCATGGCAAACAGTAGTTTTATTAGGTATCAGTGGACTAGATTAAAGTATCCATCATATATAAATTATTAATGTGTACTTTATGGATTTTGTCAGCACAGGCTGCCTCATCCAAAAATGACCTTTTCATTTTCTCTGTGCTCTAGTTTCATAAAGCTCTGCATTGTCAGAATGAGATGAACTTAACACCTGTCAATGAAAATAATCTCATACCTGCTGACACTCTGTGCTTTCCTGAGGATTTTTGGATACATCAGCTCCTCACTGATAAATGGTCAGTCTGTGGGTCATCTCGAAGACGTGATATCAGTGATCCAGTGTGTCGTTCTGTGCTGCACTGTGAGCTGCATTCAGACAGGATTAGTGTGTGTGTGGAGGTCAGATCATTTTATGTCTGCAGTGAAGATGATAATCCTGTCCACATCAGCCCTGGCTGTGTTTTATATCTATAACCCTCAAGATGTTTCCCACACCTGTGCAGACAGGGGTGTGTGTGTTAATGCAGTACTTTAAAATATGTGGAGACTGCTTCAGTCATATCTGACATTGCTGGATGGGGGAAGGCAGAAGAAGACACTAAAGTATTTGGGATGACTTGTCTTAGGAAAAGGCACTAAAACATACAACATAAAACATCCTTCCACACAATAGGTACGTGCTGTGCCCGTAAAGACTTGTTATAAATATAATGAAATACAGGAATTAGTTGCTGAGCACAACATTTGAGCAAACAACGACAAATATTACCAGGTCCATGAGACAATTTAATTTGGAATTCAACTTTATTTATACAGCGCCAAATCACAACAACAGTCGCCTCAGGGCTCTTTATATTGTAAGGTAGACCCTACAATAATACATACAGAGAAAACCCCAACAATCATATGACCCCCTATGAGCAAGCACTTTGGCGACAGTGGGAAGGAAAAACTCCCTTTTAACAGGAAGAAACCTCCGGTTCAGGGAGGGGCGGGGCCATCTGCTGCGACCGGTTGGGGAGAGAGAAGGAAGACAGGATAAAGACATGCTGTGGAAGAGAGACAGAGATTAATAACAGATATGATTCAGTGCAGAGAGGTCTGTTAACACATAGTGAGTGAAGAAGAAAAACCCAGTGCATCATGGGAATCCCCGGCAGCCTACACCTACTGCAGCATAACTAAGGGAGGATTCAGGGTCACCTGGTCCAGCCCTAACTATATGCTTTAGCAAAAAGGAAAGTTTGAAGCCTAATCTTAAAAGTAGAGATAGTGTCTGTCTCCTGAATCCAAACTGGAAGCTGGTTCCACAGAAGAGGGGCCTGAAAACTGAAGGCTCTGCCTCCCATTCTACTTTTAAATACTCTAGGAACAACAAGTAGGCCTGCAGTGTGAGAGCGAAGTGCTCTAATAGGGTGATATGGTACTACAAGGTCATTAAGATAAGATGGGGCCTGATTATTTAAGACCTTGTATGTGAGGAGCAGGATTTTGAATTCTGGATTTAACAGGAAGCCAATGAAGGGAAGCCAAAACAGGAGAAATCTGCTCTCTCTTTCTAGTCCCTGTCAGTGGGGACAAAGAATAACATCCCCGAACCCCCACCCAGAATCATTGATGGGGATCCTGCCATCGCTGGTCAATGGATTCTGGAGTCACGCTGTCAGGGCTGGGGGTTTCAGTATTTGGTGGTGTGGGCTAGTTCTGACCCTGAGGAACATTTCTGTGTGCCATCCCATTTCATCTTGGACCACTTACCATTTAGGAGTCAGTTGAGGAGACTGTCTTGAGACTTCCATCACTGTTGTCCCATACCATTAGTCATGGAGAGTGGGGTCAGGTCAGGTAGTAGCCAGGACACAACACCGGCATATCAATTTAGTAATCCAGGCATTTTGCTTCATTACTGACATAGGGTCCACCTGATCCAGCCCTAAGTCCTCCTTTAGTTATGCTGCAATTGGTCTAGGCTGCTGGGAGGATTCTCATGATGTTTGTGCGTTTGTTTTTCAGTTGGTGTTTATACACCACTCTGCATTTAATCATTAGTTATTATTCCTCCCAGGCCGTCTTCTATAGTCTTTGTCCTGTCTTCCTCCCCTCACCCCAGCTGGACCATTGGGGTGAGGGGAGGAGCCTGAATCTGCTGGAGCCACATGCTCATAGGGGTTGTATGAGCGCTCTTTTTTTTGTCCTGTTCTCTTTCTATTATTATAGGGCCTTTACCTTACAATATAAGGCACACTAAGGCAAGTTAAAAAGTAGAATGGAAGACAGAGCCTTCAGTTTTCAAGCCCCTCTTCTGGGGAACCAGCTTCCAGTTTGGATTCAGGAGACAGACACAACTGTTGTTGTCGTTTGGTACTATACATATAAAATTGAATTGAGTAGAACTGAAGATTATATGACATGTGAAAGACTCCTTTGAACTGTCTTGAACATATTACAGGCTAGATTATTAAAATCTTTATCCAATTAAACAAAACTGAGGTCATCATCTTTGGGTCTTCTACATCTAGGTCAGTTCGCCCCATATTTAAAAACTCATGCAAAAGACCTAGTTTTGTTTTGCTTTGACAAACAAATTTGTTTTGTTGTCACAAATAGTTGATCTTTTTATGTTATTCATGATCTGGAGAAAGTCATCCATGCCTTTATTACTTCACATCTGGATGACTGTAACTCCATCTACCTCCGTCTCCTTGCAGATGGTGCAGATTCAGCCGACTGCTGTCTGCTGCACATCACTCCAGCGCTGTGCTCTCTGCACTGTCTTCTTGTCCATTTTAGAATTCATTTTAAAATTTTACTGATTGTTTTTCGAGGCTTGTCATAGGCCTGCCTGTAGATTGTGTTACAAATCTTATTCATTTACATTCGGGTCTCTCACATCCACTGGCAAATATCTCTTACATCTCTCAAGGTCATGCCTCAAATAAAAACCTGCTGCGCTGCGAGTCTGGAATCAGTTACCACTTGATGTAAAAAGAGTGTCCTCCTTCTTTGCCCTTACATGTGGGATCAAACCCACCTTTACTCTTTGGGCTTTCAGCCCACCAACCTCTCATGTGTTGTTATAGCTATAACTCTGTTTGTTTCCTGATGTGTTTTTGTGTTTATGTATCTGCTTATTGTTGAAGGCCTCTTAATTCTGTGTTGTGTGTTCCCTTCTGACTTTTTTAATGTAATTACATGTTTGTGTATATATACACTGTAGGTATAGCTACTTTGTACAGTGAAAGCTGGGTTTTAAATCTGCTTTAGAATTGCATTTTATTAGTGCAGATTAGTGTGTACACACTTCATTTGACTTTACAGATGATGATGTGCATACATAGTACATGTATGCATCCAGTTAACACATGTGGAGTTTTCACTTCAGTAATGATGATGCAAACATCTGCATTATAATTAGGTCAAAGTTTGACCACTAGAGGGCGTCATAACTCCAAAACAATGTGATATAGCTCAGTGGTTCTCAAACTTTTCACAGCAAGTACCACCTCATAAAATAAATGGCTCTTGAAGTACCATCCTAATGACCGACATTAAAGTGCAGTAGTATAGGCCTATTTAACACCACATACAGTTTACACAAGACACTTTTATTTCTTATATGAATATTATTTATTGTAAATGTCATAAACAGGATGTGACACGTGATAATAATAACAACTGTACTGCATTAAAACATTCACAGCAGGTGGGATAGCCAATCTTTAAGTGATGATGTATGAACCCTGGATGACTCCAAACTACTCTGCGTTTATTAAGGCTGTTGTGTTTTTAACATGTTTTAGTGTTTTGTTTCTTGTTCTATTTAATCTGAACCAGCCCCTAAAAACAGTCAGTGATCACTGTCGGCCTCTCTCGGTTTTTATTACCACTGTTCATTTTAAAGCTCAGCTTTTAAACCCTTAGGCTGTAACTCCAGCCCAGCAGCAGTAGAATGACTATCTTATATTGCAGTTGTTCTCCTGACTTGGTCCGTTTACAGCTTCCTGCCATGCGATTGCATTTGTCTCTAACCATCAGGAACCTTCACGTTAACTTTTATTGAGTGGAAAAAAGTTAGCGTTCATCCTCCAGCTTCACTGTTTATGCTATGCTAACATAGCTGTGTCACTAGCGATCACGTAGCACATCGTTATATACCAGCTAGCCAAACTTCAGTAACCCTACAAACGTCACTGCTGTTTAGTTTTCTGTCTTCATTTATGCTGGAAGTGATAGCAGAGCTGTACGTTTGAATTTTTGCTGTTGCAGCTAAGCTGCAGGAATGTTGGCTTCACGACCCTCCTTCGTAGTTCGTGTACGTCAAAGCTCCGTTTGCTCTTCGTGGCGTTTCAGCCGACGACACCAAATGTGGGGGCCTTGCTGGATCCACTGTCCACCCACCATGTGATGACCCTCTTCCGGGATCCCCCCAGCCAAGGGAAATACAAAGCTCTCAATACACCGCTACTGCGGCGCTACTCCCTCTTTCACACAGAGCGGGCCGTGAAACTCCTCTCTCTCTCTCGGGCGTGGGTGATGGTGCCGCTCTCAAGCTCATGGAGAGCACGCTGTCCTTGCTAGGAATGGATGACGGCGGATTCCTCTTCACTCACGTCTTCCTCCGACAGTTGCCGGTGTGACCTCGCCAACTCCCCGCTGCTGGCTGCAAAGGATTACCGCCCTCTCGCTGAAGAAGCGGATCGCATTCAACTGGCTACCAGGAGCTTCGGCATCCGGGCAATAGTTCCCGACTCACCGACAGCATCTCCTGCGCCCACACTGATTCTCCTGGGAGCCTCCAACTCATCAATTGTGGCTGGCATCGTGGCACGGTGGAAAAGGGCAGTGTCTTTACCATCTGCGTGACAGCGGTGTGGCACCTTTGCAGTTTTAAGTCCCAGGGAAACAAGCCCACCAGCGCTCTGTAACGGCCATGGCTGCTGGCGATAAGGAAAGGCTGCTCTTCATAGAGGACTCGCGCTCGAGGAGCTCTTAAGCTAAAAATAAGCTTCCTAAAATAAGCTTTAAATTATTTTAGGAACAAAATCTGTCTGAACCTTTGGAGGAAATATGAAATATTAAGTCCAGTTTCCACCAGGATCACCTCCAGTAACATCAGGATGATCACAGCAAATTGGTCATCAGCTGGCAAAGCTAACAAGGGTTTAACCTGCAGTTCACATGAAAGAGGCCGGGCTGGCAGCATCTGACCAATCATTATGGAGGAGTGGCATAGCTGTAATAATAGAAAGATATGAAGATGTTACACAGACTACAGACTGAAAGCAGGACAGCAGTGTCTGGTTCAGTGATTAAAATTGAGCTCTTTATAGCCTTCAGTCGTTCAGACTGTAAAAGAGCTGGTTTATGAAGAAGTTTAGCATATTTGTAAGAAACCTGGTAAAAATGAGGACTGTGAGTGAACGGACTGGTCAATGTCACAGCTCGATCAAATGGATTTTTAGTTTTTATTCTCTCAGCTGGAGTTTAACACTCTGAAACAATAAAAACTGTAATCAAACTCAAGATCAGACTAAACCTGATCTGAGGCCAGCAGGTGCAACCAGCTGATGTTCTCAGATCAGATATTAATGTTTATAGTTCAATAAAACTAAAGCAAGTGTAACAGTGTATATTAAACACTGATGTCCATCATCAAACACAAAGACTTTAGAACACTGAGGGATCTTAATGACACTATTTTTCAGAGATCTGATTGGTCAGCAGACTGTGATTGCTTACCTTCTATCTCTAATGTGGAACCACATCTCAGAACTTTGATAGAAAATACAGATTATTGAGCAAAGGAGGCTCTGCCCAGACACAGGAGCTGCAGGAGACAATGTTAGCTCACTGAGACTTCTCCCACTGGGATGTCTGACTGTTTACCGCTGCAGAGTCACAATCAACACAACAGAGTAGTGCTGTGTGTGTGTGTGTGTGTGTTTGTGTCCAGGTTTCACTTCCACCTTGGCTTGTGCAGCTTTGTGGATAAAAAAATAGAAGAGTTGGTTGGACTCCGGTTCTGTGAATGTGGCAGATGAGTTAAAGTTGCAGTATGTGTGTGTGTGTGTGTGTGTGTGTGTGTGTGTTGTTTCTGGATGTTTCTCTGCTTTCACTGTTGAGTCAATCTGACCCAAACAGGATGTTCATGCAGAGACTTAATTTTTCTTCTTTTCCAAACCTTTAATTTGTCCCCATAATTTCCAAAAACAGATATTTGCATATGAATAAACATGTGTCTGGCTGTGCAGGAAACTCTGGTTTATGGTAAAACAAACCATACAAACACTGCGTGCCTCGTGCTCTGAAAACCACACACACTGGAAGCGAAACAGAGCTGAAACATGGACATGCCTTCACTTAGTGCAAAGTCAGGGGAGAACCAGTGTAGGCGGAGCTAACATGTTTAGTTTTTATTGGCTGCCAGATATGTCAAGTTCTGTGACGATGACAGGAGACATTTGCACCTGAGCAATAACCAGCCCTGTTCTGAGCTGATGCTCTCAGGTGAGTTACATTCATAAACTGACCCAGGATCAGCTGTTTGAGCTGATGTTTGCTGCAGAAACAAACCTGCATTAAACACTGCGAGCGTGTCAGAAACTCAGTGTGCATTGTCAGTGCCCTCATGTGGTGACAGGGTAAACTGCACAGTGTGCTGGTGGCAGCTCACCTGTGAGTCGGTGTGTGTCAAAACAGGCTGAGAACACCTGAGAAAGACCGCCTACTGAGTCAGAGTGAGCAGCAGATCAGCTGCAGGTGGTGGAAACAAATTTGATATCAGAAACACAATGCAGGCTGGGTTCAAAGGTCACCCTAATATCAGTCAGTGAAGGCTGCTGCCAAAACACAGCCAGAGGCAGGAAAGGGTTTCCTGTTTCCTGCAGCTGTGGTTTACAAATGTGTGGTGTGTGCACTCGTTCAGTGTTACACAGGTGAGTCAGTGACTCCACCTCATCTGTGCACCAGTTAAAGACAATGATCAGTGAATGGAAACCAGGAAGGAAATCAGTTCATAAAAACTTCCCATCTTCCAGCTCGCTCTTTGCCCTCTCCTTGGTGGATGGCGCCCCCTGCTGTTCACCGTGTGTGTCTGTTTGCACAAGCCACAGGAAGCTGTCCAGCTGGTTCTTTGACTGAAAAGTTATTCAAGCCCGCAGCATCTCCATTGAAACAGAAAACTCAGGACTAAACATGACTTTCTGACCCCCCTCCCACTTTAAGCTGCAGGGACATTTGTAACAATATCAGCATCGAAACTGAACAATGATTTAAAGACAAGGTAAAACAACAACAAAAACAGGTGTGTAGGCAGTGACATCACCGAGGCTATTAGTTATCTCCGTTATCTGATTGAAACAAACTGCTCTCTGACATTAATGCCAAGGATCAGCGCTGGCCAGAGTTTAAACACCGGATCAGATACAAATGTTTCCTGTTTTACTCAAACGTCGTGCTGTATAGAAATCATGACACAGCTGCAGGAGTGTGTGTATTACTGGACAGGAAGGTGTGGTTTGCTGTCCTGTGTGTAATAACTAACCGCGTGCTTCAATAACGTGAGTAAACAGTTGATAAAGTTTTTTTTCAACTCCAGCTCTCCTGCCTGCATGGACGTTATGTATATGCGCATGCGCCGTGGCGCCCGTGTCCGTCAGGGCGGTGATCTCTCTCCTGTTCTGCGTGTCTCTCTCTCTCTGGGAAAAACCCGAGTAGGAGGAGGAGGAGGACTCCTTCCTCTTCTCCGTCTTGTTCTGCTCCGGCGGCGGTGAGCGCTGATTGGAGTAAATGATAAAAAGCTCCCGGTGCGCGGCGGTGAAGGCAGACAGACGCACGCGGATGTGTCTCCGGAAGCGCAGCGGAAGCCGCCCCGCGGACCTCCTTCAAGCCCAGATTGTGAGTATGAGCTGCAGAGGAGGGGGGCGGGGGGCGCGCTTTCACTTCAAGCCCCCGTGCGGGCTCCCGTCCGCGGCCACGCTGCTCCGCCGGAAGGTCGGTGATTCCTCCCTCCCCCCCTGCCAACGAGCGGCCAGTGTGCGGGGGTGGGGAGGACCCGTGTCTCCTTTCCTGCTTCCTCTCTGAGTGACATTGGACCGACAGCTCTGGGGGAGGAGTGAGGAGAGGAAGGCAGCTCTTTAGTCCTCTTTCCTTCACTCCGTGCTTGTTTCCTTCAGCTCTCATGCCAAAGACCTGCGGAGGCTCAGTGAGGAAGGCCCGGTGCAGACCAGCAGGGACAAACTTTAATGGGTTAGGCCGGACTTCTGTTCTCCTGCTGTGACAGATGTTCTGGTGTTGTTAGCCATGTTTTGGCGTTCTGACAGGGGTTCTGTTTTCATGAAAAGACGTTCTGGTGTTCTAGCGGAGGCTACGATGTTCTGACAGATGTACAGACAGATGTTCTGACAGATGTTCTGACAGACGTTCTGGTGTTCTAGCAAAGGCTAAAATGTTCTGACAGATGTCCGGACAGATGTTCTGACAGACGTTCTGGTGTTCTAGCGGAGGCTATGATGTTCTGACAGATGTCCGGACAGATGTTCTGACAGATGTTCTGACAGATGTTCTGGTGTTCTAGCAAAGGCTAAGATGTTCTGACATGTCCAGACAGATGTTCTGACAGACGTTCTGACAGACGTTGTGGTGTTCTAGCAAAGGCTAAGATGTTCTGACATGTCCGGACAGATGTTCTGACAGATGTTCTGACAGACGTTCTGGTGTTCTAGCAAAGGCTAAGATGTTCTGACATGTCCGGACAGATGTTCTGACAGATGTTCTGACAGACATTCTGGTGCATTAACAAGAGTTCTGTTGTCATGAAAGACATTCTCGTGTTCTGAAAGATTTTGACCTTGTAAGAGAGGCTCTGAAGATCTGACGTAGGTTCTGGTGTTCTGACAGACGTTCTCGTTCTCTGACAGAGGTGTTGATGCCACTGATGTTTTAGTGTTCTGACACAGGTTCTGTTATCAGGAAATATGTTCTGGTATTCTGAAAGAGGCTCTGATGGATAGATACTTTATTGATCCCACAAGGGAAATGTTTGTGTTACAGGAGCCTGATAAAGAGTCCAGTCTACAATACACAACAAGACACAACACACTTAAAGGTGCCATCTTATACTATAAGATTTAATATATTTACAACAGTGTTAAAAAAGTCCAAATAATGTTAGTTAAACATGGTGAAAGTAAAACTGACATTTTATAACAGAAGTGCAAACTGCATTCAAAAACTTTTTGTGCACTACCAGTCGAACGTTTGGACACACCTTCTCATTGAATGGTTCTTCTTTATACAAAAAAGGGTGAAATAACTCAAAACCGTGTTTCAGATTCTTGGTAACATCCAGCCTTTGCTTTGATTCCTGCTTTGCTCACTCTTCTCATTTTCTCCATGAGCTTCATGAGGTCATCTCCTGAAATGGTTTTCCAACAGTCCTGAAGAAGTTCCCAGAGATGCTGAGCACTTGTTGGCCTTTTGCCTTTACTCTGCGCTCCATCCCAATCCATCTCCACTGGGTTTAGGTCAGGTGACTGTGGAGGCCTCACATCACTCTCCTTCTTGGTCAAACAGCCCTCACACAGCCTGGAGGTGTGTTTGGGCTCATTGTGCTGTCCTGGCATGTGTCTGCAGGATGCTGTGGTAGCCATGCTGGTTCAGTTATTATGGTTCTTGCCATAATATGAATTCTAACAGTTGTCAAATAGGGCTGTGTTTGACAACTGTGAACCCTGACAGGCACACCTGTGAGGTGAAACCATGTCAGGTGACGACATCATGTAGCTCACTGAGAGAAGGCCGAGGGTTTGCAGTCAACAAAGCAAAGGATGGCTACTTTCAGAATCTAAAATATAAAACACATTTAGTGTTTTTATCAATCTTTCTTTGCTACATAATTCTATAAATCTCGATGCATATATTTGATGTTTGTATCTACAATGTGTAAAGTAGTAAAAATACAGAAAAACCATTCAATGAGAAGCTGTGTCCAAATGTTCGACTGGTGGTGTAAATGTAAGAAAAACAGCTGTATGAAGCTGTAATACAGTGACAGGTATGTTCACGTAGAAGGAAGATTCATTATCTGTGAGGTCAAATCAAGGTCAAGTTTATTTATGTAGCACATTACCAACAGTCCATGCTGTACAAAGTGCAATGTAGTCAAAGGAGCTTGCAAAGAAAGCGTCTGGACTTCTTTAAGTTTACTTGAAGACGTTTCACCTCTCATCCGAGAAGCTTCTTCAGTTCTAAGGTCAAATGGTGGAGAGTCCCAGATATAAACCTAGTGGGAGTATCCCCCCACAGAGGGACAAAAGGACCCCCTGATGATCTTCTAATCGCCTGAGCCAAGGTGTGAAACTGGGTGTGGGTCCCAATCAGCCAGAGTTTCGAGTGTGTTCATTGTGAAACCTGGCCCCACCTTATCATGCGAATTCCTGAGGTCAGATGGCCCAGGATGTGAGTGGGCGTTAAGGCGTCTGGGAAGGGATCTCAAAACTGGATTATAGATGGCAGAGAGTTGGTGTCGTAAACCCCCGCCTCTGTTCAAAGATGGTCGCTCACAGTGAACATAGATGGCTTCTTTCACTCCTCTTTCAAACCATCTGTCCTCTCTGTCCAAAATGTGAACATTGGCATCCTCGAAAGAGTGACCTTTATCCTTAAGATGCAGATGGACTGCTGAGTCTTGTCCTGTGGAGGTGGCTCTTCTGTGTTGTGCCATGCGCTTGTGAAGTGGCTGTTTGGTCTCTCCAATGTAGAGGTCTGGGCATTCCTCGCTGCACTGTACAGCATACACACCCGAAACTCTGGCTGATTGGGACCCACACCCAGTTTCACACCTTGGCTCAGGCGATTAGAAGATCATCAGGGGGTCCTTTTGTCCCTCTGTGGGGGGATACTCCCACTAGGTTTATATCTGGGACTCTCCACCATTTGACCTTAGAACTGAAGAAGCTTCTCGGATGAGAGGTGAAACGTCTTCAAGTAAACTTAAAGAAGTCCAGACGCCTTTCTTTGCAAGCTCCTTTGACTACGATGACCTGGATGACTGAGAACCTTCACAGACAAAGTGCAATGTAAAATACCACTGAAATAAGATGCACAACAGTGATGCAGGTAAAACATCGAAGAGAGGAAAAAAAAATAAAACAAGTAAATAAAAACAACAACTAAGGCTGTTAAAACCAAAATGTTTAGGTCAACGTGTGTTAAAAGCCAGACCATAAAATGTGTCTTTAGTGATGATTTAAAGTGTTAGTGTTTGTGCAGGTCTAATATTAAGAGGAAGACTGTTGCAGAGTCTGGGTCCTGCCACAGAGAAGCCTCTGTCACCACCACACTTTAGTCCAGGAGTAGTTAAGGTTAGTTCTGACCTGGACCTCACGGTTCTTCCTGGAGCATAAACGAACAGGAGCTCAGACGGGTGAGAAGGGGCTCGTCCGGTTTGTGATTTAAAAACAAAAAGTAAGATTTGGATCCTGTGAGGAACAGGGAGCCAGTGAGAGGCCAACACTGGGTTACAGGCTCCTTCAGTTTAGTGCCAGTCAGCAGACGAGCAGCTGCATTGTGGACCAACTGGAGACGATGAAGAGAGGCCTGGTCCAGTTACCAAAGTACAGAAAACTGCAGTAGTTCAGTCTGCAGCTAATGAACACATGAATAACATGTTCAAAGACATCAGCTGGAAGGTGTGGCTTTGCCTTGCACTGGACTACTGCGCTCACCTGCCTACACCCAAAGGCTGCTGTCAGGTCCAACAACAAGATTCCAGAGTTAAGGGAATATCATTAACAACCCTTCAAAGTGCCGTTTCAGTGTTGTGTACTGATTTAAAACAAGATTGAAACTTTTCATCGATCTCCTTAAGATCGAGGTGAGCCCGCAACTGTAAACTGTAAATAGACCAGTTTCTCCAGAACTTTTGAAAGAAAGGGGAGCTTTGAGATTGGCCTGTAATTGGACAGAACAGTTGGGTCCAGATTGTGATTTTTAAGACGAGGCTGAACTATAGCTTGTTTAAAACATGATGGGACACAGCCTGTAGCAAGGCAAGTGTTGATTAATCTGTGGATAAAAGCCCAACAGTATTAAAAGTATTTTTAAGCAGATTTGGAGGAAGCCGATCTGATGTGCAGTGTGATGATCTTCGGTGATGAACTACCACAGACAGTTCACTCAAACTGAGACAGCTGAGCACGCAGGAGGAACACTGAGGTCTGAGGCAGTGGGCGACCAGACATAAGAAACTTTATCAGTAAAAATGCTGAAAAGTCATCAACTATAAATCTGACATCACCACATGGACAAAAAATAGGATTAAAACATTATAAAGTACCTGAGGCTGTTTGTGGACACCAGATTTGAGACAAGCTGAGTGTTTGCAGTCTGTGCAGCCTCTTGGTAAGCAGAGACACAAACATGAAGCCTATCGTTTTTCCATCTCCTCTCAGCGTGTCTGCAGCCACGTCTAAGGCTGTGCGTATGTTCATTCAGCCATGGCTCTGATAATGGCTTAGCACGCACAGTCCTGAGTGGAGCGATTCAGTCCAAGATATAAGTGCAGGTTGAATTAAAGATGTCAGAACGTCCTCAGCGCTTTCACAGCCGGAGTTCATTTTTCCACAAACCATAAATGCAACAGAAAATTTAGGTGCTATCAAAGTATTAAGGGCTCGTCCTTTGTGGGCTGCAGTGCACAGCTTATCCACAAACAGCCCAAAGTTAAAGTGAACAACTCAGGAAAATGATCAGAGACGCGCACGTAGAGCAGGGCGATATGACCAAAAATATTTATCACAATATACATTTGAAAATTTATTTATGTATATTTATATATTTGAAAATTTGTGATAACAATATAACTGATGCAAGACAAAATACTTTACAACTCCACAACTTTATTAGTGCAAAAAACCCCATTAATGTATTTTCACTTAAACAAGCAGCTGTTTGTTTATGTGAATTAAAGCTGTATAACAATGTAACAGTGCAAATGCAAATTCCTCGCAGACGGTTTAACCAAAAGGCATTTCCAGTGGAAATGGGCTGACATATGCTCAGCATAACCATGTATAATATCCACACAAGTTAAAAACTGGCGCTTTGCAACATGGAACTGCAGTGTGCCAAATAAACAAGTCAAATAGGTATTTTTCGGACCATAAGGTGCACGGGATTATAAGAAAACCAAACAGTCAAACTTTACTCATTCTTCTTGCTTCCTCCACGTCTGTACCATTGATTCATTAATGTTGAATTGTCTCACAGCTGCTCTAGTCCCATGTTCTACTGCATGACTGATAAAGTTTGAAATCCACTTCATAAGCATGTCTCTTAACAGGAGCCATTTGTGGTCCTTATACACACACACTACTGTAATATTATGTTGAAGCACAGTACGTATCACTCCGCGAGGCTCCTGCCTACGACAGCCGTAATGCTCCGACAATCCATCAGGTGGTGCGTCTTCGTCGCTTACCAAAGGCGTACTAAAACATTTTTGACAGATTTCTGCACGCCGTGTACATAAAATCGGTTCGAGGTCAGTAAGCAGAACCAGAATTCATACATAAGGCGCACTGTTGATTTTTGAGAAAATTAAAGGTGTTTAAGAGCACCTTATAGTGCGACAAATACGGCAATAACGACGGCCCGCTTGCATGTTCTACCAAAAACTGTGCTTTGTTGTGTATCTGACAGATGAAAGCTAAACCAGTTCCACACCACTGAAGTTGCAGCATTTTTACAAACCAGTTCTGGTTCATCTGTTTCATTCAACGATCCGCTTTCGCCCTTCTCATTCTCCGTCGCCGCCATGCTTTTTCTGCCATGTTCATATGAAAACAAAGGCACTGCGCATGCGCGTTTTACCCATATTCTATCACGATATTTTATTTTTTTATCGTTGCCCAACATTATACCGGTGTTACTGTGAACGGTATGATATGGCCAAAAAAATCCATAAATCCAAAATACTCCCCAAAAAAGGGCACACACAGCTTGGACCAGATGTGGCCCACATCTGCAAGTTTTACATGAGACTGCAAGGTCCTCATGGTGATGTGATCTGCCTGACACATCTCCATGTCTGTTAGAAATATTGGGGTAGCTCTCTGGGGTGGCTGTGGCTCAGGTGGTAGAGCAGATCAGCTACTGACTGGAAGGTTGGTGGTTCGATCCTTGCTTCCCAGGTCTGCATGCCAAGTATCCTTGGGCAAGAACCTAAAACTAACCTCAAGTTGCTCTCCGATGCATCGGAGTGTGAATGTGTGTGAATGCTTAGAGTACAGAAGGAAGTGCTTGTATGAGTGGGTGAATGAGGTCTGTTGTATAGATTGTATAGAGCGCTTTGAGTACTCCGGGAGAGTAGAAAAGCGCTATATAAGAATCAGTGCATTTACTAGAGCAGGGCGATATGACCAAAAATATTTATCACCATATACATTTGAAAATTTGCGATAACGATATAACTGACGATATAATTGACACTAGACAAAATACTTTACAACTCTTCAACTTTATTAGTGCAAAAAAAAAAAATCAATGTATTTTCACTTAAACAAGCAGCTGTTTTATGTGCATTAAAGTTATATAAATAATTAACAGTGCAAATGCAAATTCCTCGCTGACAGTTTAACCAAAAGGCATTTCCAGTGGAAACTGGCCGACATATCCTCAGCATAACCATGTATAATATCCACAAAACTTAAAAAGAGGTTATACACACACAATACGGTAATATTATGTTGAAGCACAGTACGTATCACTCCGCGAGGCTCCGCCTACGATAGCCGTAATGCTCCGACAATCCATCGAGCGGTGCGGCTTCGTAGCTTAGCAAAGTCGTACTGAAACATTTGACAGATTTTCGTGTAGCACATAAAATCGTTTCGAGGTCAGTAAACACAACCAGAGTTCATACATAAGGCACACGGGATTATAAGGGGCTCTGTCGACTTTCAGAAAAATCAAAGGATTGATTTTAAGTGCGCCGTATTTTCCAAACAACACGGTAATAACGACGGCCCGCTAGCATGCGCTACCAAAAATAATGCTTTGTTGTATATCTGACGGACGAAAGCTAAACCAGTTCAACACCACTGAAGTTGCAGCATTTTTACAAACCAGTTCAGGTTCATCGTTTCATTCAACGATCCGCTTTCGCCCTTCTCATTCTGCGTCGCCGCCATGTGCGTATGTAAACACAGGCACTGCGCATGCGCGTTTTACCCATATTCTATCGCCATATTTCATTTTCCTATCGTTGCCCAACATTACACCGGTATTACCGTGAACGGTATGATATAGCCCAGCCCCAGCATTTACCATTTACTCTCATAATGACTATGAGGTCTGTTGAATTTCTCAGGTTAACCCTGATCATGTGTTGCTAACCTGGAATTCAAACGTGAGGCCAAGCAGTGTTGCTGCCTTGCTCATGTGAGAGAATTGAACCGTGTTCCTTAAATTTAGAGCTGCATTTGGAACAAACAGACACAAAGTGTTCCTTCGTGCTTCCTTCCTTTCTTGGTGTGTCGATGACTCGTATAGCTTACGTCAGGATAAACTGCAGTATGGGGATTTATGGGAATGTTGTCATTATGACCATATAGGGTGCTGGCTCTGGTTTCAGGAGGAAGAGACACTGAAAAGCAGAAATAACGTGTTTCTGCATTTAAGGAATCGTATTTCGAGCAGCAGTTTTTACATCCAAGTCCCTCAGAGTGGAGCAAACACCTGTCTGTAATCATTACTGATCACCTGCGGGTGCTTCGCCTCGACTGCGTTTCCCTTCTGTCTGAACACCCAGCCCTCCCTTCATGTCACTCTTGGTTTTACATATTAGGCTTAAAAGCATGTTGGAGGTGAGGGTTGTGGGTCATTGCAATAATGTGTCTTAATGTGAAAGTCTTTGGAAGCCTCTGCTGGTTTGTTTGAAGTCTCTTGTGAACTTTAAATAAAGCCACCTCTCAGATAGCCGCCGGAGGACGAGGAGCAGGACGGCTTTTTCTGTCTTCCTGTTGCCAGTTGGTACACACTTCCTCTTCCTGTGTCTTTCTTCATTATGTCTGTTGCTTACTTCCTCTTTTTCAGACTGCTCATCTTCTTCCCTTCTGTCTGTTTCTCCTTTTGTCTTGTGTTTCTAGCACTCCGGCCATCTTTGCTTCACCGATGCGTACGTCTGTGGGCTTTTATCAGACGATGCTGCTTCATCAGCCTGTTAAAGTAAAGGTCATATTCACTCAGAGAACCGCAGCAGTGATTCAAGATACAAGAACTTTATTGTCAGTACAACAGTATACACAGTATGCAGCGTGCCGAAATGCCGTTTCACCCCCCATGGTGCATTTATAAGAATATAAAAGATAAATCTCCAAGAGATATAAATCTAGGAATTACAAAAAAATAGTAACTTATAAAATAAAAAGGTACTATTACTAACTATGCAATACTAACTGTACAATAAACAAAGGACAGAGGCAATACGAAGTGGATTGTGCAGCAGGTATTGAACACAATAACTGGAAGATGATGATGGAGA
This sequence comes from Perissodus microlepis, assembly GCF_051167445.1. NCBI lineage: Eukaryota > Metazoa > Chordata > Actinopteri > Cichliformes > Cichlidae > Perissodus > Perissodus microlepis. The sequence continues at coordinate 36,064,233 of NC_140480.1, forward strand.
CAGATTGGACAGTACATGAAGCAGATGTGGGACTGACGGAGAAACTTGTGATAAGCCGACATTACCCAAGATGACGATCAAAGTGACTCTGTGTTACCCAACATGTAAGTGAGGAAACTGCTAAAGAAAAAACAAGTGGCTTCAAAGAGTTCCATCTCCTCTCCGTTCACAAATAGACACACAAACATCGTGTAGTTCTTCACATGATAAAATACACATGGAGTCAGCCTGTGACTCATCGTGGTGCCTCCTTAATGTGAGGTCAGTGGTTTGATCCCTGTTCCTAGTCCTGGATGTTGTCCTTGGACAAACCCCTGAACACAGAGGTTTCCTGTGCGCTGGTGTGTCAGGGTGTGAATATAGAAAAGCTAACAGCAGTGAGGGTCCGTTTACAGCCTTTATCTCCCCCAGCCTTAACCCTAACCTCCCCCATTGTCAGCTTTTCCTATTGAAAGTGATAAAGAGCGGTGGCATGATGGCTGACCACTGATTCTAACCTTCAACAGAACTTCTTCCTTCCAGAGTTGGAGAAAAAGTATTTTCAGAACCAGAAATTTCAGTTACTCGTTTTTTTCTGTCCATGTGTTACAGTGGAAACATCCTCAGCTCCACCTCTGATGGTGGGTGAAGTTCTCGTCTTTACGGAGACTTTGCATGAAATCACGGTGCACAAAAACTTAACTGTGTTTGCCTGAATGGTTCGTTAACTGGAATCTGATGAACTGGATTAAAATCTGACTGTTTAGTACAGGTGTCATTGCTCCCTCTGCTGCTTTCTTGGTCATATGGTTTTACACTCGCCACACTCACGTCCTCCAAATGTTTACAACTAATTTAATGCATCAGGAGCTCGTTCGTCTCTGCTGTTCGATGTTCGAGGTTTAACCCTTTATTGACGATGGGCCCGCTGACAGGCCCATTTTACAAGCGCTCTTTAAACGACGGTAACTCAGTCATCGTTTATGCTAGAGAGAAAATGTGGACGCTTACTGAAAGACGAGAAGATGAGCTTCACGAAACTTTATGGTGCATCTTTAGAAAGCACGAGCAACCGACGGTCCAATCACATGTAAGAATTGATGATGCATGGGTGTGAAGAAGTGGCAGCGCCCCAAAAAAGGCCTGCAGATTTAAAAAAACTGAGTGGCTTAGGCTCAAAAACGTCATTGTACATATTTAGTATAGTTCATTTTTAGAGTTGATGTGTTACATTTTGTTTCTGTGGAATATCAGTTTCCACTTAACTATAAATCTGAAAACACAGAGTCTGTTTTTTATTTTCGTCCACTGTAAACTGTTGTTGCGTTGTCACAACAATACAGTGATGTAAAATGACTGACAGATATTTAAAGCTGGGGTTATTCTGAAAAAAGGGGCAAAAGCATTCACTTATAGTGTGATTTCTGCCCCTATTACAGCCAAAATGACCAAATAAATCCAGGCGGCCTAATGATGCTTGGTCAGTAAGAGCAGCACAGCTCAGATTACAGGTGATGATGTCATCTCGTCCTCACAGCGCCCAGAAAACACGCCAACGTGTCAGAATCGTTTAAATATAAAGTTCATTGAGAATCTTTCAGTGTCCTTGCTGTTTTCACACTTTTGCACACACACACTCACTGTGGTCTTTTTTCTCTCCTTCGTGTGTGTGTGTGTGTGTGTGTGTGTGTGTGTGTGTGTGGACACCTTGTGAATAAATCTGCCTCTTGGTGGATTTGTTGGTGCTGTTTGCTGTTGCATTTGTGAACATCTCCATGTGTTTGGACTGTATGTGTGTTTGTGCATTTCGCTGTGTGTGTGTGTGTGTGTGTGTGTGTGTGTGTGTGTGTGTGTAAAGCAGAGGTCCGAGGCTGAAGAGTGGATGACATGCGTGTGCCCGGCCTGCTAACACCGCTGACGACGCGCGCTCTAACCGACCGGCCGCTCTCTCGACATGGCGGATGTTCTGGTAAAGCCCTCTGACTGTTTGTCCTCTCTGTGTCCGTCTGTCCGTGTGCCACACAAACACGTCCTCTTCTAGCCGTAATGAGGTCACATCACCATCAGCAGTGTGAGAGTTGTCCTCGCGCACCACACAATCATTTCTTTATGGACTTTGCAGCAGCAGACCAGGGAAGGTGCTGTCATGTTGTAACATGCACGAGAGCTGAAACTGGATGTAATGTGACGCTCATCTCGGACCAGAAGCACGTAAAGGGTTTTGTCCGTAATGTGTTGAGAAGAACAAGGGCACAGGCCGAGCGAGCAGCTGGACTGCGACAGCTGGGCTGATGTTGTGATGAGCTGTGGGGATTTAGCCTCAGGGATGTGGTCAGGTTGGTTTTCCTGTGAAAGAGAGAAACTTTGACAAGTCGAGACTGGACTGATTCCAGAGATGAACAAGTTCAAGAATGTAAACACTGCTTTTAGCAGCTTTTTCCTCCTTTTCCTGCCTTGGTGGTGTGAAGAGGTCCGTGCAGTCCTCGTGGCAGGGTTAGTTGTGTGTGTGTGTGTGGACGCCAGGTCTGATTCATCAAGTTTCAGAGAGAAACCAAGAACCCCTGTGTGTCACAATACCTCTGATTCTGCTTCCTGCCCCCCACCCTTCGTCTCTTCCTCCTTTACGGGAGTGAAGGCGTGCTGATTGATGGAGGCGTCGTGGCTGTTAGCGAGCGGCTGAAAGGAAGGAGAAAGAAGGACTGGTTTGTCGATCGTTCGCCGCTGAATCGTCCCGTCTCTGGTGAGCTGTGTGGCTGAATGCTTTCTGTGTGCTGGAGCTTTAGCGTGCTGCCGTGGGCACTCCTGTCACCTTAAAGACGATGGATGCAGGTACGGCGTGAGTCACGCCATGCTGTCGATACTGTTGATTATCGACCGAACTGAAGGTTCATAACTAAGATTTGAGAAATGATTTCTGATCTGTGGATGTTTGAGGAAAGGCAAAGGTCTTTAGTGGAAAATGCGTCATGGTCAACTGTATTTCTCAGTTCCTGAAAAGCTGAACAGTCTGGGAAATGCTGATTTTCGTGTGTTGGCTTATAAACAACAATGAAAGGGCCCAGCAGATTCTCAAGTTGAATATTTGAAAGCTACAGAGGCGGCAGACATTCTGTATTTAAATAAGAAGTACAGATAGTAGTTTTGAGAATACTCCAGTAAATGTCGAAGTACTAAATAAACTCTTTGAAGAAGTACCGGCTCTGATACAGAGTAAGAAATGAAAGAGTAGCTCCCTGGAGGACGTCTGACAGCTGCGCACACATAACTCAACCTTGTGGTATAAAACTGAGAAAATAAACCTACTTGAGATGAATTTTCATTGTAATAAATGCAGTCAGCCTGAATCACTGAAGCAGAACATGAGCAGCTGCCTACATGCTGGTGCCGGGAGCGGGCCAACAATAACCTGAACTATGCTCAATATAAATCTGCCCCAACTGTAAAGAGTTGATTATCATTTTGATTATAAAGCATGGTCTGTTAGAATAAAGATGTAAAATTGTGGAGTAAGTCATAAACAGGGAAATGTTTAACACATAACTAAGAAATGCTTAATAGTTGTTTTTCAAATGTGAGCAAAGGCAGTAAGGGCTTGTGTGTGTACACGGCAGCATGAACTCGGTTGGATTTACCTGCACGTGTAAAACGTTGTCCTGTTGCTGCGCTTACAGAAACGCTGTCTCTGACTTGAAAAACTTTACTTTATGCTCCTCTCACTCCCTGCTTCTCAGCTTGATGCTGACATCGCCCCTCGGTGAGGGGTTAGGTCCAAAACAAACCACATTAACCCCTGACTTCAGATGTGCCTCTTTCATCTCTTTTTATGCGACGTACCCCGGTGATTCATACACGAGTAGGATTGCCTCATGTGTTACAGTTTACGCTCATATCGGTTAAAAAAATAACTAAATTAAAGTACAGCTCCTAAAACTTCTACATAAGTATAGTAATAAGGTATTTATACTTTATTTTTCCCACCTGTGCTGGGCTGTGGAGATTTCCATATTAAATGTTTCCCACCAGGTTGATTTTATATTCTGAGTGGGGGTAATACAGGCAGGTCTTCCCTCAGAGTGTGTTTGCTCCTGAGCCTGAATGTGGTCTTTGGTCCGTTAATACCACCTTAATACCATTAGTGGTACCCGTCTGAGGACCCTGAGGAAGAGCACTGAAGCCGCTGCTTTTGTTGGGCTCCCATTTAGTTCTGTATATGATTTTTTAAATCTCTAATATATATATGAGTAATAATCCATGTTAAAATCAGTCACTACAATAGAATTGAATGGCCCTTTATTGTCATTGTACATGTACAACAGTATGGTGGCTACTCCACGCTGACTGAGCAGCAGTAAGAATCATAGAAATAGTAAAAACATCAGGAGTAAACAGGTAAGTAGTGTTAACAGTCCGAATGGCCCGGGGAAGAAGCTGTTAGTGAGTCTGGAGGTATTAGTGACCCTCTGTGCAGCCTGTCTGTCCCCCTGAGTAAGTAAGTAAGTAAGTAAAACTTTATTTATATAGCACCTTTCAAGATAAAAATCACAAAGTGCTTCACAGAAGCTAAAACCTAAAAATAAAAATCAACCAAAAGCAAGTTTAAAAAAAGTACCAAACACCAGGCAGGAGGAGAGCCTGAAGGCCAGCAGCAGCTCCTGCTCCAGGTTATTCTTATTCTAAGTGCAGCCGCTGCTGGGCCTTCTTTACCAGGTGGTGGTGTTGTGGGCAGTGTTGGTCAAGTTACTTGAAAAAAGTAATCAGTAACTAATTACCGATTACTTCCCCAAAAAAGTAATCCCGTTACTTTACTGATTACTTATTTTCAAAAGTAATTAATTACTTAGTTACTTAGTTACTTTTTAAAAACACGATTTACAACCTGAATAGGTGATAAAGCGATAGATCTTTCAGCCCAATTCTACTTTTTCTGCATAATCCATCATATAAAATGTATTCAAATGGAAAAGTCTCTTTTTAAAACTTGTTTTATTAGTTTTAATCTTTTAACTTTATGCATCAAGCTAAAATTTAATTATATGCAACATTCTCTGACTGGAAGAAATTTGTTTAACATTTAAACCTATTTTCTGCACATTCCAGCACATTTTTTTGTGTTTACACTCAGTCTTTCAAATAGATGCAAGTAAAACACAGCAGAAAATAAATAAAGTCACAGACTAGCGGTCCTGTTGCTCTATTTTCACCTGTAAAGCAGGAGTGGGTTAGGCGGAGGTGTGCTCTGGTGCAGGTGTGCCGCAGCGGTCAGTGGAAGAATCCGCGAGTTTCTCTGTGAGTTTCCCATTACGTCGTAGCTACTCGGTGCTTGCTCGGAAGTTTAGGGGGTTTTTTTCGCTGTAAAAAGAAGTTTTCTTCCCACGCACAACGGACGCTAATGTTTTTGTCACTTTTTATGGAATCAAACTCAAAGTAAGGTCAGTACTTCCACGCTTTAAACGCTGCACGCTCATACTCTCTCCGCACTCGATATATGATCCATTGTTGATCTGCACACAGCTGTTGTCACGAACGTTACACTCGCATACGTCACTGTCATGAGACATTCTCGCAAAAAAATCACGGTTTTAGTAACGCAGTAACGCAGCGTTCCTACGGGAAAGTAACGGTAATCTAATTACCGTTTTTGCAATAGTAATCCCTTACTTTACTCGTTACCTGCAAAAAGTAATCAGATTACAGTAACGCGTTGCAAGTAACGCGTTACTGCCCATCTCTGGTTGTGGGTCCGGGTGAGATTAGCGGGGTGGCCTCAAACAGAGCAAAAAAGACGTTGAGCTCCTCTGCGAGTTTGAGGCTGCTGTCAGGGGTTGGGGGACTCTGGCCTTTGTAGTTGATGAGGGCTTGCACACCTCTCCGCACCTGATGGGGGTTGCTGTCGGTGAGCAAGCCCTCTGTCTTCCTCCTGTACCTCCTCCCCAGGTTGGCTCTGGCAGTCGTGTATAAAGAACTGTCTCTCAGCCTTCGGCTGAGTTACGAGTTGTGATCAGAGCCTGGACTTCACTCGTCATGGGTTAGGAAAAACCTGGATGGTTTGGTGACTGTCACATTCTCTACAGGGCACTTACTGTAGAAAAGGACAGACTGAGTGAAGGTTTCCAGGTCCTGCGGTTCGAAGACGGATCAGTCTGTCAGATCAAGAGAACAACATCTGGCCTTGTTTTAATGACCCCGGTGCTTAGAGGAGTTTGTTTCCTGAGAGGGGGTGTATGCAGAGATAAGGAGCAGAGAGAGGGGGTCAGATTGTCCCATGTGGGGAGGAGTGTGGCTCTATTCCTGTACACATGGTCCAGTGTCCTGTCCCCTCTGCTAGGACAGTTAACATGCTGGTGGAATTTGCAGGGTAATGATTTCAAAAATGCCTTATTAAAGTCCCAGCAACAACATGGATGTGCTCTGGGGTCTCTGCTTTCTGCTGATGGAAGTTGGAGATGGATGAGTCTTGAGCTAGCGTTGTAAACAATGGTAACTGTGGCTACCGTTAGCCCGTGAGGTAGATAAAAGCACCTGCACTGAATGGATTCTAAGTGTGCAGTGACCGTCTGTGATTCTACTGTTGTTGTCCTGAAGCACATGAGCACAGAGCCCACCACCCCTTCCCTTACCAGAGTCTTTGTTGTGGTCCTGGGGGTGTAACGTCTGGCCCGGAAACTCCTCTGAGGAATCAGGGATGTTTGGATGCATCCAGCATACAGCTACAGTGAGTAGACAGCACTCAGGACAAAGCAGTTGTCTGATTGTAGCTCCTTTGTTTTGTTTGTGAGGGATCTGGCGTTGCTGAGGAAGATTGCGTTAATGTTTTCACAGCTGGACGCAAGAGCCGCATCTCCACTTCAAACTCTACCTCTCCCTGCACTGTCTTTCTTGCTGTTCCCAACAATAACCTACAGGGGGCCCGGTGAGCCCGCAATCTCAGGGATACTGGCGTACCAATCCGAAGAAGAGTCCGAGTTCAGGCTGAGGCCAATGCCTATCAGTTCGTGACACCCGAAAAACATCAGTGCATTTTAGGAAGACGTGGTGAAAAACACAAAAAGGTCCACAGTATGTGTTTGGTGGTGGAGATAGTTCCACAGGGTTGTGGGCTAAGACTCGTTCTGTCTACCACCTGAGCTACAGCCACCCCTACCCATGGAGCCAGATAACACACACCAATGAGTTAAACTGCAGGAATGTCTCAAAGACATAAAGACCTGGATGGCCGCTAACTTTCTGCTTCTTAATTCAGATCAAACTGAGGTTATTGTACTCGGCCCTGAAAACCTTAGAAATATGGTATCTAAGCAGATTCTTACTCTGGATGGCATTACCTTGGCCTCCAGTAACACTGTGAGGAACCTTGGAGTCATTTTTGACCAGGACATGTCCTTCAACGCACATATTAAACAAATATGTAAGACTGCTTTCTTCCATTTGTGCATTTGTGTATTTATTACTTGTAAACTTGACTACTGTCATTCATTATTATCGGGATGTCCTAAATATTGGCTTTTCTTCATTGGCTCTGTAAAGCACCTTGAGGTGACTATCGTTGTGATTTGCTGCTAAAAAACTAAAACTGAATTGAAAAGATTAGAGCTGCTGCTCCTACTAAGAGAGTGTGCCGAAGTCTCCTGTGTGTTTCAAGTCCATCTGGGAGGAGATCCCAGCGTGTCCAGGTAAAAACATGCATACAGACTGTCTTTACTTCTTTCTGTAGCTGCTGCAGAAAGTGTTTGTTTCTTAAACTCTAAGTGTTTTATAGGATTCTGTCTGTTTGTTTCTTGGCCTGAAGCCCTTTCAGTCAATGCTAACATCCTTGTAGTCTTAAAATGGGCGTGTGGCAGCCTGCTTGGTTACGCTGTGTGTGCGCGCTCTGAGTGCACGTGCACGAGCATAAACGTGTGTATATTTCGAAAGGCTTCTCCTAATAAGGACAGGGGCTGAATCTTGAGTCTGATGCAGTTTGTTGAAGCTGAAAAACCTCAAATGTGTCACCTCAGAACGGTTCGGCTGATTTAGACACTGCTGACTGTGTTCGAGTGTGAGCGCTCGAAAAGGAAACTAAGCCTGTGCGTCCAACATGTCGGTACAGCTCCTTTCCTTTCTGCCCCAGGCTCAAGTCCACCGCTGCTGTCAGCCTGGTGTCATGATGAAACATAGAGCTGTTCACATTTTTCTCTACAGTCACCATGACTCAAACATTTATTCCCTTTTTCTGCATTTATGTCTTTCATTGTATCACACTCCATGTCTTCATGTCCTTATAGCTCCAAGTTTGTCCTTTGTCCACATGTCTGCTGTTTAAAAAACACAGTTTGAAAACAGAACAACACTAATCTGTTTTTGTCATTAGGACCTCTCCCTAACACACACATGCAGAGTGCTGCTGCTGATCAGATGGTGAAATTATGAAGCGCTAATCTCTCAGATTAATATTTGAAATGAGCACTTAATTATGTAAACACAGCTCTGTGCGTGTGTGTGTCTGTGTGTGTGTCTGTGTGTGTGTGTGTGTGCGTGTGCGTGTATGTGTGCGTGTGTGTGTGTGTATGTGTGTGTCTGTGTGTGTGTGTGTTTGTGTACATGTGTGCGTGCGTGTGTTTGTCTGCGTGTGTGTGCATCTGTGTGTGTGTTTGTGTACATGTGTGCGTGCGTGTTTGTGTGCATGTGTGCGTGCGTCTGTGTGTGTGTGCGTGTTTGTGTGTGTGTGTTTGTGTACATGTGTGCGTGTGTGTTTGTGTACATGTGTGCGTGTGTGTGCGTGTTTGTGTGTGTGTGTTTGTGTACATGTTTGCGTGTGTGTGAGTGTTTGTGTGCGTGTGTTCGTGTTTGTGTGTGTGTGTTTGTGTACATGTGTGCGTGTGTGTGTGTTTGTGTGTGTACATGTGTGCGCGTGTGTGCGTGTTTGTATGTGTGTGTTTGTGTGCGTGTGTGCGTGTCTTCGTGATTGTGTGTGTGTGTCTGTGTACATGTGTGCGTGTGTGTGTGTACATGTGTGTGTGCGTGTTTGTGTGCGTGTGTTTGCGTGTGTGTGTGTTTGTGTACATGTGTGCGTGTGTGTGCGTGTTTGTGTGTTTGTGTGTGTGTGTTTGTGTGCATGTGTGCATGTGTGCGTGTTGCGTGTTTGTGTGTGTGTGTTTGTGTACATGTGTGCGTGTTTGTGTGTGTGTGTTTGTGTACATGTGTGCGTGTGTGTGTGTGTTTGTGTGCATGTGTGCGTGTTTGTGTGTGTGTGTTTGTGTACATGTGTGCGCGTGTGTGTGCGTGTTTGTGTGTGTTTGTGTACATGTGTGCGTGTGTGTGCGTGTTTGTGTTTGTGTGCGTGTGTGTGTGTTTGTGTTAATGTGTGCGTTTGTGTGTGTGTTTGTGTACATGTGTTCGTGTGTGTGCGTGTGTGTGTGTTTGTGTACATGTGTGCGTGTTTGTGTGTGTGTTTGTGTACATGTGTGCGTGTGCGCGTGTGTGTGCGTGTTTATGTGTGTGTGTTTGTGTGTGTTTGTGTGCGTGTTTGTGTGTGTGTTTGTGTACATGTGTGCGTGTGTGTGCGTGCGTGTTTGTGTGTTTGTTTGTGTACATGTGTGCGTGTTTGTGTGTGTGTGTTTGTGTACATGTGTGCGTGTGTGTGCGTGTTTGTGTGTGTTTGTGTGCATGTGTGCGTGTTGCGTGTTTGTGTGTGTGTGTTTGTGTACATGTGTGCGTGTGTGTGCGTGTTTGTGTGTGTGTTTGTGTACATGTGTGCGTGTTTGTGTGTGTGTGTTTGTGTACATGTGTGCGTGTGTGTGCGTGTTTGTGTGTGTGTGTTTGTGTGCATGTGTGCGTGTTGCGTGTTTGTGTGTGTGTGTTTGTGTACATGTGTGCGTGTGTGCGTGTGTGTGCGTGTGTGTGCGTGTTTGTGTGTGTGTTTGTGTACATGTGTGCGTGTTTGTGTGTGTGTGTTTGTGTACATGTGTTCGTGTGTGTGCGTGTTTGTGTGTGTGTGTTTGTGTACATGTGTGCGTGTTTGTGTGTGTGTGTTTGTGTACATGTGTGCGTGTGTGTGCGTGTTTGTGTGTGTGTGTTTGTGTGCGTGTTTGTGTGTGTGTTTGTGTACATGTGTGCGTGTGTGTGCGTGCGTGTTTGTGTGTGTGTTTGTGTACATGTGTGCGTGTTTGTGTGTGTGTGTTTGTGTACATGTGTGCGTGTGTGTGCGTGTTTGTGTGTGTTTGTGTGCATGTGTGCGTGTTGCGTGTTTGTGTGTGTGTGTTTTTGTACCTGTGTGCGTGTTTGTGTGTGTTTGTGTACATGTGTGCGTGTTTGTGTGTGTGTGTGTGTTTGTGTACATGTGTGTGTGTGTTTGTGTACATGTGTGCGTGTGCGCGTGTGTGTGCGTGTTTGTGTGCGTGTTTGTGTGTGTGTGTGTGTGTGTGTGTACATGTGTGTGTGCGTGTTTGTGTGTGTGTTTGTGTACATGTGTGCGTGTGTGTGTGTTTGTGTACATGTGTGCGTTTGTGTGCGTGTTAGTGCCTGTGTGTGCGTGTTTGTGTGTGTGTGCATGTGTGCGTGTGTGTGTGTGTGCGTCTGTGTGTGTGCATGTTTGTGTGTGTGTGTTTGTGTGTTTTTGTGCATGTGTGTGCTTGCGTCTGTGTGTGTGTGCGTGTTTGGAGCTGCTCAGTGCTGTCAGTCTCCTGCATGGGGTGGGAGATGTTGTCCAACAGGGATGACAGCTTAGCCACCGTTCTCCTGTCACTCACCACCTCCACTGGGTCCAGAGTAGAGCAGGGCAATAGGGCCAAAAATATTTATCATGATATATATTTGAAAATTTGCGATAACAATATAACTGACGATATAATTGATGCGAGACACAATACAACTCCACAACTTTACTAGCGCAAAAACCCATCCATTTATTTTCACTTAATCAAGCAGCTGTTTTTTATGTGCATTAAAGCTATATAAAAATTGAACAGTGCAAATGCAAATTCCTTGCTGAAGGTTTAACCAAAAGGCATTTCCAGTAGAAATGGGCTGACATATCCTGAGCATAACCATGTATAATATCCACCGAAGTTAAAAAGAGGTGCTTTGTGGAAGGGCCGATGGCGCGTCCACAAAGCACCTTTTGCGATATGGCAGCCTTGCTTCTGTCAGTCTGCCCCAGGGCAGCTGTGGCTACAACTGTAGCTGCCTCCACCAGTGTGTGAATGTGAGAGTGAATGAATAGTGGAATTGTAAAGCGCTTTGGGTGCCTAGAAAAGCGCTATATAAATGCAATCCATTATTGTTATTATTATTATTAAACTGCAGTGTGCAAGAAGAAGAGCTGTACTTTTGAATTTTTTTCAGAAATCTCTCAGTCAGAACATGTTATATCATGTTTAGGTAACTAGCGAAACTAGCGAGCTAACCGCTAACTTCCTGCTAGCTTCTAACTCCGTTAAGTGTAATAAATTCTGTTTTCATGGATGCCTGGATGTTAAACTTAACTGTTACACCTGGTAAAGCAGCAACACTGATCATTTTATTACAGATGAAAGAATTTAGACAGTTTTTAACTCTGATGCTGCAGTGTTCATTTGACTTTAGGACCTGAAGCAGACAGAGTTTAGGACCCAGATTGCTCCCAGATTTACGAGCACCTTAGTCCAACAAATACGGCAATAACGACGGCCCGCTTGCATGTTATACAAAAAAATTTGCTTTGGTGTGTATCTGACAGACAAACACCAAACCAGTTCCACATCACTGAAGTTGCACCATTTTTACAAACCAGTTCTGGTTCATCTGTTTCATTCAATGATCCACTTTCCCACTTCTCATTCTCCGTCGCCGCCATGCTTTTTCGGCCATGTGCGTATGAAAACAAAGGCACTGCACATGCGCGTTTTACCCATATTCTATCGCGATATTTTATTTTCTTATCGTTGGCCAACATTATACCGCTATTACCGTGAACGGTATGATATTGCCCAGCCCTAGTCCAGAGGGCATTCTAGAACAGAGCTGGACCTCCGGACCAGCCTGTTCAGTTCTCTTCCCCAGCACAGATGCTGCTGCTCCAGCAGACCACACCTTAAAAGATGGCTGAGGCCACCACAGAGTCATAGAAGGTCTTCAGGAGTGGGCCCTCCACTCCAAACGACCTGAGTCTCTGCAGCAGGTACAGCCTGCTCTGCCCTTTCCTGTAGAGGGCGTCTGAATTATGAGTCCAGTCCAGTTTATTGTTCAGATGAACACCAAGGTACCTGTAGCTGTCTACAGCCTCGATGTCCATACCTTGGATGTTCAGTGGTTGCAGTGGAGGATGTTTGTGCCTGCGGAAGTCTACCACCAGCTCCTTGGTTTTACTGGTGTTGATCTGGACGTAGTTCAGCTGGCACCAGTCCACAAAGTCTTGGGTCAGTCCTTTGTACTCCCTGTCGTCCCCATCAGTGATGAGGCCGACTATTGCAGAGTCATCAGAGAACTTGTGCAGGAAACACTGGGTGGAGTTGTGGGAGAAGTCTGCAGTGTAGATGGTGAAGAGGAACGGAGCCAGAACCGTTCCCTGTGGGGCCACCGTACTGCAGACAACCCTCTCTCCGACACACAGCCCTGAGTTCTCACATACTGTGGTCGGTCAGTGAGGTAGTCCAAAATCCATGTAGTGAGGTGATGATCCACTCCTGAGTTCTTCAGCTTGTCCTTCAGGACTGTGGGAAGAATGGTGTTAAAGGCACTGGAGAAATCAAAGAACATGATTCTCAGAGTGCTCCCAGCGGTCTCCAGGTGAGAGAGGGAAGGATGCACAAGGTGAATGACGGCATCGTCCGCTCCAATGCCTGGTAGGCAAACTGAAGTGGGTCCAGTATTGGAGACATCCGATCGTTCAGACCCACAGAAATGATTTAAATCATCATGTCAGCAAACTGTCATGAATGTTACTGCGGCTGTGATTCTCCTCCAGATTATCTCAGAGTAATGCGAATTTCCATCCATCCATCTCCAGACGCTCATCCAAACTGGAGCCTCCAGCCCCCCCGCGAGGGGAGAGGCGGGGGCAGGTGGCTTTTCTGTCTAACACAGAGAGACAGATAATCATTCACACTAACACCTCGAGCTGAATCACAGAGTAACCCTAACATTCATGTTGAACCGTGGGAGCCCAAAGTGGCACAGAAAAAACCCACAGTCACTTTTAACTTTTATTTTGGGGGAAGAAAAACTCTAAATCAGAGATATTCTTCAACTGTGAGAAATAAAAACATGACTCACACACACTCACACACACACAAGTGTGTGTCACATGTTGGGTCTCTTTCACTTCCTCTTGCTCTTCCTCTCTTCTATTCACGCCCTTTATTTTGTAAAACCCTGGTTTCTGTTTCCTCTTTTGTTTTTGTCTCTCCTCCTTTTTGATGTTACTTTGACTCTTTCCTGCTTTTTTCTCTCTTTCTCCCAAACAGTGAGTGTATTTCTCTTCCTCTAATCAGCGTGTCTTTTTCCCATCTCTCATATTGTGGTTCTGATTTTTGATTTTTACTTGTTCAGTGTTGTTTCAGCTGCCTGCAGCCTTCAGTCACTGAGATGAACTTTTTATTGTTGGTGTCGGACTCGCAGTAATAATGAATGACCAGTCGTGCATCTGTTTCTGTGCATGCAGTGAATACACATTTGTTTACTGCATAATAGATTTATGAAGTAGGAAACATCCTCGATCTTTCCCGATCATCCCACTCAAATATTTAAGATTTAGGACTGGCTGTGCAAAACAGCCAGAACGATTTAACCTGAGCAGAGCTGGGAGGATGCTTCATAAGGCCAAACAACCAGTGTAGTTCACTTCCTGTCAGCTCTGTGAGGATCTTCAGGAACAGTTTTCCAGGCTCCTTGAAGGACATTCAAAGCTCTTCTTTGGATGTTTCCCTGTCAGGATGATCCCACGCTGCTTCAGTCTTGCTGAGGTCTGGCTCTGTTCCCCCGTGTGTTTCTATCCAGCTGTGCTTTCACTGTGTTTGGATCATTGTCATGCTGAAACATGAAGGTGATGTTTCCAGATGTTGCTGCACGGTGGATCAGACTCATCAGTTTATCAAAGATCCATCTCTCCATCAGACCTGTTCCTCTGATTTCTGAGTTCTTGTGCAATTTCCATACCTCAGCCTTTCCTTGTGTTTCCCTTCATTATGGCTTCCTGATGCTGCCCTTCCACTCAGACCATTTCTGATGAGGCTTCAGTGGAAAGTAGATGATCATCGCTCAGTGTCCTGTGTCAGGTCTTTGCTGGACTTGTTCTTCTTTCTTCAGTTTTCACCTACCAGCTGTTTGGGAGTCACCTTTGGTGCAAAAACACTATTTTATTTCAGACTTTGTCATCGTTGGTATTTTTCACAGATTTGACTAAAGAAACCAGCTGCTGGTAACAAAAAGTCTGAAGTCTTTGCTAAGGTGTCTGCTGTGTGCATCCTTGAGTTAGAAGACTTTTTATGCTTTAGTGCTTCATACGTCAGAGTTCAGGGGTTAAAAACACTCCCGTGAAAAGGGTCAGGTACAGGGACTGAACAAAAACAAAAAAAAGCAGCCGATGTCCAAAGAAGAAGAGCTTCAGAAAGCTGGAGAACTGTTGCTCAAAAGCACTTTAAAGATTAAAAGAAAGTAATAAAACCAAAGAGGGGTGGCTGAAAATTCAATTCAATTTTATTTATACAGCGCCAAATGACAACAACAGTCGCCTCAAGGCGCTTTATATTGTAAGGCAGACCCTACAGTAACACATACTGAGAAAAAAACAACAATCATATGACGCCCTATGAGCAAGCACTATGGCGACAGTGGGAAGGAAAAACTCCCTTTTAACAGGAAGAAACCTCCGGCAGAACCAGGCTCAGGGAGGGGCGGGGCCATCTGCTGTGATTGGTTGGGGTGGGAGAAGGAAGACAGGATAAAAGACATGCTGTGGAAGAGAGACAGAGATTAATAACAGATATGATTCAATGCAGAGAGGTCTGTTAACACATAGTGAGTGAGAAAGGTGACTGAAAAGGAAAAACTCAATGCATCATGGGAATCCCCCGGCAGCCTACGTCTATTGCAGCATAACTAAGGGAGGATTCAGGGTCACCTGGTCCAGCCCTAACTATATGCTTTAGCAAAAAGGAAAGTTTGAAGCCTAATCTTAAAAGTAGAGATAGTGTCTGTCTCCTGAATCCAAACTGGAAGCTGGTTCCACAGAAGAGGGGCCTGAAAACTGAAGGCTCTGCCTCCCATTCTACTTTTAAATACTCGAGGAACAACAAGTAGGCCTGCAGTGTGAGAGTGAAGTGCTATAATAGGGTGAAATGGTACTACGAGGTCATTAAGATAAGATGGGGCCTGATTATTTAAGACCTTGTATGTGAGGAGCAGGATTTTGAATTCTGGATTTAACAGGAAGCCAATGAAGGGAAGCCAATACAGGAGAAATCTGCTCTCTCTTTCTAGTCCCTGTCAGGACTATTGCTGCAGCATTTTGGATTAGCTGAAGGCTTTTCAGGGAGTTTTTAGGACTTCCTGATAATAATGAATTACAGTCGTCCAGCCTGGAAGTAATAAATGCATGAACTAGTTTTTCAGCGTCACTCTGAGACAGGATATTTCTAACTTTAGAGATGTTGCACAAATGGAAGAAAGCAGTCTTACATATTTGTTTAATATGTGCGTTGAAGGACATGTCCTGGTCAAAAATGACTCCAAGGTTCCTCACAGCGTTACTGGAGGCCAAGGTAATGCCATCCAGAGTAAGAATCTGCTTAGATACCATATTTCTAAGGTTTTCAGGGCCGAGTACAATAACCTCAGTTTTATCTGAATTAAGAAGCAGAAAGTTAGCGGCCATCCAGGTCTTTATGTCTTTAAGACATTCCTGCAGTTTAACTCATTGGTGTGTGTTATCTGGCTTCATGGACAGATAGAGCTGGGTGTCATCTGCATAGCACTGTAAATGTATGCTATGTCTTCTAATGATGCTGCCTAAGGGAAGCATGTATAATGTAAACAGAATTGGTCCTAGCACTGAACCCTGTGGAACTCCATAATTAACCTCAGTGTGTGAAGAGGACTCTCCATTTACATGCACAAACTGGAGTCTATTAGATAGATATGATACAAACCACTGCAGCACAGTACCTGTAATACCTACAGCATGTTCTAATCGCTCTAATAGGATATTATGGTCGACAGTATCGAACGCTGCACTGAGGTCTGGCAGGACAAGCACAGAGATGAGTCCACTGTCAGAGGCCATAAGAAGATCATTTGTAACCTTCACTAAAGCTGTTTCTGTGCTGTGATGAGCTCTGAAACCTGACTGAAACTCTTCAAATAAGCCATTCCTCTGCAGATGATCTGTTAGCTGTTTGACAACTACTCTTTCAAGGATGTTTGATATGAAAGGAAGGTTGGAGATTGACCTATAATTAGCTAAGACTGCTGGGTCTAGAGATGCTTTTTTAGTGAAGGTTTAACTACAGCCAGCTTGAAGGCCTGTGGTACATAGCTGATTATTAGAGATAGGTTGATCATATTTAAGATCGAAGCATTAATTAATGGCAGGACTTCTTTGAGCAGTTTTGTAGGAATGGGGTCTAAAAGACACGTTGATGGTTTGGAGGAAGTAATTATTGAAGTTAACTCAGAAAGAGCAATTGGAGAAAAAGAGTCTAACTTAACATCAATGGTACTAAGAGTAGCTGTAGATAATATTACATCTGTGGGATGATTATTGGTAATTTTTTCTCTAATGATTAAAATTTTATTTGTGAAGAAGTTCATGAAGTTTCTATGCCATATGTTAAAACAAGATCTAGAGTGTGATTAAAGTGGTGGGTGGGTTCTTTTACATTTTTAGCATCTACATGGATGTTAAAATCACCCACAATAATTATTTTATCTGAGCTCAGAACTAAATCAGATAAAAAGTCTGAGAAATCAGAGAGAAACTCTGTGTAAGGCCCAGGTGGACGATAGATGATAACAAGTAAGACTGGTTTCTGAGTTTCACAGCTGGGTTGGACGAGGCTAAGCATCAGGCTTTCAAATGAATTAAAAGTCTGTCTGGGTCTTTGGTTGATTAATAGGCTGGTGTGAAAAATTGCTGCCACACCTCCCCCTCGGCCTGTGCTTCGAGGTTTCTGGTAGTTAGAATGACTCGGGGGTGTTGATTCATTTAAACTAACATAATCATCCTGCTGCAACCAGGTTTCTGTAAGGCAGAGTAAATCGATTTGTTGATCAATTATTAAGTCATGTACTAACAGAGATTTGGAGGAGAGAGACCTAATATTTAATAATCCACATTTCACTGTTTTACTCTTTGGTTCAGATGTGGATACTGTATTGTTCTTTCTTTGTAATTGTTTATGTTTAAGTTGTTTATTGCTGGTTTTTAGTTTGTTTTTCGTCTTTTTGGAAGCTGACACAGTCTCTATGGAGATGGTTTTTGTGGGGGTAGCAGGAGGAGAGAAGCTGCAGAGAGGCGTGTAAGACTGCAACTCTGCTTCCTGGTCCCAACTCTGGATAGTCATATTTTGGGGGGGTTTAATAAATTTGTCCATATTTCTAGAAATGAGAGCTGCTCCATCCAAAGTGGGATGGATGCCGTCTCTCCTAACAAGACCAGGTTTCCTCCAGAAGGTTTGCCAATTATCTATGAAGCCCACATCGTTTCTGGGACACCACTCAGACAGCCAGCAATTTAAGGAGAACATGCGGCTAAATGTCACTCCTGGTCTGATTGGGGAGGGGACCAGAGAAAACTACAGAGTCCCACATTGTTTTGGCAAAGTTGCACACCGATTCAATATTGATTTTAGTGACCTCCGATTGGCGTAACCGGGTGTCATTACTGCCGACGTGAATTATGATTTTACTGAATTTACGTTTACCCTTAGCCAGCAGTTTTAAATTTCCTTCAATGTCGCCTGCTCTGGCCCCTGGAAGACAATTGACTGTGGTTGCCGGTGTCTCTAGCTTCACATGTCTGAGAACAGAATCACCAATTACCAGAGTTTGATCCCCGGCGGGTGTGTCGCCGAGTGGGGAAAAACGGTTAGACACATGAACAGGTTGGTGGTGTACCTGGGGCTTCTGTTTAGGACTATGCTTCCTCCTCACCGTCACCCAGCCGCCCTCTTTCCCCAGCTGCTTGGGGTCTGCCGGGGAACAGCTAGTGGGGCCTACGCTATCTTCGGCTGCACCAGCTACAGGGGCCTGGCTAGCTACAGGTGAATGAAGGGTGCGAAGCTGAGTCTCCAATTCAGTAATCCTGGCCTCCAGAGCTGCAAATATGCTACATTTGTTACAGATATCATTACTGCTAAAGGAGGCCGAGGAGTAATTAAACATCTGACACAATGAGCAGGAAAGTGAAGGGGGGACAGGTGAAGTAGCCATGGTGCTAACGAGTCGGCTACGAGCTAAGCTAAGCTAGCGAAACAGTACAGAGACAGTGAGTGAATACTTTGGCTATAAATTAGGGAGTGAGTACACAGAGAGTGTGCTTCGGATGAAGCACGTAAAGATTATACTATGAAAAAAGAAGGTATCTAAGTTTTTAATTAAATTGCTAAGCAGATAAGCTACTCAAAAACATCACTGTGTTTGAGCAGTAACAGGAAGTGACACTCTACCGCAGAGAGAGCGAACACCAATTGTTAATATCCGCGCAATATGGTGCAAATGGAAAAGAATGTGTCACTGTTTGTTTACAGGTGCAAGCTCGCTGTCATTACTGTAAACAAAGGTTATTGGGAAGGGAGATTTTAAGCTCAAGTTTCGTCCTGTGACCTGAGCAGGAAGCAGCGTCATTTCTCTGAGTCGTCACATCCTGACTGAGCCCAAGATCATCAGCTGAAGCAGCTTTAAACTCAAACTGTTAACGGTCTCCTCCCAGCTTTTTCAAGTGGTCTCAGTCACTATAGTACCTGTGCAGGTAGGCCAAACAGAGTGCGTTCCAATAGACCAATATGCTTAGGAAGGTATCGAACTGAGACATGTGACAGGAAGTATCTGTGGTGTTCCAGTTATCCAAACACTAAGGAAAGGAGCTTCAGTACTTCCTTTAGCATAGGGTACATGCTAAAATTACTGTGTTATTGTGCCACATGCGTTTATGCATTCATGGCTTCTGTGGGTGGGGCTAACTTGTACTGACTGAGTGTGAGCTCTGAGTGTCAGGACAAGGCCAAAGACTGAGCATCCAAGTGCAGATCATGCCTTCCTTCTGATAACAAACAGTCCGAGCAGCAGCTATCACAAACACAACAGCCATGACTTTTTTCTCTTAGATTTTGTTCAATTTGCAGTAAATTGTGTGTCACAGACTTTAATTCACAGTTGGGCGACTGAGTGAAATATTCTCCTCCTGAAAGTGAAACTCTTGGAAATACGTTTGCGAGTGTTTACGAGTGTCTTCATGCGGCTGCAGACGTTGAATGTTCCTTCTTCTTTAAAACTCCAGCCTTTGTAATGAAGGATAGTTTTGTTGTGAAGCACAAATTAATGTAATAAAAAATAATAATGGATTGCATTTATACAGTGCTTTTCGAGACCCTCAAAGCGCTTTACAATTCCACTATTCATTCACTCTCACATTCACACACTGGTGGAGGCAGCTACAGTTGTAGCCACAGCTGCCCTGGGGCAGACTGACAGAGGTGAGGCTGCCATATCGCGCCATCGGCCCCTCTGGCCAACACCAGTAGGCGGTAGGTGAAGTATCTAGCCCAAGGACACAACGACCGAGACTGTCCGAGCCGGGGCTCGAACTAGCAACCTTCCGATTACAAGACGAACTGCCAACTCTTGTGCCACGATCGCCCTTGTAACACATGATTTATACTTCTTACTTGATTATAATAATATTATAAAATGAATAAAAATGTTTTTTTTGCTAGAAAGATCAAAAATCACCTCCACATTAACTGTAACGTCTTTTCTGGTATCACCCCAGTGTTGGGGAGTAACGTAATACATGTACCGCCTATACGTATTTAAAATACAAAATATGAGTAACTGTATTCCGTTACAGTTACTAGGGCTGTTCGATATAACAATATATATCGGATGACGATATAAAAATGTCGATCGTTTCATTTTACGCTATCGTTTGTTTCGTGGTGTCGCAAAATAAACTGTTTACGGCAATATTTTTTCATCGTTTTGATGGTCACTGTAGTGGCTATATTAATTTATTAAAGTTCTCTCTTTCTCTTATATTTAATATAACCACACTATGGACGAACAAGCGCCTGTTTTTATGCGTTGTCGTTAGCAGCAACGACGGTAACACCATCGTGTGTCCGCTTGTTTATGTTCCACATAAACCTTTCACAATAAAGCTCAAGATCCTGTTGAGACTTTTCAAAATAAATGGAATCACGTGAAAGAGCAGATTATTTCCGGATGAGAAGTAAAAAAAAAGAGCCGCCAGGTGCTAAAAAATAAACCTTAGACTCAAACGTTAGAACAGGCTTTTCCCCGCAGCACGGCGTGTAATAAATACTCACAAAGAAAACGGCGGCTGTTACAACTTATGTCTAAAAATGTATCGTTTCATACATCTGTTAAAACACTCGACTCCAGCTACATGACGCGCAGCTGGAAACACTTCACGCAAGATGAGCTGCCCGAGATTCACAGAATTTACAGAAAATGTTACATTTATGTGATTTATATCGTTATCGGGACGATAGCATTCTTATATCGGGATATGAGATTTTGGTCATATCGCACAGCCCTAACAGTTACCGTTTAAAAAAGGTGGTATTCAAATTACAGTTACTTTGTTTAAATAAAGGGATTACACAGCGGTTTCATATGTTAGGCTGTCCCCTCTCTATTTTTGGTAATTACACGCCGGTGGAAACCCAAGGAAAACACGCATTAAGAGGCTCAAATGTCTGTGTCTCAATCTCGCGTCTCATAATGACGTGAAGAGATATTTTTAAAAATGTTTTAATATGAAGGCAATAGGCAGAGTGTTACAGGTGGGGCTGCCACGATTAGTCGACTAGTCACGATTACGTCGACTATCAAAATCGTCGACGACTAATTTAATAGTCGACGCGTCGTTTGAAGCTTTGTAAGATCACAAAAGACGCAGGAATAAGTAGTAGGATTTAAGAGTGTAATAACGGACTGAAACAGAAGATGGCAGCACTGCATGTACAAGGATGCCAGCTGCCGTTAAACCTCGAAGAAGAAGAAGAAGCTGTGTCCCAGAATTCATAGCGCGCCCATCGTGGCCCTGCTCAGTTTCCAACAATGGCGGCAGCTAGTTAGTTTTAATATTACTCTTATTATTCTTTCTGGGTCACAAAATAAACGTTTAACATATTTTCAGGCAGAATGTAGCTGTGTAAACTTCAAATATCTGCTCAGTTTATCAAGACACCACATATTTTCAAAAGCGCTCCGACGTTTTATTTGTTCCTGAGTAAATCGGTTTGGCTGAGATTAAAGTTTTTACACAGCTGAATCAACGTCAAGCAGATAGCTGATCATCAGAAGTGTGAGATGCTCGAGAATATACTCCGGTGAGTTTATTAAACTCCACCGAAACAATCTGCAAATTTCATTTAAATTTAATAAATGATCATCTTGTCTTTATTTTTAGTTAGCACATACCTGAAACACTTAAAACTGTCAGCTAATGATAGTTATATAAGAGCAGATGCTGCTGGTGCAATAAGCTGTACGTTTTACGTTCAATGGATGCATGATCTGATTAGTTGACTATCAAAATAATCGTTTGTGGCAGCCCTAGTTACAGGCATCGCCCTAAAGCATGCAGCCTGATGGGCAGTGTAGTCTGTGCTGCAGGGAGAATGGACTGCCATACCCGTGATGTGTCTGTGAGCGAGGAGGGAGAAAAAGGAAAAGTACGAGCTGTCACCGAGCAGAAACGGGAGCTGGAAGCATGTAAATATAATAATAACCACTGCAGCCAAGAAGAGTGCCTGACGAGCCCAGCTGTAAGTAAGCTATTAAGACTCGACTGTACGCTGTGTTCGTGTTTTCCTCTGAAACAATAAGTTCAGTTGCAGCAGCCTTTCAACGCCTCTCTCTGTCTCTCGCTAGCAAAGTTGACCCAGACAACAAAGTAAAGCTAGTTTTCAGCTACAAGCCCGACACGAAACCGACGTATTAGCCAGAGGTCCCTTTACTACGGTTCAGAGCTGTGGACCTGTTTTATATACGCGTGGAATAGTTTTCTATACGAGATCACTGCAAAATGTGCAGCCTTACCTAATGTCCACCTACTGTTACTCATTTATATTAAGATTTAAACATCTAGTTGGTGTTGGTATGGAGAGTAACCTTCAGTAATAAATCACACAGCAATACATTCATGTAGTTGTAAAAAGCATGATAACATATTAAGTAATCCAAAGTATTCAGAATACGTTACTCTCATTGAGTCGCATAACGGAATACGTTACAAAATACATTTTGGGGCATGTAATCTGTAATCTGTAGTGGAATACATTTTAAAAGTAACCTTCCCAACACTGATCACCCTGAGTATGTATCTGTACAGTACACAGGTCCGATTCCGGCCGAGCGAGGGGCGGAGCTCACCATGGGTGGAGGTCGCAGCGAGACCTCTGCACTGACCGAGACGGGAGGGGGTCGGGGCACGGCCACTACCCAAAATTCCCAGCGGCCCAACGCTTGCTGCTTCTGCTGGTGCTGCTGCTGCAGCTGTTCATGGTGAGACACACCTGCCTTACCTGGTGCAAACATACCTGTGGTCAGTGCTGCCCTTAACCTCATCGTGTGTGGCTGTGCTGTTTGTGCAAGTTTGTGTGTGTGCGTGTTTCCTGTCTGAAGGCTGTTTTATCATGTCAGTCTCACTGTCAGGAATGAAGAGGAGAGGCAGAGGAGGAGGAAGAAGATACCGGACACAAAAATGGAAACCATACCAAACTGTGAAGCTTGGTGAGTCACTGCGGTCGATCGTTCTCTGCTCGACCTCAAAAACATGAATGCCACCAGGAGGCAGTATGACCTCAGCTGAGCTCAGCGAGCCGTGAAACATGTTGATGGGAGTAGTACGCAGTTTGGGAATAAGCTGAGCCTGAGTGTGAGTTTTATTTACCTGCAAAGGAAACGTGTTCAAACACAGATGTGGTCTGACCGTGCCTACGTCAGTTTATCCTGCATTAACTAGGATCTTTACAGACTCTCAGTGTTTAGCCTCACAACTGCAATTAAGTCAGAAATATCCAAATATTCATACGTTCAGTTTGATATCAGCTAACTGCAGACCAGGAACATACACAAATGAACAGATGAAGATGAACAAAGCTTTCCCCGCTTCTTCCTCAGCACCAAACCATCGTTAGAAGAGATCCGGCTGTGGTCTCAGTCCTTCGACAAGCTGATGAGGAATCCGGCAGGTCGAAATGTTTTCCGGGAGTTCCTGCGGACAGAGTACAGCGAGGAGAACATGTTGTTTTGGCTCGCCTGCGAGGACCTCAAACAGGAGATGAACAAGAGCGCCATTGAGGAGAAAGCTCGTTCCATCTATGAAGACTACATTTCTATTCTGTCACCAAAAGAGGTATGACTGTTTTTCAGCTGGGGTTACACCAGTGCTCACTGTTTGGAGGACCAGTGTGTGAACTATACAACAGGTGCACAGAGCTGTAAGATGTAAGGTGTGTCTAAGTCAGAGCTGTGATCGCTCTGTTACAAAAACACTGGATACAGGTTCTGACACCAGGATTCACTTCCTGTTTACGCATTCTCATTGCTATCCTCGAAGAAACCAACTCCAGACTTTTTTGGAAAAAAATTCTTCATTTAATCCCAAACACTACAGAAAGAGTGCGTATTTCTCCCACATTAGCTTCTAAAATCCAGGTGTTTACAGGTGCACCTTACAGCCGTACGTCTTGGATTTTCAGCACTGGCACTCTCAGTGTTCGGGTTTTCTTTCTTTAAGGAGGTAAAGAAAAGATTTAATTGATTTCAGCAGTTGAAATGACAAGTTACAGCACGCTGGACAGCACCACCAAGGCTGAGGCCATGCTTCTGGAGACTTCTCTCCAACCTCTGGCTGTGGAGGAGCGTCTGCTCCGTGGGTTCTGAGTCAGCTGATCTGTCGGTCGAGCCACACCTGTGGATGTAAGCTGTGGGGAGCAGAAATGTGTCTTCAGTTATCATTTTTGCTTCTGACAGTTCAAAATGAGTCAAACTGTAGACAAACTGGATGTCTTGATGCTCAGTCATCCAGGTAAGTAAATCCCAAAAGGCTGATTCTGTTCATCTGGACGTTTTCAGTGGGAGAAACGTTTCACGATCGTCTAAGTGACTCCTTCAGTCTCAGCTGACTGCAGGTTTCAACCTTATAAACAGCACATTTGCACAATGACTGAATCCAGCCCACTGAATGAACAATGGGCTGAGAGGTCGGTTCCTTGAGTGATGAAACGTTTCTCCCACCGAAAACGTCCAGATGAACAGAATCAGCCTTTTGGGATTTACTTACCTGGCTGACTGAGCATCAAGACATCCAACATTTTTATTGGAGATTATGTATCGGAATTTCAGGAGCAGGACCACGCCTCCAAACGCTCCTTCCGGCTGTCATCTACAGAGGTTCCCCCAGTTCTGCAAGCCGATCATTCTCGTTTACGTGCCTCACCCTCCTTCTCTCCGTCTTCTCCATTCTTCAACTTCTTCACTTCTATTTAGTGCATTGGGGATCTGCCAGGCCCGGGAGCCATCGCCAGTCTCCTTCGAGGCCTTCCCCAAACCGCAGCTCAATTCATGCCAAAGCATCACTTTTACCTACTAAAACGCTGTCAAACCTAAAATGAGGACGTGGGCTCAGCTAGTGAAATGTTATTTCCATGTTAAAGACATGTGGAGACGACACAGTAGCCTGAGTTGGGTTTAGCAGCAGCTGTTCAATGCAGTGTGCCTGGTTAAGAGTCTCCCGTGAGCTCCTATCAGTCACGTCTCCAGCTCCAGGTTGGCTGGCTCATTAGTCACACTGTTTCTTTATGCAGTGAAACCTGAACTGCTTTGTTGCATCGAAGTGTGTTTTTCCCTCCAGGTGAGTCTGGATGCTCGGGTTCGAGAGGTGATCAACAGGAAGATGCAGGATCCGACGCCACACACCTTTGACGACGCCCAGCTGCAGATCTACACGCTGATGCACAGGGACTCCTACCCACGATTCCTTGCCTCCAACATCTACAAGGCGCTGGTTCATGGCGGCTCCCGTACGCCCTCCGAGTCCTACTCCTAAACATCTTCATCCAACCTGCGCTCCGCCTCCATCCAAATCTTTCAAGCAGTCATCACTCCATCCTCAGCTCTTCCCACGTACTCATCTTCATCGTCTCTCCACTTTATGTTTTCTTCCTTTTAGTCACACTCCTGCTCACTTCTTTCTTCTTTTGTAGTCACCTTCTCTTAATAATCAGATAATCATTTTGAAAACAAGAAAAAAAACCCTGGAAACAGATTTACAATGTTTATAAAAATATATATATTTTTCTCAAATTTGAAATCTTAATCAGGCCTTCGACGTCAGTTAGACCTTGTTATGTGCAGGGTTAGTGCAGTGCAGTGATTAAAAACTAGCAGTTAAATATTAAGACAAACTCCTGGCCAACAGTTTCAGCTCAGCGAGGCTTTGAGCTCAAACAGATGAATTTTAATAGCAATGAACTTATTGATTTTAGGTGATTTATGAGTTTTACGTCACTGAAATCAGACTAAGCTGATCCCTGATCCATCCCTGCCTTCCTCCTCCTCACGGTTCACCTCTGCTTTGGTTCATGTTTCCCATCCGCTCCTGAGGGCACCAGCGAATGACACTGAAGTTTTACTGGGGTGATTGTTTTTTCAGTGGGAGAAACATTCACATGTGCCATCAGCTCTTTGTGGATTTTTACCAGCCTTGCTCCTTAGCATCTCCTTTCACAGAGCCAGCTGACTCCACCTCGCACTTCAGGAATGATGCGGTTCAAAGAAAAAGATGAATGCTGCGTCGTTCCCTTTCTCTGCTTTTGAACTGGAAACACGCCGCTTCCTCAGACGCTTCATCTTTGGTAGTTCGCTGGATCGATGACTTTACTCCTGACCACAGGGGGGCGCCGCTTCCTCCAACTACTGATTAACAAACGACTACATGAATATTTTATATCACAGAACTGAACGTGGAACATTTCACCTACTTTTGTTTGTCGTGGTCTCTCCTCGTCCTGGTTTTTCCAGAAGAGGATGACCCAATGAGACTGATTACACCCGACACACACACACACACACACACACACAGAGCAATAAAAACACTGGAGTTTAGAAAACACACACACACAGAATCAGTGCTACTTTACTTACACGGACCGTTCAATAATCAATACTTTCCTTCCATTAATGGTCAGAAAGACACAGATTTGAGTTTCGGAGTAAACGAAGCTGCTGTGACCGCTGTCTTTAAAATGAATGGATAATCAGTAATAATGATTATTGTTCATAATTAGTCTGCAACCAAAAACTACTATCACTGAGAGATGAAATGTAAAGAGTGCAAAGCTGCAGGCGGACGTTTGTGTTGTAATAAATGAACATTGTGTCTGCCTCGTGGCGCAGAGACCACAAGAAGAAGGACCTGTTAAAAATGACACAGAGGAGGTTTTGTTTGTGCGGGTGGAGAACGTTTCACCGACCAAGAATAACGTGCAGGTGAAGTTGGAATTTTATCTTCTTTAAGTCAGACGTACGCCGCCATCACGTGAATGTTTATGGTCGCCACATCTGTTTTCTTACAAATTTATAACAGGCCCTGTAAGTATAGTATCACACACACACAGACACACACCGGGGCTGCCTACCTGGGCGCTGCTGCTGCTGCTGCTGACCTCTGCGACCTCTCACTTTTGACCTCATCACTGTCTGTGGCTCCTGATTAGCTGCAGGAGGCCACCGGGCTCATCTGTGGTTGGTCCATTCAGGAAGGGGGGCGGGAGGAAATCCCAGGTGCAAAAAAGCAGCCCATGTTGTGAGTCGGACGCTTCCTGCACTGCTTCATGGGAACGCTGGTAGATGGAGGCGGAGGCCACAGGTTCCAAACAGGAGATGCCTCCCTCTTCAGCAGACCAGTCACACGATGCATTTCTCTTCGTATTGTTGATGTTATTTATTTTCTATTTTGTTAAAACTGTGATTTTAATTGTACAAATATAAAGAGAAAACTGAAGATCCAACGAGAGGCTGCTTGTTTTGTGACAGAAATGACCTGAGAGGTCAGACAGTGTTCACACCTGTGTTAACACCAAGGACTGAATCAATAAAATCTCCCAGGCTAAAACGCTGTTATTATGATAACTGACCAGCACCGACACACACACACACACACACACACAGATTTCATTAACCATGTCAGGGTGCTAGCTCGCTGGTTTCCCGTGTTCTGATGGTAGGATTTCTTTCTAACCTTCGGCCTCGATGAAGAGGAAAACCTAACTGTGTTTGCAGGGCTGGTGAAGTCGGTCCAGCTGATGTGATGATGAACCTGAGGGCTCTACGCTCGCCACAGATCACCAACACGTTTATCTGACTTTGTGGTAAAGTCACAGACTTCGCTTTGATCTGTGACAAATCGTCCATCAGGCTGTGTGACAGGAAGCTTTGATGTTTCCATGGATACAGTCTAAAGTCTCACAGCTTAAAAACAAACAGCACTGAGCGCGTTCAGACACAAAATAATTCAAATCATTAAATGAACCAGTTTCTGCTGCTGTCAGATTATTTTAATTTATTTATCTAAAAAGAGACAGTGCAGTTTAACATAGTCCAAGTACAAAACATGAAACTGATGTAACGCACATAAGTTTATAGCTATTGCTAATTTTCAACAATTGTCCCTTGTTGGGCTTACAATCAAAATAGATACATTTTACAACAAAACATACAATTACAATTAATAGACAATAAATTAAAAAATAAAAATCTGTTAAAAAATAAAAATTTTACTGTTAGATTTTGTCTTTTCCAGAGGTGTTGTATTTTTATTTATCCTCATCTGATAAAGCATCTGAGCAGGGGGTGCTCACAGGGATCATTTGATAAGAAACAAGACTGACGTGACGTGTCAAATACCTTTTTTTATGTGAGCCTGAAGCAAAGAGCCTGGCTTAACAGAGAAGGCTGGTAATCACGATACCTGTTATCTCTGACTGGAGTTTCAGATTTTAGTCCAGGAAGTCAGGATATATAGAACTTTAGTTCACGGTTAGCTACAGAGCTAATATAAAATCATCAGCACAGGAAGCAGGAGGGTAAGGGTTAAACTGTTCCCAGTAAAGATCACGCTGGGTGAAGGATGGAGACAAACACCATTGTATGACAGGAAGAAACTTAAAATGACGCAAACGTGTCCGTCCACAGCTCGAGGTCAGTCACTAATCTGCTGCTGCCTGGTTTGAATGACTGTGACAAAATCCTGATCCTCAGTGTCGTGTCCAGAACGAGGGGAATTCTTTGGAGTCCAGGACACAACTTCTCTGCTGCTGGGTTAAGGTCAGACACTTTCTAATAAACAGTTCTGAGAGCCCGACAGGAGCCAAGAGTACAACTCAATAAAGTTTCCACGAACACAGAAAATAATGAACCAGCTTCCTGAACTCTATCATCTCAGACAGTTTCCACTGAGCACCAATTATGTTCTCTTGACAAAAATAGACTTGTGAAAAGATTCATTTGTACATATTTTTCCTGTATAATTTGCAAGTTTTTAAAATGTAAACTGTTAGTTTTTTATCACATGGAACATTCAATCTGTTTTCTCTGTCTCTCTTCATGCTCATGTATGGGAAGAGCTCAGCGGTGTTTCCACAACAAACACAACAGGATCCTTCTCAGCTCTGCTTCCCCACCACTCTTCATCCTACCCGTCAACACACTTCCAAACACCAGCAGCATTTAGAAAAACAGCACGAGGCCTCTGCTCTTTGTTTAAGTAGTCTGTCTTTTGCTGGAAGCTTCGTGGAACAGTGTTAACGTCCACATTTATTCAGACGAATACTGTTTAACTTCTCGAAAGTAAGAGCGTGTTGGTCTGTCCAGGCCAGGTTAGATATGCATCCGACTGCCACCATCACAGATCTGTTTAATCTGCCTATCAGCCAACCAGCCTCGTCCGTTTAGACTTGCCCTTGACATTTGGGGGCATAAAGCTCCTTTCGGTTATAGCCTGAAAAATATTTGTTGAGTCTTGGTGGAAAAACCTTTCCCGAGTCTGTGTGAACATTTGTGTTGAATTTGAGGCGTTGAACACCTTCAGGGGTGATATAACCAGGATTAGCAATCATCAGGGTTCACTGGTACTGTAACCAGTCAAGTGGAGGAAGAAGGTTTGTTGTCACTCGTTGGCTGTTTTGCACAAACTAACAATGGGAATTATAATCCATTAAATAGAGGATTAGAGTAACTCTGCAAATAGTCTGAGGGTAAATTAATCTCATTTTCACTGACCGACAGTGAAGATGAACTGTGAAGGAGTGGAGAGACAATGCTGGTACCTCAACGCTGCACGAGGTCATCGTTCGTTCGTCTCGATGAGCTGAAAGTCACACTCAGCTAAACAACCATCAAGATTTTTTTTTCTACAGATGGCATGTAAACCAGCCGAATTCTTCTCAGTTCGTATTAATCAACATTTTTCAGATTGGAAGCCAGTCCAACCTACATAATGACTGAAAACACAACACATCATTTATTAGAATCAAACCCAAGTGCCGATGACATCGTACCACCACTGACTCAGTCTAACAAGTCTTTGGGGAAATTACAGTGAGAGAAATCATTATGTGATGAAAGTTTTCCCACAAAGAAAGAAATGGTTTCTGGTTCATTTCAAAGGAGACAAAATATTCTGCATTAACTCGAAGCTTCAACTCTCACCACAGACTTTTCATCGACCTGAGGACAGGAAACTGGTGAGGACGGTGCATAATACCTCATTCTGGATCTTCGTCTTTAGCCAGTCCTTTGTTCTCTTAGTGCTATGTTTAAGGTCTTCCTGGAAGACCCACCCACAACCAATCTTCAGCATTCAGGCTGAGGGGAGGAGGTTCTGGTCCAAGATTTTAATGGTACATGGCCCTGTGCTCTGAAGACAGAGGGCCTGTACACTCAGAAAAACGACTTCAAGCAAGTTTCCACTTCCATGCCCGACGGTGGGGATGCTGTTCTTTGGGTCATACGGCGGGTAGAGCTCAGTTCCATTTTGGTTTCATCTGACCACAGCACTCGCTCACCCGGCTTTCCTGAATCATTTAGATGTTCACTGCAAACGTCAGATGGGCCTGCTTGAACATTTCAGTCCAATTTCTGAATACTCAAACTCAATGCCTCACCAAGTTCATGGTGGTCGTCTTTTACTTCATTCCAGCCTTGGGCAGGTCTACGGTGGGAACCGGAATTCTAGCTGGGTTGTAAAGGCTCAAATACTTATTTCACCCAATAACATGACATCAGTTTTGTCTAATGTGTTTCTCTAGATTTTTGGTTGATATTCTGCGTCTCTCCATTCAAATGAAATTCTAAAAGAAAGACTGCTGATTTCTTTGTGAGTAAACTTCAAGGTTCACCAGGGAGCAGCGATGGTTTCCCTTTTTATTGATGATGGTGATTTCTGAAGCCAAAACAATAAAAACAGTGATTCGATGGTCTTCATCCAAGAGCAGATTTAATATGTTCAGCACATCATGGCAAAGAAAGACACACTATGAGCTGTGATTTGAATCTGGCTCAAGCGTCTTCAGAAAGGAAGTCTCAGTCATCAATACAAAACCAATTCAACCAATGGACAACATCAGCTGGCTTTTATCTCTCCAAATACATTGCAGCATTTAGTTTGATATATAAAAAGAAATTACACCAAAAAAAATAAATAAATAATAATCAACTTCAATAACTTCAATTTGCTTCTTGACAGAAGAATAAACGGCCGAGTTTTCTTCAACAGAACTGAAAGACAAATACAAAGAGACACCCCAATCAGACCTAATGCAGAGAAACCTGAAACAGTCAGAAACAGATCAGACTGTCACCTGGCCCTAAACAGACACTATGAATCTCAGCACCTCAGAAATCAGAGGCAGAAGCTCAGTGGAAAAAGATCAAAGTGCACACCTGCAGTGGAAAAACACACCACAGAGCTAACAAACAAATGCAGATCTGGTAACTCAAATCTTTTCGCTTTGAGCGGCTTGAGGCAGCTGCTGTTGTGATTTGGCATTTTATAAATGAAAATGAATTGAACTGAAGCTTTGCTCTTCTCATAAATCACCTGCTTCTCCATTTAGTTGCTTCACTTTGACCTGAGTCAGCAGCTAAATCAGCTAAGTCGGGGTGAGAGGGTATGGTAAGATCAGAAGGTCAGATAAAGAAGGTTAGCATGCAGATAGAGCTGAGAGGAAGAGGGGGAAGCTGTAATTCAGCCTCTGCTGCCACCATCTGGAGGCAGAAGCTGCAAACCTGAGCTCAAACATTCAAAGCAACAGACAGCACAAACCAAGTGAACAAAAGCTCCACAAAAGAGGAAGACCTCAGAGAGGATTCATGGATGTACTGAAGGAAGGAGGGTTGGTGTGACTGCTGTGGAGACCTCTAAGAAGGGTGATGAGAAAGAGGGTAGGTCGATTAGCTATTTATCAAATATTTGCAGAAGAGAAACTTTTATATGGCCCTAAATATTTCCAAGACAGCGCCGTCTGTAACACTGATCAGTGTCAACGCCAGTCCACGTGTCCTGTGTATTTCTCAGAGTCAGGGGCCTTACCTTCCATCGGTTGCCGCAGTCGTTACACAAAACAAAAGTGGTCATGGGCTCATCAGCGCTGCGGGTCTGCACCTGAACACGAGAATGAGGTGGTGAAAACTGGTCAGAGAACAGCGACCATCAGCCTGAAGATGTGCTCATACCTGTGTGTACGTGCAGCTCTTTCCATGACACTTGCTGCAGATAAACATGTCCGTCTCAGTTCCTCCGACCTTGGAAAGCTGATGCTCTCTGATCGACTCTTTTGTCAGAGCCTCTCTCATCTGCTTCAGCTCTGCACTCGCCATTTCCTGCGCGTGCGCACACACACACACACACACACACACACACACGCGCACGCACACACACGCACACGGACACACACACACACTTGAACTGCTTCCTTCGACCCACTGACTCCACTCCTTTTTGTAGTTATCCAGTTTACATTCATACAAACCACCGCTGCGCAAATGGGGATTCTTACCGTTTCACTCTATAAGCTCAGTGGGCTCTTGACCTCATCTCACTAACGTGAAACCAAAACAAATTACTTCCCATTTAGACTTTCAGAATAAAACAATATTAGGCCTATAAATATTTTGCCAGAGACAACTTTTTTCTAATTTAGGCTCTGTAAATCACCACAATCAATTTAAAATGAAACAACTGAGATGCAGGTGAAGTGCAGACTTTCAGTTTAATTCAATGGTTTGAACAAAAAGACTGCATAAATGTGAGGAACTAAAGCATTTTAATGCAATCAAACACAAATTACATATAATAAAATGTTCATTTCTTATACTTGGTTGAAGACCCTCTGGTGGCACAGCCTGAAGTCTTGGACATCACCAGATGCTGCTTTTTAACGCTCTGCAGGCCTTTACTGCAGCAACTTTCACTTCCTGTCTGACTCCAACCAGTGAAACGCTCAGTTGGGCTAAGATCAGCTGACTGACTTGGCCCTTGAAGAATCTCCCACTCCTTTGCTTGAATAAACTCCTGGCTGTGTGTTTCGGGTCATCTGTATTATGAAACACACTGACTCTGACTGCATGTAGACAGTCTGTCTCTGAACACCTCAGGAGTTCATTCTGCTGCTTCGGTCACATCATCATAAACGCTCATGCCTAGGGATGGGTATTGATAAGATTTTCACGATTCCGATTCCATTTTTGATTCTGTTTAACGATTCGATTCTTTATCGATTCTTTTTAAAAACAGAGAACACTAAGGTCGACTAGCTTAGAACTTTGTTATATATCTTTTTTTATCTTCTCTTTGAACAAGGTAGACATTTAGGAGTAACATGGCCTTACAAACCCAACAGTGAGCTCTTAAGAGATCCAGCCTACGGCTCTTCCATGGGGTGTCACAGGGTCCCCAGGAAAAAAAATGGTAAATGTAAAATAATAAAATAAATATTCTTCTGTAGCAATAACAAAGTATAACATAAATTATTCTGTAGCAATTACACAAGAATATCCAGTAATGTCCCTGCCTACAATTAAACACATTCACTTACTGAAAATCATCTGCTGTGGCAAATGGCTGCAAGCCTTTGACCACAAACTGAGTCACTGCTCGGTGACATTCGTCTATCCTGGCTTGAAAGGAGACGCTACCGGTAGACTGCAGCGAGAACTGCCAGCATCTGAGCCAGACTCTGTCTCTCATCATGGTCACCTAAATGCACAGTAATGGCAGATTTGTAATAAGGCATTATGTTAGCGCGATCACTAACATAATACGCACTGTTAGTTGATTATTTACCTGCCGCATTAACGGGAGAGGACGTGCAAACGTTACCGCTGCTGCTGGGTTGAGATTCACGAGTCCGGAACGGAATTAAAAACACGACATTCATTTAAGGTCATCGTGTGTTTTGTGAGCAAATGCTTTTGCATATTCGTAGTGTTTCCTCCCTTAAATGAAATATCTACTTTGCAAGTTGCCCTGTTGTCATCCATTCTCGTAAAGTAGAACCAAACTTTTGAGCGTTTGAGCCGCCATGTTTCCTGCCAGGTAAATGACGCTCCGCAACGTGGTGACGTCATTCGGGGCGACTGGAATCGATAAGGGAATCGTTTGCAAAAACGGCAAACAATTCCAAGGAATTGAAACAATGGGAACCGGTTCTCAACAAGAACCGGGTTTCGATACCCATCCCTACTCGTGTCCCAGTGCCACTGGCAGCCATGCACGTCCAAACCATCACACTGCCTCCGCCGTGTGTTACAGATGATGCTGTATGCTTTGGATCACGAGCTGTTCCACGCCTTCTCCATACTTTTCTCTTGATCTTGGCCTCATCTGTCCAAAGAATGTTTTCCCAGAGCTGTGCCGCCGTTTTTAGATGTTTGTAGCCGATCGAGCCTTTCTATTCTCGGGGCTTATGAATGGTTGCACCCTGCAGTGAACCCTCTGTGCTTTCTGTCATACAGTCTGCTCTTTATGCTGCACTTGGGTATCGACACGCCTTCCTCCTGGAGAGTGTTGTTCCCTTGGCTGACGTTGTGAAGAGGTTTCTCTGCACCATGATTCTGCGAGCATCCACCACCGTTGTCTTCCATGGACGTCCAGGTCTTTTTGCCTTGCTGAGTTCACCAGTGCTCGCTTTCTTTCTCAGGATGATTTTGTCACTCCTAATATTGCAGCAATTTCTCAGACGGTTTGTCTTTGTTTGTTTTAGAGCTGCTTTGACTGCATGATGTCTGTTCACAGCAAAGTCTTCCAAATGCAAGAACCAAACATCAAATCAAATCTTTAATCTTCTTAACTGATGATGACATAACAAAGGAATTGCCCACACCAGGGGTCAGTAACCTTTAACACCCAAAGAGCCATTTGGACCCGGTTTCCACGCAAAATAAAACACTGGGAGCCGCAAATACTTTTTGACGTCTAAAATGAAGATAACACTGTATATATGGTTTTTTTTTTTACCTTTATGCTTCAACTAAGGTGTGTTGCTTATGAAATCCATGAAGTGGTATGGAGAAAATTACATTTAATTATGTAATTAACACATTTTGAACTCTTAAAGAAATATAACAAAAGGAAACACGCAGCTGAACTAAAATGATCCAGCAAACAAAAACTGTGAGCCGCCACCCTCATATCGCCTTTGGGCTTTTGGAGCCTTGACCTGACTTTGGAAAAAAGCACTATGCTGCTAAAAAAAAATGAAAAATAGATATTTGCAAAATTCTGCCTACATATGTATTTTACCAGGTTAATGGGTGCGGCGGGGCGTGGTCTGCAGCGCCGCTGCAGAGGAGGCGGACGCACCTGAGAGGCACCCGCAATCACGCCTCGCCGCCTTAACGTCTGTGCTCTCTGTGCTGCTGTGTTGGTATGTGTTGGGCTGTGAGCTTTAACACCGGCTGTGTGCGCACAGCAACCGTGTGTGAAAAGTGGTCAATAAAGAGATGCTGAAAAGCGTGTTCATGCAAACATCGTCGGGTCTGCCGTGATATGTTTACAATGGGACTTCTGCTCCTGAACCTCTGCGCACAGCGTCTGCAAATCGGGGCTGTACGAAGTCACCTCATCTTTACGCAGGACTGTAAGCTGTCGTCTGTGAGGCGTGAGCGGTGTTTGTTTTTAACATAGTTCACGGTGGAGAACAGCTGCTGACATAATGTGGATCCGAAGATCCATAACTGGCCTATCTGGGGTTGAAAGTCTCGATGCACGGCGTTTCTGCGGGTATACCGGCTTCCACGAGTGTGACGCTTATTTTGAGTGATGAAAAATAATAAAATATAATTTTATTTTTATATTTCAAAATTACAATAATCTTCCAATTTAGAACTACAAGTTAAAAAAAGAACTAAACACAAATAAAACACACTTCAGCTAAATACTTCTAATTTATTTTACCCAAACCACGCGGAGCCGCAGTACAAGGACTAAAGAGCCGCATGCGGCTCCGGAGCCGCAGGTTGCCGACCCCTGCCCCACACCATCCATCGGCCTTTCAGACGATTGTCCGATTACTTTTGGTCCCTTTAAATAGAGGGTGGCACATGTTAAAGAGCTGAAACTCTTAAATCCTTCATCCAGTTTCAATGTGGATACCCTCGAATGAAAGCTGAGAGTCTGCACATTATGTCCTTTATACAACTAAAAAACAGGTTAAAAAAAAAAAAAACAACCTTGTGTCAGTGTCCAAATATATATGGATGTAACTGTATAAGTAATAAAGGATTATACATTTACACTGCACTGTATCATGAAACTCCGCCCCTGACCCCTATTTAAAGAGGAAGACGCACTGACCTCAGCAGTCATACAGGCGATGCGATGTGGCGAGATGTTTCCACACAGTACGTTGCGGCGCAGTTCTGGGTTCTTCTGGTCTTTCAGGTTGGAGATTCGACTTCGTAGACGGGTTTTATATTTCATGTCTGTCGACTTAAACTCCTGGAAGATCTGTGCACACGGCGAGCCGTCAAGGACCAAGAGTGTGTGCGAAATGTGTTGGAACTGGAAAAACGTGCAGAACATTTATTGTAGTGCTGCTGGTGTTCATTAATACTGAAGCTTTTATGTAATCATGAATGAAATCTGCTCCAGTAAAGCGAGATCCTTCCTGTGAGGATGCTCCCTCCGACACTGTTCAGTGGTCAGGTTTCAGCAATAGCAACACGGAAGGATATGTTCTTCGATTTGAGCCGCCAGGTGCTCGCAGTCCACTCTGATGGCCTTATGGTCATCTAAAACACAAACACTGGTTAGCTTCATGCTCGTAAACAGCACCACAAACACCTGACTATCAACTCTGACAGATTCCAGGTCTTTGTGTAAACAGGAGATTACTGAAACACAGATTCCTCATTTAGACAGTGATGCGATCAGATTAATCTGATCAAGGCAGGGTTCAGAGTCTGAAAAGATCCAGACTTCATCATCTTCTCACCGTCCGTCTGCAGCGCCGCTACCAGCAGCTCTCGACACTTGCTTCTCACGCAGTCCATGGTTACGGGGGCAGGGGGGAAGGAGGTGACCTGAGAGAGGGTGGTGGTAGTTGGGGAAGTGGGGGTGGACGGGGGCCCCTCAGAAGATTTACTGCTGAGGAGGAGGAGAGAGGAAGAGTTCTTATTTGACTGAAACTTTCTCCTGATCGCAAACATGTAAACAAGCTGACGAGCGCTGACGCCGCCGCCAGTGTGCAACAGACCCTTTTTCACTGCTGCCATAATCCTTGGAGGTGGATGAAGACCTCACCGGAGAGCTGTCCTTTTTCTTCTCCTCTGAACCATCTGTCAGATAAAAACTAACAAATGACTGCAGCCATAATTCTACTTCCTGTTTGTACACTCGGGATTACGGTTTCTAACACTTGATGATGCAACTTAAATCATGCGAACTGACAACAGTCACCTGGAGGCACATTATATGTGACGTTTCGGTTTTCTTTACCCACCCAGCAGTTTCTTCCAGGACTTGATGAGAGTTTTGGCTAAAGTCTGAAGTTCTTCGTCTGAACTTTGTTTCCTCACAGCGTTCACCGACATACCCACTCTGGTAGACTACACACACACACACACACACGCACACACACACACACACACACACACACGAGTTTCTGCAGCGATTTAAATGAAAACATTCACAGCAATGATAAATGGACTTGGTCTAATGTATTCATAAACCTCGTGGACTTTAATCTCACCGGTGTGTTACTGCACACTGAAAGTCATAAACACTGAGTCCTGTGTTACCTTCAGTTCAGTTAAATCAGACACGCAAGTGAATTTCAGGCTTTTTCGCCATATTGTTTGTGGAGTTGCTCACCTGCAGTGTCTCCAGAGACATCTTGATGTTCTTCAGTTCTCTCAGCAGGTCCAGAGCACTGTCCTGTAAACAGAACCACCATTTTATTGTACCTAGTCGTTTACTTGATCTAAATAAACGTGTTGTGAAAAACTGTAAGAAGGTTTCTGTCTGAATGTTAAAAAACTATTAAAGTTTTTCAGTAAAGCTTCACATTTGAATCTTTGTGCAATACTATTTTTCTTTGGTCAGCACACCTTTACATTCAGGTGGAATAAAAACACAGCTAATATTTCTTTTATCTTTTACCTCTTTGATAACAAACAAAGTTTCACCAAGAACTCGAGGAGCTGCATGACAAGACGACAGACAAACAGAAGAAAGTTCAGTACAGTCAAAGAGCGCAAGTTAAGCAAAAGAGAGTAACAGCAGAAAGCAGGACAAGACTGCTCAAAGAAGTCCTGCCATTAATTAATGCTTCAATCTTAAATATGATCAACCTATCTCTAACAATCAGCTATGTACCACAGGCCTTCAAGCTGGCTGTAGTTAAACCTTCACTCAAAAAGCATCTCTAGACCCAGCAGTCTTAGCTAATTATAGGCCAATCTCCAACCTTCCTTTCATATCAAACATCCTTGAAAGAGTAGTTGTCAAACAGCTAACAGATCATCTGCAGAGGAATGGTTTATTTGAAGAGTTTCAGTCAGGTTTCAGAGCTCATCACAGCACAGAAACAGCTTTAGTGAAGGTTACAAATGATCTTCTTATGGCCTCTGACAGTGGACTCATCTCTGTGCTTGTCCTGCTAGACCTCAGTGCAGCGTTCAATACTGTCGACCATAATATCCTATTAGAGCGATTAGAACATGCTGCAGGTATTACAGGTACTGTGCTGCAGTGGTTTGTATCATATCTATCTAATAGACTCCAGTTTGTGCATGTAAATGGAGAGTCCTCTTCACACACTGAGGTTAATTATGGAGTTCCACAGGGTTCAGTGCTAGGACCAGTTCTGTTTACATTATACATGCTTCCCTTAGGCAGCATCATTAGAAGACATAGCATACATTTACACTGCTATGCAGATGACACCCAGCTCTATCTGTCCATGAAGCCAGATAACACACACCAATGAGTTAAACTGCAGGAATGTCTTAAAGACATAAAGACCTGGATGGCCGCTAACTTTCTGCTTCTTAATTCAGATCAAACTGAGGTTATTGTACTCGGCCCTGAAAATCTTAGAAATATGGTATCTAAGCAGATTCTTACTCTGGATGGCATTACCTTGGCCTCCAGTAACACTGTGAGGAACCTTGGAGTCATTTTTGACCAGGACATGTCCTTCAACGCACATATTAAACAAATATGTAAGACTGCTTTCTTCCATTTGTGCAACATCTCTAAAGTTAGAAATGTCCTGTCTCAGAGTGACGCTGAAAAACTAGTTCATGCATTTATTACTTCCAGGCTGGACGACTGTAATTCATTATTATCAGGAAGTCCTAAAAACTCCCTGAAAAGCCTTCAGCTAATCCAAAATGCTGCAGCAAGAGTCCTGACAGGGACTAGAAAGAGAGAGCAGATTTCTCCTGTTTTGGCTTCCTGTTAAATCCAGAATTCAAAATCCTGCTCCTCACATACAAGGTCTTAAATAATCAGGCCCCATCTTATCTTAATGACCTTGTAGTACCATATCACCCTATTATAGCACTTCGCTCTCACACTGCAGGCCTACTTGTTGTTCCTCGAGTATTTAAAAGTAGAATGGGAGGCAGAGCCTTCAGTTTTCAGGCCCCTCTTCTGTGGAACCAGCTTCCAGTTTGGATTCAGGAGACAGACACTATCTCTACTTTTAAGATCAGGCTTCAAACTTTCCTTTTTGCTAAAGCATATAGTTAGGGCTGGACCAGGTGGTTCACCAGCGATTAACCTGAAGCCAAATTGAGTTTACTCAAAGCAACCAACAGAAACGGTGCAATAACTCTTTAAAACTCAGAAACTAAAAGTAGAAACAAGCTGGTTCACTCTGAGCAGAGCACTGAGGCTCACCACCCTCCACTAAACATCAGCTGTTTGGATTAACAGGGTGGGGCTGTGGTCCTGGACTGGAACTGGCTCTGAAACCTGAAGAATGACAGAACTACGCAGATTCTTTAAACCACCTGATGGACTAATGCTCACGTTACAGTCTGTTTGTTTCACCTTACAGATATTACAGGGAGTGCAGAATTATCAGGCAAATGAGTATTTTGTCCACTTCATCCTCTTCATGCATGTTGTCTTACTCCAAGCTGTATAGGCTCGAAAGCCTACTACCAATTAAGCATATTAGGTGATGTGCATCGCTGTAATGAGAAGGGGTGTGGTCTAATGACATCAACACCCTATATCAGGTGTGCATAATTATTAGGCAACGTCCTTTCCTTTGGCAAAATGGGTCAAAAGAAGGACTTGACAGGCTCAGAAAAGTCTAAAATAGTGAGATATCTTGCAGAGGGATGCAGCAGTCTCAAAATTGCAAAGCTTCATCATCGAACAATCAAGCGTTTCATTCAAAATAGTCAACAGGGTCGCAAGAAGCGTGTGGAAAAACCAAGGCGCAAAATAACTGCCCATGAACTGAGAAAAGTCAAGCGTGCAGCTGCCAAGATGCCACTTGCCACCAGTTTGGCCATATTTCAGAGCTGCAACATCACTGGAGTGCCCAAAAGCACAAGGTGTGCAATACTCAGAGACATGACCAAGGTAAGAAAGGCTGAAAGAC
The DNA here is from genome assembly GCF_051167445.1 of Perissodus microlepis. Classification (NCBI taxonomy): domain Eukaryota; kingdom Metazoa; phylum Chordata; class Actinopteri; order Cichliformes; family Cichlidae; genus Perissodus; species Perissodus microlepis. Next base: position 36,104,534 of record NC_140480.1, read on the forward strand.
GACCACCACTGAACAAGACACACAAGCTGAAACGTCAAGACTGGGCCAAGAAATATCTCAAGACTGGTTTTTCTAAGGTTTTATGGACTGATGAAATGAGAGTGAGTCTTGATGGGCCAGATGGATGGGCCCGTGGCTGGATTGGTAAAGGGCAGAGAGCTCCAGTCCGACTCAGACGCCAGCAAGGTGGAGGTGGAGTACTGGTTTGGGCTGGTATCATCAAAGATGAGCTTGTGGGGCCTTTTCGGGTTGAGGATGGAGTCAAGCTCAACTCCCAGTCCTACTGCCAGTTTCTGGAAGACACCTTCTTCAAGCAGTGGTACAGGAAGAAGTCTGCATCCTTCAAGAAAAACATGATTTTCATGCAGGACAATGCTCCATCACACGCGTCCAAGTACTCCACAGCGTGGCTGGCAAGAAAGGGTATAAAAGAAGAAAAACTAATGACATGGCCTCCTTGTTCACCTGATCTGAACCCCATTGAGAACCTGTGGTCCATCATCAAATGTGAGATTTACAAGGAGGGAAAACAGTACACCTCTCTGAACAGTGTCTGGGAGGCTGTGGTTGCTGCTGCACGCAATGTTGATGGTGAACAGATCAAAACACTGACAGAATCCATGGATGGCAGGCTTTTGAGTGTCCTTGCAAAGAAAGGTGGCTATATTGGTCGCTGATTTGTTTTTGTTTTGTTTTTGAATGTCAGAAATGTATATTTGTGAATGTGGAGATGTTATATTGGTTTCACTGGTAAAAATAAATCATTGAAATGGGTATATATTTGTTTTTTGTTAAGTTGCCTAATAATTATGCACAGTAATAGTCACCTGCACACACAGATATCCCCCTAAAATAGCTAAAACTAAAAACAAACTACAAACTACTTCCAAAAACATTCAGCTTTGATATTAATGAGTTTTTTGGGTTCATTGAGAACATGGTTGTTGTTCAATAATAAAATTATTCCTCAAAAATACAACTTGCCTAATAATTCTGCACTCCCTGTATCTGTGCAGATCACTCATTCCAGGATTACATCTGAAGGTTCAAAGGGCTTCACAGGCAGAAAAACATTAGAACAAAGTCAGTGACAAACCATCAGAAATACATCTGCTATCATATAACCCTATCCAGCAAGTCCCGCCCCTCCCTAACATGTCTCCCAATCAGCTGGCTCACTGTTGTGGCGGTCCTCAATATCAGTAAATAACTGCTCGATATCATCAGATTCCTCTCCTTCATGACCCAGTCCTGCACCTACGGCAGGTTTTGGTGTGAGTGATCCTGCACAGAACCAGAACCACCATCACAGCCTCACCAATTCCTCATCCAACATGATGGTGCCACCTTCAGTCAGACAACAAAGAACTCACGCTGTAGCAGGGGCAGCAGTCCTCATTCAGTCTGACGACAACCTTTCCAACGCCAAAACACAACAAGGGTTAAAAAATAGTCAAAATTCTCTCAGCTCAAAAAATGAACAGCGATGCCAACAGGAGGGCTCATTAAGTCAGGTCAGCTGACAAACATGTGCTTTCTGGTGCCTGGTTGCAGAGTCAGGCTAATTTAAACTTATCAGCACAGGACAACTTAGGACGAGGGTGACACTGTTCTCTCATGGGGGGGACACAAACACCATCATGACAGGAAGAAGGTACTGAAAACAAAGGTCTGAGATGATCCATCAAGGTCAGTCATTAGTTTGCTGCAGCCTGGTTTTACTCTATAAAATAAATTCCTGATTCCACTCTGAAGCATTCAGATATTTTGGAGCCGAGCTGTAATTACTCCATGAGGTTTAAACCCGCAGTTTAAAGATGCTGCACATGAACAGAGATGATATAAAACTGAAGAAGTGCTACAAACCACCACCGAAGAGCTTCAGGGTGTCCGGGTCTCGACCAATATCTCAGCACGAGACAGGAGGACAGAGGAAGGCTTCAGAGCTGCTCCTCACTGACACTCAAGCTTCAAACTGAAACGTCTAATGGATTTTAAAGAATTTTATCCAGCCCGACTGACATCAGCTAATAAATCGGGTTACTACAGTTTCTCATAACGGTTCATTGAGTGATGATGGAAATGTAGAGAAGATGTAAAACAGGAAGTGGTTGTGGGGCACGTTGCTGATGGTAAGTAAACCTCCTGATATCACAAACAGAGCATGTGCTCTGCTCTGACAGCTTAAATTCAAGCCTACAGCCTCTCCGTCAGTCCAGCCTCAGAGGTCTGTCTGCATCATGCTGCACACGTTGGTCACATTTGGAGTTCAGGAAACTACAGTTTGAATATTTTGTGCGATGTAATGACATCACTAATCACCTGACTGCAGGTGATTAGCTCTGAGCTGATTCCAGGTGTGTCCGTTTAAAATCTGAACTGTGTCATGATTTCAAAGTGTTACCTTCCTCGCTCATCATCACCTGTCGGCTGCTTTCACTCACCGTGCTCTTCTTCTGCACCATTTTATCCAACTTTCTGGCGATGCGCTCCACTTCCTGATCCTTCACCATGTCTGCGGCTGCCTCTGCGTCACTGCGCTGCGGAGGAAAGCTCCATGGATGGAGCGCAAACTCTTCTCCGTCCTCTTCTCTCCTCTCACGGCCGGTCGTTGTGTGCGAGGCATTGTGGGAGATGGAGTCTTCTTGTCTCTCCAGGTTAAAGTTCTTCTTATTTTTCTTACTTTTATTGGCGGTTGGCAAAAAACAAAACGGCGCATTACCGCCTCCAACTGGTGTGGAGGCGGTAACAAACAAACAAATCCTTCCGAACAATTTACCCTCTTTGACAAACTGGAATAAGGCCTGATAACTTTCACTTCATGGGTCCTTTTGCAGTAAATCAATAAGATCCAGTTTCATTTACATATCACTGAGGTTTCCTTCATTTCTTGCCTTACCATACTCGTTATCTCTGTCTGACAGAGGCTAATACCCAGGTCCACTACCCCATGCTTTGTGGCTTCCTTTGCAGCTCTGCCTGCCATTTCATTTGCTCTGACTCCACAGTGACCTGGAATCCATAAAAAACAACTGTAAGTCCCGTCATGTGTATTCTGTGAAGTGTTGCTGAACCTCTGCTAGGACATCTGCTCTGCTTTCTGAGCGGCTACTCTGTAAACTGACCAATGACGAGCCAGAGTCTTAACAAATTACTGCTTTAAACGGCCTCATGTCTTCTACCCAGTGAACAGCTAACAGTATTGCGAGCATTTCTGTATACTGACAGTCCGTCACTGATCCTTTCCCTATTTTGACTTTAAACTCCGGAACAACCAATGCTACACCGGTTTGACCGGCTGTGTTCTTTGATGCATTTGTATATATTTGTACATAATTATAATACTGGTCGATATAAGCCTGTCCTGTATGTGCGTTTAAATGAACTACCCTGTCCCTGTTCTTCTTTTCCAATAATGGATACTTCCTGTGGCATCAGGTAGTATCCATGGAGGTATTGCTGATAACGGCACTCTTTGACTGATGTTGAACTGATGCTCTCCTAGTCACAGTCCACCCGAAGCTCTTTGTTTCCTGCAAGGTTTTAGTACCTCTTCTGTTGGGTGATCCTGTCCATGGCCGTCCAGATTTGCCATTAAGTGTTAACTGCTCTCTTCTCATTCCTAGTGGCATCTCACCCATCTCCATCTGTAAAGCTGCTGTTGGGCTTGTTTTAAACGCACCTGTGCAGAGTCTCAGTGCCTGATACTGAACATGGTCTAACTTTGAAAGGTTTGTGTCTGCCACTGAATTATATGCTACACATAATCTAACACTGATTTGACTAACCCAGTGTATATGGCCCTCAAAGACTTCCTATCTGCTCCCCAGCCCATCCCAAGTAAACAGCTCATTATATTTATTATCCATTATTCCCTGAATGTGTACAGCCCGTGTTACCCTTTCATCCAACCACAATCCAAGAAACTTAAATTTACTCACTCTTTCTAACTCCTGACCGTATAACTTAAGCTTGACTTCCTCTCCAACTCTTTTCCTCGTAAAATCATTGCCTTGGTCTTATAAACCGAAAATTTAAAACCCTGTTTATACGACCACTCTTCAACTTTTCCAGTTGCCCCCTGTAGTTTCTTTACAATAAACATTTTTATTGTAAAGAATAAAAATGTTTTCCCTCTCTTCCCCATCACTCCATCAAAGTGAAACCCCCATCCCACCCTGCATGTCATTAAACACATGATTTATCATTAAAGGAAATAACAAAGGCCTCACTCTGCTCCCTTGATGTGTACTGTTTTCTACAGGAAACCTCTCCGAGTGAATCTTCCCAATTCTCACTTGTATTTGTCTTCCCCTTAATAAATCCTTTATCATCTGAACATCCACCCACTGATACCCGGTTTCCTGACTTTGAGGCCTTTGAGGCCTTCTCTCCACATCGTGTCGAAGGCTTTTTCTATGTCAGCAAACACCTCAACTACACTCTCTTTGTTTATTTGTGCTTTCCTGACTTCATGTTCCAAACACAATATGGATCCTCTTCTGAAACCACTTTGATGTTTAGATATGTATCCCTTATTTTCTATATGGTACATGAATCTTTCACGTATCATTCGCTCCATTATTTTACAGACATTAGATGATAAGGCTCTTCGTATCATCCTTTCCTGGTTTACATATGGGCACAACCCCCAACTAAATCTTTCATAGACGGCGTTGATGAACGTGCAGACTTGATGACGTCATTGAAACGCTTTCTACGCTTCTTATTTGTTTCTGCAGGTAAATTCTGTTTTTTCTCCAGAGCTCACACGTGACCTGAAACTCTCGCTGAGCACATTATTAGGAAAACCTGTAGAAACCCACACCCTAAGAAATGAAATACTGCTGTTGTTTACAGGATACATGTTTTTTACGGTGACTTTACGCTACATAATTAGTTTTTTACTCTCAAAATAAGATAAGCAGGCTTCTTAGTATTAAAGTAATACCGTGAGATGTTAAGGCTACAAAATCTTTGCTATTCAAATTACCGTCTCAGTTCAGAAGGACTGGCCCTTGAACTGCACGGTCTCGCACATGCGCAGTACTATACAACTGGCGGGGTCTTTCTATCTCTTGAATTCGGGCAAAAGCAAAAACTAGCTGACGTTAACAGGGGGCTTCTTTGATTTGGTTTGCTTGCCTGTGCGTCCCTTGATACACTGCTTTAGCTTAAGATCTGCCAACAATCATAATGTCAACACATGTTAGATGCTTCAGCTTTGTCTCACCCGATAGATGCAAAGGGTCAAGAAGGTAAGACTTCTTGACTTCTTAGATGTTACAGTATTTGCTCTACATCTATTGCTCTCTTGCTTGAATACTGTCTCTCTCTTTCAGTTAAAAGGGAAGATAAATATGGGCCATGCAGTGCTTTTAAAAAGTCTTGTTGAAAAACTGTCTCCCACAGAGTCCATGTGTTGGTTTAGCCTCAATACAGCATTTAAGCTGACTGTAATGACTGTAATGAATAATTGATTGCCTACAATGCAGGTGGGTTTGAGGGTCACATTTCTTTCCAAATACTTGTGTAAAATATATATCCTGTAACAAAGGAGAGTGGACCAGTGATGCTTACCCGGCAGAGTAAACTGAGGATAATAATGTGTATGTGTTAGACCCCGTAGGGAAATTACTCCTCTGCATTTAACCCATTCACCCAGTGAAGCAGTGGGCAGCCACCAATGCAGCGCCTGGGGAGCAGCGTGTAGGTACCTTGCTCAGGGGTGCCCCAGGGTAGCTGTTCAGTGGAGTCGAACCCCCGACCTTCCGATCATGGGGCAACCACTCTACCTACTGAGCTATCCCTGCCCAATTTGAGTTCCAGGGAAAAACCCCAAATCTAATCTAAAGACAAATATTTGGTTGATCTGTAATGATCATGTTCTGTCCATCTCACCTGTGAACAGAAAAAAAAGTTTAAAATAGGATGGGTAACAATGTGTTTAACATTTACTTTTTCTAATCGAATATTTTGTTTAACTTGTGCTTCTGTAACCAGGCGTTAGAGATGTTCCCTTGTTAATGCCAACTGTCTTCATGCTAGACTCTTTTCACATTACTGTAAATCAGCACAGAGAGTCACGTCAGTTGGCTCTACTTTGCATTTTCGGTAAGTTGTCGTGAAATATAAATATTTAAGTGTATTTTATAGGAAGGATTTTAATGAGATAACAATGAGAAAGCATAAAGTGACGCAAGTGTTACAGAAGACTATAGCTGTGTTTAAAGTGGCAGAATGAGTCTAAGTGTAAACAACTTAAACCTTCGGAGTTAGCTATAGTTAAGAGAGCAGTGGGCTAGTTTGAACTGATTCAGGTGTAAAACCTTTAAAAATAATAAAACTTGATTATCAGATCATCAAGTGAGACATTCACTGATAAGGAACTTTCATTTTTATACATCTTTATTTTCTTCACATGGGGTATACTTAGGTACATATGCAGTTTTTCTAACTGTATACTTTTTTTCTCAGTACACATAGCATGCATTAACTACCGATACATGTTGTGTGCATGTTTTTCTTTTCTGTTAGATGCCTTGTTAGACAATGTTCTAAATCAGAGTTTAATAAAGTCAGGTTTAGATAGAGCTTTATTAATCCCTTGGGTAGGTTCCTCTGGGAAATTCAGTTTCCAGTAGCAGAACACCGACAGAAATTTGCATAGTAGTAAAAAATTAGAATAAAAATTAAAGGGGGAAAACGGGAATATAAACTTAAATACAGCATATATAAATAAGCTATGTAGCAGCCAGAATGTGTATTGCACAGTGATTGGTTCTTATTTAGTTTTGTTTTTTCAGTTGTCCCCGCCCTCCTTTGCCCTCCTTTGTCCTCCTGTTCCCCCTCCCCTCCAGCAAGGAGTTAAACAGTGCGATGGCGTGCGGGACAAAGGAGTTTAGGTCTGTTGGACCAACAGACTTAAACTTGTCTGTTGACTTGTCGCTTTACTAAAGCAACTTGAGTTTATTTGACCTGAAAACTTAAACGGCGCAGCTACGCTGTACAATGAACATAAGCTTCTAATATTAATACTCATCATTTGTATTTAGTGAGTTAAACTTAATCATTAATCAAGTTAATTGAACCTGTTGTCAGTAGATCCAAGAAGATGATTTTAGCTAATGTAATTTATCTATATTCTCTTTAGTATTTAATTAACACAGCTTACATTTACTTAAAATATATGATTACAATTAAATGTAATTACTGTTCCCATGTAAACAGCGAGTGTTGTGGGACTGGTTGGTATAACTTGATTAAGTAAATACAACATTTTATTTCTTAGCTGAACCTTTGTTCCGAGTTACAGCAGAACAATGGCGGAGCGGGGGGGGCTTAAGCTCGGGTTGTTTTTTCAGAAGCCCGGGGTCTTTTGGAGTGTAATTTTTTCATAGTTAGATGCCTGGCTGACAACTGTATAAAACAAAACTACACACAATATTCGAAGCACATAGTGCACACTGTGGGAATTAACGACTGTGCGTAAATCCCCCCTAATATTGGTATGATCCGAGCTCAGACACTAATCAACTGAGTGAGGGGGCGGGGCAGCTGCTGCCTGTGAGTGCGCTGTTAGAGAAACGCAGCCAGGCAGACAGAGGAGAACTTAAGTTCGACCAGGTACTAAAGCAAATCATTGGTACTGTACAAATAATGTAAATATGACGGTGAATCACAAAAGATTGATATCAAACTGATCACTTGACCCATATTACGTTACTTGTTCTTCGAGTGAATCAACAAATGGCGAAATGAAAAGCCGAACAACAACAAAGCTGTTTCTTTAGAGAGTCTCAGCTTACATGTGTGTTTATTTCATATTTTCAGTTGTTTCCCTCCACGGCTAAACAAACCGGTTTCAGTAATGCACTGATATACAAGAATGGACATAAGGAGCTTCTTTCAAAGAAAAAACTCTGGTAATGTTATTTGATATATTATGCTTTGTATGTTGTTCAGTATATTTCTATGCAAAACGAGGAATTTCAATACACAGCAGTATATTCACAGCTGAAACCAGATATTTACACTTTAGGGAGAAAACATAAAAACATTCTTTTACTGTTAAACATCAATTTAGAGTAAACTTGTTTTGTTTTGGATAAATAAATATTGAAATATCTTTTGAATTAGTTAAATGTCAGAATAAAGAGAGACAGAGCTTCTATTTTTATCACTTTCATCAAATGTAGGAGTACATGTACACTAAGTGTATTGTTAATTAATAAGAAACTCCAGACGATTCCATTCTGAGCTGAAGAAGCTTCTGATTGGTTAGTAGAGTCCATGTGAGTAAACTGGTGGCACAGCTGTGGATGCATATAAGGCAAAACACAGAGCCTGTTTCTGTGACATGGGAAAATCAAGAGATGTCAACCAAAACACCTGGAAGAGAATTGTGGAGCTCCATAAGTGTGGCTCAATTTTGAATACAATTTGGTGCCATTTACAATTAAGAAATACAGACAATTTATCTCTTTACTCTTAAAGTTAACAAATATGTCTTTATATTTATCAATCTAATAAAATTAAACATTTAGTCTGATTTGATGTTACAATTAAAAAAGTGTTTTTATCTGAAGAGTAAATATCTGGTTTCGACTGTATATTTGATGATGTTGGTGTTTGGCTTGATTGTCAGCACAAAGAGAGAGAGAGGAACAGAGAGCGAGAGAGAGAGAGGAACAGAGAGAGAGAGAGAGAGGAACAGAGAGGGAGAGAGAGGAACAGAGAGGGAGAGGAACAGAGGGAGAGAGAGAGGATCAGAGAGGGAGAGAGAGGAACAGAGAGGGAGAGGAACAGAGAGAGAGAGAGGAACAGAGGGAGAGAGAGAGAGGAACAGAGAGAGAGAGAGGAACAGAGAGAGAGAGAGGAACAGAGGGAGAGAGAGAGGAACAGAGAGGGAGAGAGAGGAACAGAGAGGGAGAGGAACAGAGAGAGAGAGAGAGGAACAGAGGGAGAGAGAGGAATAGAGAGGGAGAGGAACAGAGAGAGAGAGAGGAACAGAGAGAGAGAGAGAGGAACAGAGGGAGAGAGAGGAATAGAGAGGGAGAGGAACAGAGAGAGAGAGAGAGGAACAGAGGGAGAGAGAGGAACAGAGAGAGAGAGAGGAACAGAGGGAGAGAGAGGAATAGAGAGGGAGAGGAACAGAGAGAGAGAGAGAGGAACAGAGGGAGAGAGAGGAACAGAGAGAGAGAGAGGAACAGAGGGAGAGAGAGAGGAACAAGAGCAGGTGAGACACACATGTTAGTCAAATGGTTGTTTACCAAAAGTATCCCCGTATCATAGGTCCTCATGTATCTCGTAGCTAGTGTTTCTTTTTAGGTTTGTTATTTTTCAAATTCTATATTTATTAAGTTCTGCAGGCTTGTTTGCACAACAAGGCTAAATAATTATATAAACTTTTCTGAATCTAAATAGTGGACTTTGGTAGAATTAAAAAATGAGTGTAGTGCAGGTCTATGATGATTTTTAGTGCTACTATCATCTAGTTTTGATTCTGGTTCTGTCTTGGTTAAGTTCTAAATAGTCCTGATTTTGAACTGTTGTAGTCCTGTTTTAATTCCGGATCAGTTCTGGGTCTGGTTGAATTGGGGTTTAGTCCTCGTGTCTTGATACAGTCCCGACTTTGTTCTGCCTTGCTGCTTAATTAAAAAACTAGTTTAAGGTGTCCTGCATAAGTGATGTATATTTTTCCTATATGAAGTCATTCTTTTTTGAACAAAACTCAAAACAGAGCCTATTAATCTTTCAGCCACAATCCCACATGCATACTATCCTTTAGGGCCAAGCCCCGGGTGTATCAAATGTCTGCCTCCGCCTCTGCTGCATCAGTTTACAGATGCAGGTGTATTTAAAGGTGTTCGCATTATTTTGGCCACTCATTAATATACACCAGGACGTTAAAGTTTATTTTTATATACCTGCTGAGCACAGCTGTCCCTAATAAACTAACTAAACTGACAGTTTAACTGAAGTGTTTTCAGGTTTTTTATTTAATGTTCATGTTTATAGTAATGATGTGTTCTGCACTTCTACAGGTGACCTCACCTTCAGCTTTGACCAGCTCAAAGACAAACAAAGAGGACTGACTGATTGTTTTTTGTTTTGTTTAAATTGTGGGTGTGAAGAGGTTTCTCCGGGGGGCGCTGTCTTCCTAAACATAAAGCCTGTGTGCAGACGCTCCATCCCCTTCAGAGGTGCAGCGCTATGTTAGTCAGCTGAAACAACATGTTGTGACTCCTTCAGTCTCAGCTGACTGCAGGTTCCAACCTTATAAACAGCACATTTGCACGATGACTGACACCAGTGCACTGAAGGAACAGGGAGCTGTGAGCTCACTTTATGATCATTAATATGCAAATTGTCTTGGCTATTGATCAGCAACCACTCATCATTGATTGATGGTCATGAGTCCCATTCACAGAGAGTTGGGGAACGGCTGCAATCACAGCATTGTAAGATGGTGACAGATGTACCCTTAGACCCCCTCCTCGAATCAGAGATGGTCTTTCCCTTTTCACGTAAATGTGAAAAGGGAAAGACTCCACGCTTAAACCAGCGTTCCTACCTGTCCAAGATGTGTACATCCTCATGAGAATAAATAAGTGTGTGTGTGTGTACAGGAAAAGCTGAAGAAGAGAATCTTGTCCTGATTCTTCATCACTCCTCCCTGCTGTCTCCAGAGTTTCTCTCTTTGATGCTTCTTTCTTTAATCGCTCTTCTTCTTTATTTTTCTCTTGACTTTTCTTTTTTCTTTTCTTTCTTCACTGTTTTTTCTGCCTTTGTTCTTGTCTTCTTCTTCTTCACTGATGTCTCTGAGGTTTTTCTCCAGTGAGTCGTATTCATCTGTTTGGTATTTACCTAGAAAGAGAGAGAGATCAAATGTCAGGCATACACATATTTTACGTATGTAAATATTTCGTTTTGTTGGGTTAGTTCTTAGTTGCACTGCATTATGTCCTCCGGGCTTGTCACTACTTGTCGTTGGTGCACAGTTGGTGCAGCAGCAGCACCAACAGCCAACATGTTGTTAATTTGACACATTTCCTGTTTTGCTTTTAGTTTCTTTTTTCTTTTGGTGTCTCAGCTTTTCAGCTGCACCGTTTTGCCACTCTTCCACTCCAAACTTTGTTCTGCACAGTGAAGGTCGGAGAGGGCCCAGTTACATTAGGAAATTTAATTTGGCAATCAACACGTTCTCATCCCAACGCGTCACATACCGACACCATGTGACAAATCATCGGTATGTTATGCGTTCGGAGGCACGAGAGCCGTTTGGAACGAATCTATACATGTAAATGTGTTTTAGGTTCTGATCGTGAATCACTTTGGAAAACACTCTCTGACAGGGTTAGGGCTGGAATGGAGGACTGGAGCGTGTTCTGTTGGATTCAATTGACAATCTGGAGCGCCTCATAAGGACGGGTACCTTTCACATTACTATGAGACGCCTCGGCACGTGACAAATCGTCGCTATGTTACGCGTTGGGAATGAGAATGCTCTGTTGGCAATACGCTGTCATGAAAATGAACCAACTGGCTGTTCTCGGTGCGTGTGGGGCCGGTGCACAGCGGCCCTTTAATTGACCCATCAGCCCGAAAGTATGTCGGTCCGTTGGTCAAAATGACTGGTGTGCCAGATTACCAGCCCAGCCCTGTGTGTTACTCACATGTGATATCCTGAAAAAATCTCTTGTCTTTACTGATGCAGACCCGTTTCCCACCAGCAAGGATGAAGGAGCCAGCTCCACACAATACTTGGCAAGCTTTCTGAAGGAAATGAGAATGGCTCCATCCATCCAGCTGAGAGGACACTTCCTGTCTCAGGTCATTACAGCAGTGACTCCATAGATTGATTTTAAGTAGAAATGTTACTTCCTGGTGCCGAAGGTCAAATGAAGGAAAGTGTTCACTTCCTGTTTCAGATGACACTTCATAGATCAGGTTGGAGCAGAGAAACACTTCCTGGCGTCAGAGGTCATTTCGTATACGTCCATACATCAGGAGAAGAGGACACTTTCTGAATTCAGGTTTTCACTTAGACTGGCATATATGTTGAGCTCGTCTACCCATAGCTAACACTACAAGTCACATTTCATTCCATCTTTTCAGATTTTGAACATGAGAATGTGGACTAACAGAGGTGAGGATTGGACCACCAACTTTCTGATCAGCAGATAACCTGTCTGCCTCCCGAGTCCTGGCAGTGGAGGGTTAATAGGAAGAACCAAGAAGTCCTGACATGTCTTCCTTTAAAGAGAGATGATCAGATTTTGAAAAACTGATCCTCAAATATGAAACGAGCTCACGTGTGTGAGCGCATTATTTTACTTTGCAGAGGTCAAATATGAAGTAAAGTCTCAGGAGTGTCATTTCATCTGCTGATCATGTGGAAGAAAAGCTGCTGCAGACATCAGATGGTCATCCAGTGGAAACCTGTCATTCCCAGGCAGGTTTGGCTTCACATAAATCTAATCTATGCTTTAATCCCTGTCTGCACTGAAGACGGTGGGCTGTCGTTAATGACGGTGAGAGCTTTCTTTTCCTAAATGCTGAATTCAGAATTAACACGAAGTCAAGTTTTAATGTGATTACTCTCAACCTAAAAACCCCAAGTTAAATCCAAAGAAAATTTGTGCTTAGTGACACAGAGAGAGGCAAAAGGATGTCCATGTGTTCTGAAAATTCTCTTCATGCTCTCCCACAAACTGTAGAGCTGAAACTGAAGCAACACTTTGCTAATTTCTGCCAAACAATAAAACCAAAAAAACACATTCAGATTCATCTTCAGTAAGAGGCTGCATTTATTCACAAGAACCATAACAAAAGTGTTTCAAGATCAGAGAGGCTAAGGACAATTACAGGAGGAAGCTGGAGTGGAAACTCCAGCAGAACAGCATGAGAGAGGTGTGGAGGGGCATGAAGACCATCACTGGATTCAGGCCAACCAACAGCAGGGGAGCTGAGAATAGAGCTAACGAGTTGAATCTTTTTTTTCAATAGATTCGACACCACAGTGTCTGCTCCCACCCCCACAACCTCACCTGTAGTCAGCCTGGAACCCAGAGCCACACCACTGTGCCAGCCTCTCTCTTCACATGGCGCTGTTGCCTCCTGGGAGAGTCCTGACACCCCTCCCCCACCCATCACCTTCACTCAATACCAGGTTGAGATGCAAATGAGGAGACTTCACTCAGGCGGACCAGACGGAGTGAGTCCCCTCGTCCTCAAGACCTGTGCCCCCCAGCTGTGTGGAGTCTTTCATAAACTGTTTATGCTGAGTCTGAGTCTGCAGAGGGTCCCAGTGATGTGGAAGACATCATGCCTCGTCCCTATTCCAAAGACGCTACGTCCCAGTGGCCCCCAGGATTACAGGCCCGTGGCACTGACCTCCCACATCATGAAGACCCTGGAAAGGCTCATCCTGGACCAGCTGTGACCCATAGTAAGACCACATCTGGATCCCCTTCAATTTGATTATCAGCCTCGTCTCGGAACTGAGGACGCCATCATCTACCTGCTCAATCGTGTCTACACCCATCTGGACCAGCCGGCGAGCACTGTGAGGGTCATGTTTTTTGACTTTTCTAGTGCTTTCAACACCATCAGGCCGACCCTCCTGGGTGATAAGTTAGCAGCGATGCAGGTGGATGCTTCTCTGGTGTCCTGGATTGTTGATTACCTGACAGGAAGACCACAATATGTACGTCTCCCACAGTGTGTGTCTGACAAGGTAATCAGCAACACAGGGGCACCACAGGGGACTGTCCTCTCCCCCTTCCTCTTCACCCTCTACACCACAGACTTCAGCCACTGCACAGAGACCTCCATCTTCAGAAGTTTTCTGATGACTCTGCGGTGGTTGGATGCATCAGCAGGGATGATGAGACAGAGTACCGGGCTGTGGTCGACTCCTTTGTCACGTGGTGTGAGCAGAATCATCTGCAGCTCAACGTGGCAAAGACCAAGGAACTGATCGTGGACTTCAGGAAGACCAGGAAACACTTGACCCCTGTTTCAATCCAGGGGGTCAGTGTTGACATTGTGGAGGACTATAAATACCTTGGAGTACACATTGACAATAAACTGGACTGGGCTACAAACACCACAGCACTTTACAGAAAGGGCCAGAGTCGTCTCTATTTTTTGAGGCGACTGAGGTCCTTCAACATCTGCCAGAAAATGCTCAGGATTTTCTACGAGTCTGTTGTGGCCAGTGCGATCCTCTATGCTGTTGCATGCTGGGGGAGCAGGCTGGTCGATAAACCGATTCGTAAGGCCAGTAATGTTGTGGGGATGGAGCTGGACTCCCTCAAGGTGGTGTCGGAGAGGCAGATGTTGTCCAAGATAAAGACAATGTTGGATAACACCTCCCACCCACTCCATGACATGCTGGTCAGTCACAGGAGCTCGTTCAGTGAGAGACTGAGATTACCGAAAAGCACCACTGAATGACACAGGAAATCGTTCCTGCCTGTGGCTCCCTGTACAACTCCTCCACTTAACACACTGTTTACTGCAACAGCTACACCCTTCTTGCACATGTTCTTTTTCAGCTATTTATTAATAAGTGACTTTTATGTATATATATGCCTGTATATATTGTGCTATTCTTAGTTAGTGTATTGTCTGTCTTTGTTAATGTTTGTTTACAATGGAGCACTGTAACAAAAATAATTTCCCCTAATGATCAATAAAGTATTCTGATTCTGATTCATTCAGTGTTTGAGCAGCTCTTCTATTGAAATGACTGCAGAAAGACAATAATGTCATTATAGCAGGGAAGTCCAGCTGTGATAGGTTTGAAACATCAAAGAAACAGAAACAGGAAGCAGAAGCTGACCTGAGGCGTGAAGCCTGGTGCAGTGAAACACTGCAGATAAAGATTATTAATCTGAAGCTTTAATGTGGCTTTGTTTTCAGATTTTTTAGCTTGTCGACTTTAAACTGTGTGTGTGTGGGTCTGTGTTTGTGTCTGTGTGTGTGTGTCTGTGTGTGTGTGGGTCTGTGTTTGTGTCTGTGTGTGCGTGGGTCTGTGTGTGTGTGTGTGTCTGTGTGGGTCTGTGTTTGTGTCTGTGTGTGCGTGTCTGTGTGTGCGTGGGTCTGTGTGTGTGTCTGTGTGTGTGTGTGTGTGGGTCTGTGTGTGTGTGTGTGTGTGTGGGTCTGTGTGTGTCTGTGTGTGTGTGTCTGTGTACGTGTGTGTGTGTGTGTATGTCTGTGTGTGTGTGTCTGTGTACGTGTGTGTGTGTGTCTGTGTACGTGTGTCTGTGTGCGTGGGCCTGTGTGTGTGTGTCTGTGTACGTGTGTGTGTGTGTGTGCGTGTCTGTGTCTGTGTACGTGTGTGTGTGTGTGTCTGTGTGTGCGTGGGTCTGTGTGTGTGTCTGTGTGTGCGTGGGTCTGTGTGTGTGTGTGTGTGGGTCTGTGTGTGTCTGTGTGTGTGTCTGTGTACGTGTGTGTGTCTGTGTGTGCGTGGGTCTGTGTGTGTCTGTGTACGTGTGTCTGTGTGCGTGGGTCTGTGTGTGTGTGTCTGTGTACGTGTGTGTGTGTGTGTGTGTGTGTCTGTGTACGTGTGTGTGTGTGTGTACGCGGCCATATTAAAGACAGGACTTCACCTGCTCAGTGATTCAGGGTTAGTTTTAGTGTTCGTCTCAGTCAATGCTGAGATTCGTAAATATGACTCAGAGTCAGACAGGTGTTATTTTCAGGTGTGATCAATTCCATATTTATCCATCAAGAAATCTGTGTAGAAGAAGGAGCTTCTTGCCCTCTTATTCGACACACTGATGCACGGAGATCTCAGCTGATGTTAGTTAGCTGCGGGAAACAGTACCTACTGCCTGGTCAGACTGAAAGACAGATGGACAGGCAGAGTCACAGACAGGTTGGTGGACAGACAGGCAGGCTGATGAAAAGACTGAATGATGGACAGGCAGACCGATACACAGACAGACTGACAGAGGGACGGACATCCCAATCGGACCAGGAGTGACATGTTTAGTCACATGTTCACCTTAAATTGGCGGCTGTCTGTGGTGCCCTAAAAAACGGTGTGGGCTTCATAGAAAATTGGAAAACTTTCTGGGGAAGTTAGGAGAGACGGCATCCACCCCACCTCTGATGCCGGAGGCCTGTCCACCCCACTTCTAACTGGAAAGCTCAAAAAATGTTCTTTGTTCTTATCTAACATCCACCTGGGCCTCACTGAGTTTTTATCTGACTTAGTGCTCAGCTCAAATAAAATAATGATTGTGGTTGAGTTTAACATCCGTGTAGGTACTAAAAATGACAGCCTCAACACTGGATTTAATCTACCATTAGATCCAGTTGGCTTCTTTTTCATTGTGAACACGTGTACGGTGTGCTTCCTTATTTCCACAACTTCTCCAACATGGGAGATTACCTTGAACCTGCTTATTTGTAATTTCTAGTGTAATAAAAGATGTGTCCACCCAAATTCTGCTGAGCATCTTGAGTTGGTTGTTGTGTTCTGGTTTTCACACATAGCTGCCCATTCTTCAGTTGAAATAGTAGTTTTTTATCTTCCTCTCCCATTTATTTTTTTATATATTTAGTTGATGTTGTCGTGTTTTCTATTAGGGATTTATATAGAACAGAAATTTCCTTGACTTGTAGTCTCATATACATAAATGTAATCCCCTATACCCCCGGTACTGGGAGCACTGGGGCGCAAGAGATTAAGCATGCAAGCCACAAAATGTAAGTGAAATTTGTATTTCTTTTCAAATGAGGGACTATCAAGACCGTCCTGAGCAGCTGCATCACTGCCTGCTATGGAAAATGCAGCGCAACGGATCACAATATCCTACAACGGATAGTGAGAGCAGCTGAGAAGATCATTGGAGCCTTTCTTCCCTCCATCACAGACACTTATAGCTCCATCTGCAAAGCCACCAGCATTATGCACGACCCCACACACCCCTCACACACACTCTTCACCCTGCTGCCTTCTGGAAAGAGGTACTGGAGCATCTGGGCCCTCACTGCCAGACTGAGGAACAATTTCTTCCCCCAGGCCTTCAGACTCCTGAACACTCAGCGACTGGACTGACACACACGCACAACTTCATACACGTCACTACCAACCACTCGTCTGCAGTATCTCACACTCGCGCGCGCGCGCACACACACCAAGTTACTTTTGCACAGTACTCAGCATTTTGCACATTTCCATTGCACTGTCTTGTGTCTGTATCGTTGTGGCAGGGGTGATGTGGTCTCTGGCCTGCTGCAGTGGAGAGGCGGCACAGAGCGGCGCCGAGGTGTGGCAGAGAGGGCAGGTGTGAGCGCTCAATGTAATGATCTTCTTCGTCTCTGTGAGTATACAGTGATGGTGGAGACGGAGGAGTGGGTGTGGAATAGAGCAGCTGTCCCTGACTTTCCTGTATATTACATTACATTAAACTTCCTCTCTTTAAGTATCAGATTACTTCTCTTATTTGATTATTCATCCCATTGACATTCACTGACACCAGAGTTACATTCCTCACCTTTTTATTCAATTTTCAATGCAATTCAATTCAACTTTATTCATATAGCGCCAAATCACAACAACAGTCGCCTCAAGGCACTTTATATTGTATAATATAATACATACAGAGAAAAACCCAACAATCATATGACCCCCTATGAGCAAGCACTTTGGCGACAGTGTGAAGGAAAAAGTTTTGTTCTGTTTTTGGCTTATCACAATCATAGCAATCCACAATAACTCTAAGAACTTGGAAGAAGATGACAAGAAACTGAAAATATATATTTGTGACCTACAGTGTCCCTGTGGTTTGAGAGGTATGACCCTTTCCAAATAGGGGCGAGGGGTGAGATCCGGTCACCCGGCCATATACTTTCCAATCCATTATGACTTTGAAGAAACTATGGTAATGAACATCCAGTCTCTGATTTTCACTGTGCACTTCAGTTTCCATTGGGTTCAGCTGTTTGCTACCTCACTTATAAGTTCTTGGTGTTCCTTCGCTGTGGAGGTCCCTGCTTTGCTGCAGCGCCTCCAGCCAAATTCTACTCCTCCTTAGCTCCTCGGCTGCCGCCACGATCGTATGTCCTGGCGCCCCCAAACTCTGCTTCAGGTCCCAAAGTCAAACGAACACTGCGGCATCACTTAGTTACAAACTGTCTAAATTCTTTCATGGTGTAACAATTGCACCTTGCAACAATTGCAAGGAAAAGCACCTTCTGAGTAACAAAGTTTCACAGAGGAAGCATTGCTTTAGAAAATTAAATAAAGTCAATTTGAAAAATTCTGACAGTGCTTTCCCGCTGATTCTTTCAGCTCCTCACACTCGTCTCCAGGCTTGAGCCAAAGCTGAGCCAGCCCCTGGATGATGACATACTCCTCACCATATTCCTGTCTCCTGGCTGGAATGTTGGTGGATAAACACGGACCCACACACACAGACACACACACACACACAGACCCACACACGTACACAGGCACAGACCCACACACACACACCCACACACACACAGACCCACACACACACACAGACACACATACAGACCCACACACGTACACAGGCACAGACCCACACACACAGACACACACACACAGACCCACACACGTACACACAGACACACACACACAGACACACACACACACACACACAGACCCACACACACACACACACAGACCCACACACGTACACAGGCACAGACCCACACACACAGACACACACACACAGACCCACACACGTACACAGGCACAGACCCACACACACACACACACAGACCCACACACACAGACCCACACACCCACAGGCCCACACACACACACACACACACAGACACACACACGTCCTCCTGCTGCTCTCAGTTTCTCCCGACTGTGGCAACAGCACAATTCCCAGAAACTACCCTTCATGCCAAAGACAAGCCATAGATTCCTGTCAGCAGTGTGTCTGTGTGAACACAACACATTTCAAACATGTGTTGGCTTGTGTTCACATTTTGTATGAACTGAGTGCAGCAAGACAATATTGGGATGAATATGACACACACGCACACACATGCTGAGGGTGTGCGCGCGTGTATCCTGTTCATATGTGGCTATAACTCATGCAGGTGCAATAAACAGTGTTGATCAAAATGAACTTCTTTCAGCTTAAGGCAGTTCGGAGACTTTTAGAGAATCGTGCTTTTCCCCCCCGGACTTGTGTAATCCCGGGAATAAACACGCCTTCCAGCTGAGTTCAACCACTAGAGCTGATCACACGCACTCGGTATGATACTTGAGATCCGACCAGATGGGCTGCAATGTGTTTCAGAAATGACCCCGAAAATCTTGTAGGTGTATTTTTGACTCAAGCTGTGCAGGACGTCAGAGAGTGACCTACGCAGTCCTCTGCACACCATCTACATGTTGTAGCTGTATACTGTCACCAGGGGGCAGTGTTTGTAATAAAGTGGACTTTGATTGTGCTGTTGTTTAGCTTTAGTTCCACCCATGCTAATGGCAGTCAGAATATATACTGCTCAAAAGAATTGAAGGAACATTTTTAAAATTTTTGAATGATTGATCTGGTTTGTTCAGTAGCAAATGGGCATTTCTTAATCAGTTTCAGATACTTTGGTATTAAGGAAATTAAGAACAGGTGCAACAGAGAGGCAACAATTAGACAATCCCCAAAACTGTAATTGTTGTACAGGTGGAGGCCACTGATTTTTTTTCCTTCTCATATTTTCTGTTTTTTTCACTAGTTTTCCGTTTGACTAGGGTCAGTGTCACTGCTTGTAACATGAGGCCATAGCTGGGCTTTACAGAGGTCACACAGGTAGTCCAAATCCTCCTGAAGGACACATCAATACGTGGAACTGCCAGAAGGTTGCTGGACAGGACCGTAAAAAGCTGTGCTGTGGGTCAGCACAGTCCCCTTCAGATGCTGCTTTCTATTTCTGCAGCACATTCCAAGTAAACAAGCGACATTTGTAACAAAAATATGGGCTGTATGCGATGCCAGGTCCATCTATGTACAGGTGTATGCTGCTAAACCTGCTGGTGCACAGTCAGAAAGACAAAATCAGGACATGCGAGTTGTCCTGCAGATGCTAAAAAGACAGCTGTACATGGTGGGAACAGTAAGAAGATGAGCATCTCCCTGCACTGGTGTCAAAAACAGACAGGACTTGGTTCTCATGAAAGTTTGCCTTCTCTGGTGTCCACAGAAAAGAGTAGAATTTCAGGTGATGAGTTGGAATAAAGCTGACTAAAACACTGAAACACAGGGTTAGGTGATGATTTACAATTTAGGCTTTATAAACAGCCAAACCAGACGTGGTCAGTTTTGACCCTGGGAGGACAAACGGTGTGATTATTTCCTGCTGTTGAGAAAATTATTGCGGTTTAGAAACAGCAACCTTACTCAGCTTTGACATATACGGAAACAACTGCCTCTAATCAATAACTATAATCAGAATAATCGGCTGCAGCACTATCGGAAAGACCACTCGATGATAATGCTCCAGAATATCACAAACATTTCTTTAGTTAAGCACTATCAAAGTAATGTGTGTAATTTACATTTCTTTGATGTTATTATTTACCATCAAACCCTCACCTGGATCAAAAGTTGTGTATGTAGTAAAAATACCACACACAGACATGAAACTTTAACGTGTGAAACAAACAACAACAAACCAAAGATGATCCAGTGTTGTGCATGCTGATGCATGTCAGATCTGAACAACTGGTTTCGTTCTTAAGAAAGAATTTTTCTCACATGTTGTTTTACACACAGCAGTTAGTGAGCTTGTAGAATTTCACAGTTAAACTAACATTTTAACCCAACACACACTGTCTGTATATGGATACATGCCACACACACACACACACACACACAGATCCCCTCCCTCTGTCTTTAACATTTTCTGAATAGTTGCTACGACCACAAAATACTTTCCCAACTTCTGTGGCTGACTAAACTGGAGTCGCTGAGTTTGTTCAGCACTCCTCCTCTTTCTCATCTTTTCTTCTTCTTCTCCATCTTTCCTGCTGTGTACACATTTCTTGTTCTTCAGCTATCCTCAGCTGACATGTTTCTTTTCCCTTTAATTACTCCTAAAAATCATTTTCTTCATGTCAACTTTCTTCCTTTCAGGAATATGCCTATACTTCCAGATATCAAATTTCCATTCAGTTAGTGTAAAGTATTGGATGGTAAACTTAAGGATTTAGTTGAATAATTCTTCTGATCGTTATAAAAATCAGTCAAAATACTGTCAGGTTTGTATTGGACGCAGTTAAGGGTGGAGGCCCTGGTGGTCCAATCCCCAGCTGTTCAAACTAACTCTTGGTACATCACCTCTCTGCAGGGGAACAAGCCTGAGCTACTTCATGAGGTTCAGACATACTGGCTAGAATAGTTAGACTGGCCTGAAACCATGGCTCGAGCTCTGGAACCAGTCCAAGGGAGGTGACCTCGGTGAGAGGTGGAAGGCAGAGATGGGTATAGCTGTGCTGTGGATGAGCACAGTCCCCTTCCTAATCCTGCTGAAGTAGGTCAAGATGGCGCCTGTGTTTGGCTGTGCCGCTGCCTTCGTCCATGTGTTTGTTTATTTTATATGCTATGCAAGTGTTTTTATTACAGTTTTTTCTGGTGTCACCTCCCTTCGGATTTATGATCGTCATGCGTTGCTAGCGATCAAATCTGCAATGGATAGCTTTCAGAGTCAACGAAACGAGGCTGTTTTCCTACTGCCGTTAGAGCGCGACGCAGCACCCGGTTTACCTCCACTCTTGCCGGTTAGCTCATTTTTGCTTCAGAGGCCTCGTCAGAGAAAGCGGGGGAAGCGAGCCAGCCTTCACGTCCTACTCCATCGTCTTCGGAAAGAGATGGACCTTCGGGGGCTCTATTCCTGGGTTGCTACCGGTGAGATTCGCCTGAGACTTGTCGGAACTGGATTAATCCCCACAACCCACTATGTTTACCACCCAGGATGTCATCTGAAAGCATGTAAAGCCAAGCCTCATCGCGGCAGGAACCCTGTTTTGCTGCGCGGCTTACTGCATAGCGCGGACTCTGTCCTTGGAAATTCTACCCCTGTCCCGGTGAGTCGCAGCCTTAAATGGATGTTAATTAATGCCCGCTCAATCGCCAATAAGTCTAAGTAATATTTTAAATGACTTGTTCTGCTCTGAGAAGCTTGACTTCATGTTTATCTCTTAGACGTGGCAACGGGAGAATGAAGTCTCACATCTTTTAGAGCTTTGTCCTGCTGACTGCTCATTTGTCTGTGCACCTCGGATATCTGGACGAGGAGGTGGAACAGCTGTCATTTTTAAAAAGACATTTTAATGCCAGATGATTTCTTCAAGCTGCTACAACTCTTTTGAGATGCTTATGATAAAAATTGGAAGAGAACAGCCCATATACGGCATTTTAATTTATCGTCCACCTGGGTCTGCTGCAGTTTTTCTGTCAGACCTACAAGAATTTTTAACTTCCACTATTAAAATGGGCATGGTTATCATTGTTGGAGATTTCAACATTCATGTGGATGACTCAACGAACAGTACCACTAAGGAGTTCCTGAGCATTATGGACTCTTTCAACTTTGTTCAGCATGTAGCAGGGGCTACTCATACGGCTGGGCACACTCTGGACTTGGTCTTCACCTACGGTGTTTCCCTTGAATTTAAATGAAGTTGTTTTTAGCGACCATAAGTCAGTCTCTTTTACTGTATCTGTTAATTCAGAGTATCATCCTCAAGGTTCTATTAGGTGCAGGCGCTTTATTGACAACTCTATAATTTCTGAGTTTTCCTCTCTTTTTAATTTTAAAAGTTCTTCTAACGAGGTTGAGCTTTTGACTAATTCTTTTAATGAACGCTGTCTTTGTCATGGTCTGACCAGCCCTGCTGGGCGACCTGATCATTTATGTTTGAGTTTATTTTGATGGAGCTGCAATTCCCCGGAGGCAGGTCCGCCGACCCAGAAGTAGCTCCATTTGGAGCTTTGGCACACCGCCGATTAATCAACATTCGCCAGCTGCCATGAATTATCCACCATCAGACCCTGATGTATTTAACGCGGTGACCAGGCTTCAGTCAGCGCTGGATCATTACACTAAACTCGTTAGTAGTGTTTTGATCGTGTGCTCTTTCCAACTCGCTTTCGGATTGCTATTTACTCCTTTTTTTGTCTTTCGCACCAGGAGGTGGAGAGGAGAACACGGGAGCTGGGTGAATGGACCACGGGGGCCACGGCCAAGGGATTTCACTGGACTGTAATTGTTTCACTCTGTAAATAAATTCACTGTCTCATTGCAAGGAGATCTGCGCTCGAGTCCGGTTCTTCCACACACCACGACAGTCTTGCCATTCTAAATTAGGTTGCTCCTTTCAAAACCAGTTATTGCTCTGTTAGTTCCCGCACACCATGGTTAAATAATCAGACTCGTGGTCTTCGACACTTCTATCGAAAAGCAGAGCGTCTGTGGAAGTCCACTGGTCTGATTGTCCATCGTGAGCACTTTAAAGAACTACTTTACCTATATAATGAGTCGGTCAAAGAGGCCAGATCCTCTTACTTCAATAATCTTATAAATCGTCATAAAAATAATTCAAGAATTTTATTTGATACCATCAACAGTATTGTTTCTCCTCCAACCCAGCACGCTCAGTTACTTTCTGATGAAGATTGTAATACTTTCCTCAATTACTTTGTAAATAAGGTGATGGACTTGAGATCCAAAATTTCCTCAAGTGCCTCCCCTTATGAGTCAAAGGAGCTTGCAAAGAAAAGCGTCTGGACTTCTTTAAGTTACTTGAAGACGTTTCACCTCTCATCCGAGAAGCTTCTTCAGTTCTAAGGTCAAATGGTGGAGAGTCCCAGATATAAACCTAGTGGGAGTATCCCCCCACAGAGGGACAAAAGGACCCCCTGATGATCCTCTAATCGCCTGAGCCAAGGTGTGAAACTGGGTGTGGGTCCCAATCAGCCAGAGTTTCGGGTGTGTTCATTGTGAAACCTGGCCCCACCTTATCATGCGAATTCCTGAGGTCAGATGGCCCAGGATGTGAGTGGGCGTTAAGGCGTCTGGGAAGGGATCTCAAAACTGGATTATAGATGGCAGAGAGTTGGTGTCGTAAACCCCCGCCTCTGTTCAAAGATGGTCGCTCACAGTGGACATAGATGGCTTCTTTCACTCCTCTTTCAAACCATCTGTCCTCTCTGTCCAAAATGTGAACATTGGCATCCTCGAAAGAGTGTCCTTTATCCTTAAGATGCAGATGGACTGCTGAGTCTTGTCCTGTGGAGGTGGCTCTTCTGTGTTGTGCCATGCGCTTGTGAAGTGGCTGTTTGGTCTCTCCAATGTAGAGGTCTGGGCATTCCTCGCTGCACTGTACAGCATACACCACATTGTTAAGTCTGTGTTTTGGTGTTTTGTCTTTCGGGTGAACCAGTTTTTGTCTGAGCGTGTTGCTGGGTCTGAAATGCACCGGGATGTCATGCTTGGAGAAAACTCTCCTAAGTTTTTCTGATACACCGGCTACATAGGGGATGACAATGTTGTTGCGTCTGTCCTTCTTATCCTCCCTCGCTGGTGTCTGGTCTTCTTTTCTGTGCCTCTTTGCTGACTTTAAGAACGCCCATTTAGGATAGCCGCACGTTTTGAGTGCTTCCTTTACATGTGTGTGTTCCTTCTTTTTTCCTTCAGGCTTAGAGGGAACATGTTCTGCCCGGTGGTGTAGGGTCCTAATTACTCCAAGTTTGTGTTCCAAAGGGTGATGGGAGTCAAAGAGGAGGTACTGGTCCGTGTGTGTGGGCTTCCGGTAAACTTCGATGTTGAGTTTGCCGTTCTCTTCAATGTGCACAGCGCAGTCCAGGAAAGGCAAACAGTTGTCCTTTATGTCTTCCCTGGTGAACTTGATGTTTTTATCCACAGCGTTAATGTGCGCAGTGAAGGATTCCACTTCTTGTGTCTTGATTTTGACCCAGGTGTCGTCCACATATCTGTACCAGTGGCTGGGTACTCTTCCTTTGAAAGAGCCAAGAGCCTTCCTTTCCACTTCCTCCATGTAAAGGTTGGCTACAATAGGTGACACGGGGGAGCCCATGGCACAGCCATGTTTTTGTCTGTAAAAGCCTTCGTTGTATTTGAAATATGTAGTGGTGAGGCAGAGGTCTAACAGTGTGCAAATCTGATCGGGTGTGAAGTTGGTCCTGTCCTCCAAGGAGCTGTCTTCTTGTAGTCGTTTTCTGACAGTCTCCACGGCCTCCGTGGTGGGTATGCAAGTGAAGAGAGAGACTACATCAAAGGACACCATGGTTTCATCTGGATCCAGGGTAAGTTTCTGGACCTTGTCAGTGAAGTCGGTGGAGTTCTTGATGTGTTAGAGTGTTGGGCCCTACACCACCGGGCAGAACATGTTCCCTCTAAGCCTGAAGGAAAAAAGAAGGAACACACACATGTAAAGGAAGCACTCAAAACGTGCGGCTATCCTAAATGGGCGTTCTTAAAGTCAGCAAAGAGGCACAGAAAAGAAGACCAGACACCAGCGAGGGAGGATAAGAAGGACAGACGCAACAACATTGTCATCCCCTATGTAGCCGGTGTATCAGAAAAACTTAGGAGAGTTTTCTCCAAGCATGACATCCCGGTGCATTTCAGACCCAGCAACACGCTCAGACAAAAACTGGTTCACCCGAAAGACAAAACACCAAAACACAGACTTAACAATGTGGTGTATGCTGTACAGTGCAGCGAGGAATGCCCAGACCTCTACATTGGAGAGACCAAACAGCCACTTCACAAGCGCATGGCACAACACAGAAGAGCCACCTCCACAGGACAAGACTCAGCAGTCCATCTGCATCTTAAGGATAAAGGACACTCTTTCGAGGATGCCAATGTTCACATTTTGGACAGAGAGGACAGATGGTTTGAAAGAGGAGTGAAAGAAGCCATCTATGTCCACTGTGAGCGACCATCTTTGAACAGAGGCGGGGGTTTACGACACCAACTCTCTGCCATCTATAATCCAGTTTTGAGATCCCTTCCCAGACGCCTTAACGCCCACTCACATCCTGGGCCATCTGACCTCAGGAATTCGCATGATAAGGTGGGGCCAGGTTTCACAATGAACACACCCGAAACTCTGGCTGATTGGGACCCACACCCAGTTTCACACCTTGGCTCAGGCGATTAGAGGATCATCAGGGGGTCCTTTTGTCCCTCTGTGGGGGGATACTCCCACTAGGTTTATATCTGGGACTCTCCACCATTTGACCTTAGAACTGAAGAAGCTTCTCGGATGAGAGGTGAAACGTCTTCAAGTAACTTAAAGAAGTCCAGACGCTTTTCTTTGCAAGCTCCTTTGACTACGATGACCTGGATGACTGAGAACCTTCACAGACATATCCTCCCCTTATGAAGATACCCTTGCTGTCTTGGATCATTTACCTCCTTTTCTCCAATCACACTTAATGACTTAATTATAGTTTTAGGTAAAATGAAATCCTCATCATGCTCTGTAGATATATTACCTTCCTCTGTCCTGTCCGGGTCTATCACCAGCATTGGCCCCACATTACTATCCATCATCAACAGTTCACTGAGGCAAGGCTGTGTCCCGTCCTATTTTAAACATGCTGAGGTAACTCCTCTGTTAAAAAAACAGAATCTTGATCCTAGCTCCACTAGTAATTACCGACCTATTTCAAAATTGCCATTTTTAAGTAAATTACTTGAAAAAATTGTTGAAAATCAGTTCAGGTCTCTATTATGTAAATTACACATTCTAGACCCTTTTCAGTCTGGCTTTCAAAAGCAGCACTCTACAGAGACCGCCCTCTTAAGAGTCTATAATGATCTGTTAATGGCATCTGATGTAGGGAATTATTCTGTGATCATTTTGCTTGATCTTAGCGCAGCCTTTGACACCATCAACCACAAAATCCTACTTAGCAGGCTCAAGGTTTTGGCTGGTGTATCTGGCTCTGCCCTACACTGGTTTTCTTCCTATTTATCAGATAGGACCTTTTCTGTTAGGACTGACAGGTTCACCTCTGACATTGCTGCCTTGACCTGTGGGGTCCCACAGGGTTCAGTTTAGGTCCATTATTATTTTCTTTTTATCTGCTTCCTTTAGCTGGTATCATTTAATCTTTTAGCGACCTGTCTTATCATTTTTATGCTGATGACATTCAGCTCCATATGTCCTTTAAGCCTCATCAGCTGGATAGGCTGTCCACCCTAGTCCAGTGCTTAACCCAGGTTTCTGATTGGCTTTCAAGCAACTACCTCGTTCTAAATACTAACAAGACCGAGACCATGATCATAGCTCCTCCTGAGCTACATTCTAAAATCAGTCAGGTTCTTGCCTCTTTCTGTCCATCTGTCAAGTCAAATATTCGAAATCTTGGAGTAATATTTGACTCTTCACTGGGCCTTGACTCTCATGTAAAATCTTTGTCTCGTTCCTGTTTCTATCATTTAAGAAACATATCTAAACTGCGACATATGGTTTCTTCAGCTGAACTGGAAAAACTCATTCATGCATTTGTGTCATCACGCTTAGATTACTGTAATTCCCTGTTTACTAGTTTGGATAAATCATCGCCCTCTCGCCTCCAGGCAATACAAAACGCAGCAGCCAGACTACTTACTCGTTCTACCAAGCATGTTCACATCACTCCCATCTTATATTCTTTACATTGGCTCCCAGTAGAGTTTAGAATTCACTTTAAAATTCTTGTTTTAACATACAGAGCACTAAATGGCTCCAGATTATTTATTCAAGCTTCTTATAAAATACACTGCTGCTCGTCATCTCCGCTCACAGACTCAGAGTCTGTTGGTTGTCCCCGTACACGACTGAAGACAAAAGGGGGCGGAGCCTTTCAGTCTGTTGCACCAAGGCTGTGGAATAGTTTACCACTACAACTATGTTTGCTTGACTCTGTGGATATTTTTTAAAAAGCAGTTAAAAACTTTTCTGTTCAAACAAGCCTTTTGTTGATCTACATATTTTATATTTTTTACATTATTTACATTTGAGCTTTTACATTGTGTATAATGTCTATTGATTGTATTGTTTATTTTAGTATTTGTGTACAGCGCTTTGTGACTGTTTGTCTGTGAAAAGCGCTTAATAAATAAAGTTTACTTACTTTTTACTTACTTACTATATCCCACAGGTTCACTTCCATTGTAGATGAGAAGGTTACTGCCCTGTGCTTTGGGTTGTTGTAAAGGTCCTGCCTGTTGTTTGCATTTATAGTACATCTGGAAAATATTCACAAGGCATCCCCTGTTACACATTTTGTCAGCCTTGTTCCAAATTGATTACATTTACTTTTCACTTTACAAGTCTAAGCACAATATCCATTAAAGACAAAGTGAAACATGTCTGAAGTTGCAAATTTATTAAAACTAAAACCCCAAAATATAACATGTACATAATTATTCCCAGACTTTGCTGAATATGTTTTTGAAGCACCTGTGGCAGCCTCAAGTCGTTGTGAGTGTGATGCTACAAGCTTAGCACAGCTATCTTTGGGCACTTCTCTCATTCTTCTTTGCAGAACCTCTCAAGCTCCATCAGGTTGGATGGAGTCACCAGGTGGGGACTCTATTGTCCCACCCTACTGTGCTACTGGCAGACTTACACACGAGCAACGACAGAACCCAAGTGGTGTTCTCTTATTGGACCTGCCAAACACAGAAGTCCAATAACATGTGTTTGGTCCAATAATTTGTTTTGAACAAACCACATTTGTCGAAGCAGAGTCTGTGGACAAGGGTGGTGATTCACCCACAGGGGCAGAACTTTGTGCCATCAGAAACTGAATCTGAATAAGTTAAATTCGAATTTGAATTGCTTGAATTGAATCTGAATTGCAACTTGAATAAATGCTTTTAAAAACTGAATATGAATTAGCCTAATATGGAATTCAATTTATTGGTTTGAAAATGATCATCACTAAACTGAAATTGAATTTTATATTTTGAAAATGAATTCATTTGCTTTGAAACTGTATTTCAATGACAACTTGAATTCTAGTAGAATTCCTCTCAGAGCTCTGTATGCTTGCCTACAGTACGGAAACATGCAAAACGGTGTCCAAACCTTTGTATTTTAGCTTTATTTATGTCTTACACAGCATCCCAACTCTTTAGCTAACTTAATAACTTTAGCTAAAGTGAATAGTTAGTCTAATTCATTAGTGCAGCATTACTGGATCACCTCTGTTTGAAGTGATATTATATTAAAGCTTTATGAAGTCTGTCTGTACAGGACATTTTCATATGTTCTGTAGTGAAATGTCTCAATGCATGCTCAACCATACAGGTAAAGAAATCCCAAAAGGTTGATTCTGTTCATCAGTGCTGTTTATAAGGTTTCCAATCTTATAAACAGTACATTTGCATAATGACAGAAACTAGCACCCCTGAATGAA
This sequence comes from Perissodus microlepis, assembly GCF_051167445.1. Classification (NCBI taxonomy): domain Eukaryota; kingdom Metazoa; phylum Chordata; class Actinopteri; order Cichliformes; family Cichlidae; genus Perissodus; species Perissodus microlepis. Next base: position 36,133,975 of record NC_140480.1, read on the forward strand.
CAATGGGCTGGGAGGTCTCTTTAAGATCATTAATATGCAAATTGTCATGACCAGTGATCAATGTCCATGAGTACCATTGACAGAGAGTTGGGGAATGGCTGCAATCACAGAATTGTAAGATCTCGTTTCAGAGATGGTCTTTCCCTCCTTGACTTCACGCTCAAACCAGCGTTCCTCCCTGTCCAGGATGTTACATCCTCATCATTGAAAGTGTGAATAGACTGCAGAGTCCTGGCCCGAAGAAGTCACTTGGATGAGTGACGAAAATGTCCAGATGAACGGAACCAAGTGTATGTGATGTGACCCTATGTATCACTGGCTGCCCTTCATGTCCACAGTTTGCTTCAGTCTCCACTGTTTTTCTTAAAAGAGATTTCATATATAAGAAAACTGTTTCTGTCTTCAAAACTTCACACTTTTTTGTGTGTAATTTTTTACTGCCACACTGTAACTGCTAATACACTCAGACGTACATGTCAAGTTCAGTCTTACGAGTTAGATGTTCTGAGTTAACACCAGAAAATCAGATAGCAGTGTCAAAACCATGCCAGCAATAGCACCTATAATTATACATGCCCTTAGCCTGTTGGCCTTTTCTGCCACGCTTTAATCACAGATCGTCTGTGCCGATTTAAATTAGGTTGTTTTTTTGCCTCAGAAATTACTAGAATGAACATCATCATTATCCCATTTCACCTCTAAATCACTTTCACTCCCCCTGACCGCACTCAAAACAGCTGCAGCCTCTGGAAAGTGGTAAAACAGTACTTAGGTTTTAAATTAGTGGCTTTACTGAAGGAATGAGTTTGTGTTATTCTAACAAACGGCCAGGCCAGCACTTTCAGAGGGTCGACGATGTGGAGATTATCTTTTATTTTACAGTAAGTATATGAGAAACAAATGTTGTTCTGTGCATTGACTTAACATTAAATTGTAAAGTGCGAGCACCAGCTAGTGTTTCAGTTTCACTTGTTAAAGACAGATAAAGAAAGACAATGTTTTTGCAGAATGATTTTAAATGCTGGAGCTGTTTCATCCCTGTTAACAATTTATTTTAATTTCTTCCAGCTGAGCAGATCCGTGGGTTCAGCTTTGCAGCAAGATGAAAATCAAACAAACTCAGTCTGCACATTAATGTCTGAGTGTTTTTAATTCTGTAACCCTGGCAAGAATTAAAATGTAGAACAAGATCAGTTTTGTAAAAGATTCTGTAAATTCTTTTTTTTAAAATCATCTTTTCCCACTTCTTGTCTAAATCACTTTCTCCGTGAAAAAAGCCACAGCAGAAAATGCTGGACTTTGACTTTTAATTGGAGGTTTGCATGTTTTCACAGCGCTCAGTGCCGTTCAGATCTGTCCATAAATGTGGACCTTGTATTTGGGTGAAGACAGCAACAATGTGTTTGTTGAATAATGACGACAGAAAAGCAACAGGAAAAATACCCCAAATAAATCAAATGTGTAGCGTTACCCCCTGTAAAGAGGAGCTGAAAGTAGCTTCTTTCTGTTTGTTTCCTAAAGTAAAGCTTGAACATTTGTTTTCATGAAACCATGTTTGAGAGATGCAAAGCTCAATCATAACTGGACTTTTCTAACACATCTCCAACACTCTGTCACTGGTTTGTGGTCACCCCTTTTCTAATGATGTTTTCATCAAGCTTGGGCTCCACTGACCATAACAAGGTTAAGTCTTTATACCTGCCCATAGCTGTCTAATCCAATATGTCAACTCTGAAAACAAAGCCTCTGTCTGCTGGTTGTGCTCTATGCCTTTTCTTGCACCCAAAATGGTTGTAACATTCATTTATGTGGAAAGACAAGAAGACTCTATCAGGACAAATGCATGTTTGGCTTGGCTGCATGAAGCTGTGAACAGAGTAACTAACTGTTTCAAGCCGGGCCATCAGTGATGCTATTTGAATGAAACAAAGAAGAAACTCACTGAGCTGTTGTTAATCCGATTCACTGGAGCCAAGTGAGAACAGTAAAGTTTTACAGTGAACTGAGTTTGCATCATTTTAGATCTAGTCATATTTTTACACAGAGGTAATCCTAGAGTGAAAATGACATTGTCTACCAAATCTCCAACCATTATGATAGATTATGAGTTTCTACTAGAAGAGTTTGTCATGATATCATTCTGTCTCATTCATCTGGCTTGCAGATCAGAAAAAAACACATCCCGTGACAGTGTTGGTGGCAGATCATTGTGTGACCTGTAAATTTGACCCGATTTGATGATTGCAGTGTAGTGCATTATTAGTTATTAGGACCTGGGTCTTCGGACCCAGGGTTCTTGAGTAGTTTATGGACTTGTGTTTATGTGCTGCTCTGTCTTAGTCTGGCGGTCCCTGCTGGGTGTGTTTGTCTGGTGCTGCTGTCCCTCGTTTCCATGTTTGTGTGTATAGGTGTGTGTGAGTGTTCGAAGGACCAGTTTACAGGCACCTTTAGGCCTGGTGGGTGGTCACACCTGAAGCGGATGATGACACACACCTGCTGCTGATCAGCCTCGTCTGGAGGGAGCTACTTTAGAGAGTGGCTGAGCTCCCATAAAGGTGGGATTGTTGTGTGTCTTCCCGTTAGTTTCCCTGCAAGCCAGTAAGTGTGAGCTTGCCACAGCTGTGGAGTTTACTGACGGCTGCGTCTGTGTTTTCTCACGAGGATTGCGGGAACAAGAGTGCAGTGAGCTTGAGGAGCGGAGTCACGGAGCACTGGCACTGGAGCGGGAACGCACTGGGGAGTTGTTGTTGGATTATTAGTTACTGCACTGTAAATAAACACACTGTCTACATCAAAGAGTCCTGCGTTTTGGGTCCTATTTCCCCGTACCCCACGGTCTGCCATCGCTGTCCATGGCATTAGTGGATTAATTTATGAGAAGAACCTTTCACATCCATCTGCCTTTTTTGTGACTGTAGCATCATGAGTAAAGAGTAAATGTGGCCTTTTGTTCTTTCGAAACAGCCCCTTCCCAGAGATCCAGTTAGCAAGACACACAGTGCTTAGCTCATTTTAAGTTAGCGGTTAAAAGTGATGGAGATGGTCTTGTTACAGTTCTTAGCATACAACAGGCATCCCATGGAGCAGGGTGCTACTTATTTTATCATCACAGATGCTCACTGTGCTTTAATTAATGATCATGGTAAACCACAAATGACTAGAAGCAACATTATAATTGTCACTTCACAAGTAAATCATTTCTCCCTGAAAACAACTGCAACCCAAAGCAGTGGCTCACTAAGTGGACTGCGGTACGGTGGATAGTACTTAACTTGTAGATGAGTGGCTTTGCTGTAGGACTGAAGATGTTTTTCACTGCTTCATGAGACATATCCTGCAGATTCCTTAAAGCTGCTGTGGCTTCACAGTTGCAAGTGTAACGCTCTGAATGGAGAAACAAGTGCAAATATCCAATTATTGCATGAAGAATGGGTCTTGAACTCTAAAGAGTGTGAGGTGTGCTAAAAGCTCAGTGCAGTGAACAGTGTTGTTTTTTACAGTTTTTTGTGGTTGAAAGAGTGAAGCTTCTGCTGCTTGCTAACCCTCACCGGAGCTATGGATAGAAACTAAAATATGTGAGTGCAGATACAATTAGCTGAAATTTGTGTCCTTCGATGGCGTTCATCTTTAGGGACAGTTTGAGAAGCAAACACAGAAGAAGGCGCACATTTGAGAATGGTTTTAAGGTACAGAGATGAACAAAAGACTAGGCCACAGGTATAGCCAATCACAACACCTGTGTCCCGTCAAATCTACACATTCAACTCTTTATTATTATTATCACTGTCTCAAAAAGTTTCCATTGTGTTCTTTATACAATCATGTTACTGTCAGAAAACCACAACTCGTAATATACCTGTTACTGTAATATGCAGCCAAGAGAAGTGCTCTGTTATAATTGCATCAAACTCAGTTTAGATAGGAAAATGTGTCAGGCTCTGATTCTGCTTCAGTGTCATTCAACCATTGATAGGACAGATTCAACAGAAAACTGTATACGTATGTAGAATAAATAGTAAAATCATTTAAAAAAAGCAAAGTACTGAATAAAATAAAAATAATGAACCTTAACAACTAAATAAATAATAGTCCACAATGTGTGGCAGCGAATAGCAGCGGCTTAGTGCTCCGTGCACAGACACACATACACACACACAGTGAGACATGTTACGGTGGCGTAAGCTGTTTGATACCGAGAGTTAGCATAAACAGATCGGGCATTAAAATGTTAAGGGTGAGCTCCTATCAGCTGGACAAATTAGGGAATTGGAGGTTTGAACTCAAATCAATAAACGTGGAAACCAAGGGAAAGATCTGGCCTGATTGTTTCTTTTATATTTACATCGTTTGCTATCAAGATCAAAGTTGGTCTCACTTAGCCATCCATTCCTTATCATTCTCAGGCCATCCCAATCCTTATCACCCCCCTCCTCCCCATTACACCCGGCCTGTGTTTGAGTATGTCACAGGCTGATAGCATTGACTTCAGGAATCACTCCATCTCATTCAGCAGTTCCCACAGGCTCACCACAAAAGAAAAAAAAAAACATACACACTTTACACTGACCACAAAAGAAAAAAATAGACTTCACTCACACCATGAAAAGAAAAAAGCCAACTCTTTATCTTCCCTAGCTGAGCCAAACAATCCAAAGTTTGACTTGTTTCACCACCACCTCCCTTTAGTTTGTTTCTCGGGTACAGTGTAGTCCTGGTCTGCCTCTTTCTTTTGTTCAGAAACACATCTTTGATGGGCATATTTGATTGCTGCCGGAAGTGAACACAAGGCAGAAAAATGTGGGGAGTTTACAGAGAGCTGTTGTTAGCACAGTATAATAGAGAAAAATGGGAGAAAAACGATAAGTGGAAATGTACAGACTAAACAGGCCTAGAGTGTGTTGGTGAAACAAAGCTGGAATACGTGAAACATTGCACAGTCTCACTGCTTCTGTTTGCACATGTACGTGTGAAAGCTATCACAGAGGATTTTCTACCAGCACATTAAAAAGATTTAAAGGACTAAAAAGTTTGAAAGTGTTTGTCAGACATTCAAGATTTATTTCCAAGTTTGTTTGTGCTGATATAGTGAAAAAATCAAAGTTTAAAAAAAGTGTTACCAGTGGTTTTTTAATCTACTAAAAACTCCAAGAGCCAAATTCATTGTTAGCCTGCGACGACTGTTCACGCACTGAAAGCAAAATGTTGTAGGTAAATTAATTTTGGCTTAGGGTTAATGTTCTCTGCTTTTGCAGGGCCCACCATATGTGCTACAGAGGCATCAACCTGACAACAAAGCAGCTCAGTTTTAATTTGTTTGTTTAAAACTATTCTAAACTGAAGCAAACGAAAAATCAAACCTAAGTTTAAAATGAATAGAAAAGAAAGCCTGCATGAGGTGTGACCTATAGGTGACATGAGAAAAGATTGGCCTTTAAAGTTATGCAATTGCTTTACCCTAAATAATTACCTAGATATCAATTTAGCCTGATACCACCATCAGCTAACTAGTGCTTTGCATCAGTTAAAGCTTCAGCTGCCCTTATCCCATGCAGTTGTACCATTTTTAAAATTAGCTTTGTGCTCAGACTCAACATCAAGCAGAGATAGTTGTGCCTTTTGCTTTAGATGGAGTAGACTGTACTGCTTATTTGGAAAATAAAATTTATATAAATGGCCAAATTGACTGTACTTTGGATGAATGGAGGATATGATCTTTAATTTGTAAAGAATTACCACAGGAATGCCATTTACTTTGAAAATGTAAAAACAGGCTGATAGGTCAGTCTGAATAAATGAATGTGAGGGAAGCCAAAAACATGCAGCTCACAACAATGCAGAGTGGGGTTTCAAAGAATTCCAGTACTGACTCAAAGAATTCTGACTGGTAATTTTAAAGGTTCTTCTTTCTTAAAATAGTTCAGACTTGCTGGGTGTGCAGTGTCAGCAGGCTGTGAAATATGACTCATAGTCAGATTGTTTACTGCAAGCTTGACAGCCCTCATATTTTACTAGATAGCCCACTTTTTAATAAAGACCAAGTGCCCTGTAATGTAAATGCAGTCTTTCATTTACACCACAGACACTATGGTATGTAGGTATTATATTATCTTACAGTCAGTGGTTCATGTTTATAAGTTTAGACTGCTTCTTTCTGTTTGTGACAAACAGTGGTAAAAAAAAATGAAAATGAAAAATAAAAGACGGGTCCTCCATTATTTTTATCTGATTATGTTGAATCATGCATCAGTATTTTATCTTTAGTCTTTGCAGTCATCTATTTTGGCTTGTAACATTGTATTGTAACATTGCATCTCTTTAATGTACTCTGAGATGTTAAGAAAAATGATATCTGCAAGCTGTTTATTAACAATAAATTAGTTTTATCAGTTGAGTGTTTAGATGTTATTGTGTTTTTGACAATTGAGAGAGATTTTGTAATTATTCTAATCATAACAGGAGGCTAATGTAAACCAGTCTTTGTAAACAGGTAACAGCGTGCATATGAATCATGTGTATTTCGGGTCTCAGAACATCAGACACTCTCACCTGGGTGTCACCCTATAAACCTAGGATATATCACTGATGATGTGTCATAGCGCGTCCATCGGATCTTTCAACTTTTTAGTCTGGCTCCACCATTTACTCCCAATGAACAGTCTACATGACAACCAAGAACAGTTTGGTGACCACTGGAAAGACAGATGACAGCAGGGAAAAAAATGGTTAGCAGCCGAACTGCATCTTTCATGAGAAAAACAAAACAAAAAGCAAGCTACATAGGCTTCTGCTTGATGCAGAAGCAGAAGCCTGCAGAAGCCTAAGATGCAGCACACATGATTTGACTCTGGTCAGACGCAGGAGGTGTCCGGCCTGGTTTGATCCCCACACACCCCAGCAACTCCAAGAATCAAAGTACTCTGAGTCATATGTCTACTTCTGGGTTCATTCCTGTGCCACTCATGACATTAAGATCTGGTCTGACATGGACCCAACAGACTCACTCCGAGCCACGGTAAGATCGCAGGGAGTTTTATTGGGAACTCATGAGCAAGCATTACAATATTTGGATAAACAGTGCCAGGCAATTAGAGGCTCATAGAAAGAAATGTTCTCGGTAGTAAAAGACATTCACGCTGTGCTCACCCCTGCCACTTCCCGTGTTCTGACGACCGGGACAGTGCCGGCTGATGCTGCTGAAGTGGTCGTTTCGTACCCAGCACTGGCACCGTCAGCGGCCATTTTTCTGGATGCCGTTTTGCACACACAAGAGCTGTATCACGGGGAGTTAAGTGGCTGCAGTGGGTTTCTGATGAAGTGCTCCCTGGTGTTCTCTCGTTCCTCTCCAGTCTTTCCCCAAAGACGTTGTTGTAGTGAGCTTATGGAGGGGAAAAGCGCTGGCATGGGCCGAGACATTTTTTACTTTCTGACCCATTGAGTTTTGTCCCTATGATGTTTTCCTGGTGGAGCTGAAGAAAACCTTCACTCACCCAGTTTCTAAGGGCAGCACCGCGAAATGTTTTTTGAACCTCCAGCAGGGCAACAGAAGTGTCGCTGAGTTCGTGATTGAGTTTTGTACTGTGGCTGCTGAGACAGGCTGGCCTGAGTAGGCATTGCAAGGAGTATTTTTGCAAGCATTGAACGACAAAATGAAGGATCAGCTCACCTCCTGTATGAGCCTCCCTCATTTGAGGAGTTAGTGTCACTAGCCTTGCATATCGATAATCGGTTAAGGGAAGCCGAGAAAGGCATCCGGCACCCTCGGTCAGGCCTCCTCGTCCTCTAGACCCCGTGTCCTCCTCCCTGTGAGGCTCAACTACCTTCAGACCTCTCATGCTCTCCAAGCATTTGTGGACTCCAGTTATGAGCAAAATTTAATAGACATGGATCTAGCCCGACAGCTCGGTTTTCCTTTGGTGCCTCTCAAGCCTCCCATTCTTGCCTCTGCTCTCGATAACAAGGTTTTTGCCTATATCACTCACAAAACCGAACCCATGCAGCTAATCACATCCGGCAACCGTTGGGAAACAACTCTCTTCACGTTTCCATCCCCAGACACTGCGCTTATCCTTAGTTTTCCCTGGGTGGAAAAGCACAACCCACACCTGGAGTGAACTACTGGCAAGGTACTTAACTGGAGTTTAATGTGTCATTCTGTCTGTTTGCACTCAGCTCTACCCTCAGTTTCCAGCTCCTCAAAGCCCTCATCAATGACGTGAAGAGATTTTTCTCAGTCAGATTTTGTTCGTTTGCCTATATGACATTCTCATTTTCTCAAACTCTCTGTCTGAGCATAAGGTCGATGTGCGCTGTGTCCTCCAACAGCTTCTAGAAAATTGCCTATATGTCAAAGCTGAAAATGTGAATTTCATGCCTCCACAGTCTCTTTCCTGGGTTTTGTGATTTCAGGGGGACAGGTGAAGACGGACCCAGCAGTGCTGGATTCGGGCAGTCGCTGAGTGGCCAGTTCAAGAAACATGGAAACAATTACGTTTTCTAGGGTTTGCTAATTTCTACAGGCGGTAGAAACTACAGTAAGGTAGCCACTCCTCTCACCAAACTCACGTCTCCCAAATTACAATTTGTGTGATCCCCAGGAGCCGATGCAGCTTTTTCTAAACTGAAAACTTTGTTCAGAACTGCGCCAGTGTTGGTGCACCCCGATACCACACTGATTTTTGTGGTGGAGGTAGACACTTCCAACGCTGGGGTTCACAACACTCAGGACCAAATGGCATCTCCAACCCTGTTCTTTTTTCTCTTGACGTTTATCTCCATCCTGAGTGCAATTAGGTGCCATGTGTTAGAGGAAGCTGAACATCCGTTCGTCATGAGGACGGATCATAAGAACTTGGTTTACCTTGGTTCAGCTAAGAGGTTAAACTCTCACCAAGCACGCTGGTCTTTAATCAGTTTCCTTTCAATATTTTTTATCGTCCTGGGTCTAGGAATGTCAAACCTGATGCTCTCTCACAACAGTTTTCTCTGGACTCCAGTTCCCTGACTCCGGCCTGTGTATTGCCAGCCAAGGGAGAGTGGAGGCTGGCTCGTTTTGGCTGCCGCTGCTCTCTCTATATACTTAATATACTTATTGCTTAGTATAGCTACAAAGGTTTGTTTTATTCCCTGAACCTATATTGTCTGCCAGGTAAAGTGCTTCTCTGCCTTACCTGTTTGGCTGGCGTGCTTTTGGACATGTTTACTGTCCGCTGTTAACATCAGCTGTCAGCCACTGGTCTGTTTTCGGACAGCCAGATTCTGGACATTATAACATCATGACTGCTAAGGTCTTGTTCTTCCGGGCTCTTCTCGCTGGGTTTGTTCTGCAGTCCGTACTCTGGCCTGTCTCCTCCACTCTGAGGTACACAGCATCAGAACTACTGTATCTACGCTTCCAGCAACCCCTCAGCCCTTCCGCCAGCTTTACTGCTGCACCCGGACATCACCTGGCAGACGAAATTATAGGATCGACAGCAGGGACCCAATACCATCCCTGTGGTCATCTCACCACTGCAGTGCTAGGAATCCTGGTGGATGGACTGCTGCCCTTGCCAGGTTGGCTTGCAAAGCTAGCAACGACTATCTTGTCTCCGTTGGACTGTTAAATATCCAATCCCTCTCCAGCAAGGGACCTCTTGTCTGTGATCTTCTTAATGATCATAAACTTGACTTTCTATGTCTGACGGAGACCTGGCAGCGTCCAAATGATTTCGCCGAACCCAATCTGACCACTCTGCCTGGATTTGTTTACACCTGCCAACCCCGTGTGTCAGGACGTGAGGGTGGCCTTGCGATCCTGTACAACAGCAAATATAAGTTATCCTCATATCTGCTCCTGCCTGCTCCTCATTTTAATCCATGATGTTACAAATTATTGGACCAATTCCCACAGTGCTAGTTGCTGTTTAGCGTCCACCTAAACCCAACCCTGACATTTTATCTGATTTTTCTAACTTTCTTGCTGAAATCCTACTCTTATCTCCAAACATACTACTGCTGGGCAATTTTAATATTCACATGGACAGCGCATCAAATTCATCCACAAGAGATTTTATATCCTGTCTTGACAATTCTAGCTTACACCAATATATGGACGTCTCCACACACTCTAAAGGACATATTTTGGATCTTGTTTGCTGTGCTGGTGTCACCCCAAAGAACTGTGCTATATTGAATGTGCCTTTTTCAGACCATAAATTAGTTTTATTCAGCGTTAGTCTCCCACTGTACAAAAATAAATAAAACCGCTCAATTACTTTTAGAAATATTTGGGGCATTGATCTATCAGCTCTTTCCCATGGCATTAATAATTTACCTACAACTGATGCCTCAGCTTCCATAGAGGACCTGGTATCTCACTATAACAACAGACTTATCAACCTTGTTTCTTTCTCTCGCTCTGCCCCATGCTATTCATCTGAACTTCGCCAACTTAAAGCTACTGGACGCTGCCTGGAACGTCTCTTTAGGAAAACAGGACTTACTATTCATAAGGACATGTATCTCAGTCATATGCAACATTATAAAGAAGCTTTAACATTTATCATGCTAAATCTGCTAACTACACTTCTATTATTGAGTCTGCTGAAGGAAACACATTTTGTTTTTACATTACACAATATTGTTGTTAACCTCCAGATACCATACATACTCACTCTGCTGCAGTTTGCAACAAATTTATGGACTTTTTTTATCCCAAGATTGAGAATCTTCACCAACAATTGCCCTCGTCATGTGATATGGTCAATTGTTCTATCTGCATTTTTTGTCCTACTCAACGGTAATAATAATAATGGATTGCATTTATATAGCGCTTTTCGAGACCCTCAAAGTGCTTTACAATTCCACTATTCATTCACTCTCACATTCACACACTGGTGGAGGCAGCTACAGGTGTAGCCACAGCTGCCCTGGGGCCGACTGACAGAAGCGAGGCTGCCATATCGTGCCATCGGCCCCTCTGGCCAACATCAGTAGGAGGTAGGGTGAAGTGTCTTTCCCAAGGACACAACGACCAGGACAGACAGAGCTAGGGATCGAACCGGCAACCTTCCGGTTACAAGATGAGCTTCCCAACCCCCTGAACCCCTGTCATCGTCTCTATCCAAATTTGAACTTCCTACAATAATTCAGCTCTCTTCCTTAATTACTAAGTTAAAGTCATCATCTTGTAAACTTGATCCACTGTGACTAATCTTGTTAAACTTTCACTCCCCTCTCTTGGTCCCCGGTGTTGAGAAATTATATTTTCCAGAGCTTATTTAGTGCTATAGCTTGCTTTATGCATTTTAATAACAGGTCAATTTAGGAGAAGGCTGTGAGAGAGAACTAGGTCAGAGGGTGACAGGTTGCCTTAGCAACAGAGGCTTAAGTTAGTGGAAGCTTAAAAATACAGGAAACCAGTACAGAGAGAAAAAGCGGAAGTAACACACACACACACACGCATCAAGTCAGGCCAGAAGGAGTTGTTTTTATCAAAACTATGTGTGACATGTAAAGGACCAAAAATAACACCTATATGATACACATTTGGCTTCTAATGCTAGAGATCTGCAAATGGCTTTGGGGTGTGCACGTCTCTCACTTCCGGAAGATGACTGAATAACATAATTCTAAATACTTTGACCAACTGAGTCGTGTTCTCTCTGTCCAGTAAAAGAATAAAAAGAACGGGATTCAATACCGGATTGCTAATATCGTACGTTCCTCTCTTATATCTGGTTCTGTTCCTTCTCTTAAAACTGCTATAATAACCCCAATACTGAAAAAGAATGGTTCAGACCCTTCCAATTTAAATAATTTCAGGCCAATTTCAAATCTCCCTTTCTTAGCCAAAATTCTGGAAAAGATAGTGGCTCCACAGGTTCATCATCATCTCACTGGAAATAACTTGTACGAACAGTTTCAGTCCGGCTTCCGTTCATGTCACAGTACAGAAACAGCTCTAGTAAAAATCACTAATGATCTTCTGCTTGCAGCTGACTCTGGACGCATCTCCATCCTCATTCTCCTTGACCTTACAGCAGCTTTTGATACTATCTCCCACTGCATCTTTCTTCAAAGATTAGGATCTACTGGCATCAATGGTACAGCACTCGCCTGGTTTACCTCTTATCTCTCTGGCCGCTCACAGTTTGTTCAATTACTCCCTCACAGATCAGCATCTACTCCAGTTAATTCCGGTGTACCCCAAGGCTCTGTCCTGGGTCCTTTACTTTTTATCATCTATCTCCTACCTCTAGGTAATATTTTCAGGAAGCATAACATCCAGTTTCACTGCTACGCAGATGACACCCAGCTCTGCCTATCCTCCAAACCCACAGCTACTCTCCCACCCACATCCATTTCTGACTGTTTAAGTGAAATCAAGGTCTGGTTTACTCACAACTTTCTTAAATTTAATAAAACAGAATTCATTTTAATAGGCACCAAATCAAAACTGACCACAGATCCAACCAGTCTTTTATTATCCATTGATAACTCTCCCCTCAGGTTAAGAGTCTTGGTGTCATCCTCGATAGCACTCTGTCCTTCACAGCACATATAAGTAATATCACTTGGTCTTCCTACTTTCGTCTTCGTCCCTCACTCACTCCACACAGTACCGCCATACTTGTAACCGTGCTCCTCCATATTTTTCTGATCTTCTCCATACATACTCACCCCTTCGTACACTCCGCTCTTCTCCAGCTTCCCTTCTGTCTGTTCCACCTGCTCGCCTGACTACCATGGGACTCAGAGCCTTTAGTTGTTCTGCCCGGAGACTTTGGATGCACTTCCACCAGATCTCCAGACCACACACTGTCTTACCACTTTTAAATCACGTCTCAAAAGTCATCTATTCAGAATTGCACACCCTTGATTCTGTCTTAGTCCATTTTTACCTTGCTTAGCTTTTATACTTTCATGCTTGTTTGTTTTTCCCATTTGCCTTATGTTAAAATTGCTATATTTTACTATACTGTATTGTTGGTCCTGTTTTGTACTATTGTAAGGTGACCTTGAGGCGCTTATAAATAAAATATATTATTATTATTATTATTATTATTATTATTACCTGTTTCATTGGGAGTCTTTCTCGGGACATGAGCAAATTATCTGGCGGCATCTCCTATGGAACAGGATGGGAAAGAATATGTGGCGGCCTGTACCATCTGCGCACAGTGTCACGGTTCACCAGGGCAAACTGTGGGGATGAGAGGAAGGAGGACCCAAAATGCAGGACTCTACGATGAAGGCAGTGCGTTTATTTACAGTGATGTAACAATCCAAACAACAATAAATCCCCAGTGCGATCCCGACTCCCGTTCCGTGTCTTCTCCCTACTCCTGTGCTCCGTGCTCGGTCTCCGCTCCTTGTGTACAGCCTGTTTGCTGCTTGTTTCCACAAATCCTCCTGGGAAACACACATACAAAGGCAGCTATGAGTACCTTTACATAACGGCAGACTGGCACTTACTTCGCACATTTACTGAAAACTGACGGGAAGTCACTCAATGATCCAGCGTCGCGGAGCTCTGAGCCACACTGCTTTGTAGCTCCCCAGACGATGCTTGATCAGCTCCAGGTGTGTGATCATTTCCTTAGTTGTGGCCAGCCACCTGGCAGGGCTCTTTTCCAGTCTTATTGTTCAAAGTGCCTAAAGTGCTACACATTTATTAAATGCTTTATGTATTACTGTTGGGTCTGTACCTATAATATATAGCGCCTTGAGGCAAGTAGTTTATGTTTTAATGGCGCTATAGTTGCCATCGGGAATAATAGATATGCAATGCAGACTCAGCCTGAGAGTGAGACTCGAAGCTGAGATAGTTGATCACCTGGGTCCAGGTGAGACAGGCATCAAAGGTATTAAGGAAAGTGGGAGGCAAAGAGTAAGCATCTTAGTCGCAGCTACACTGACCAGGAAGTGCAGACCACACCTGGGTAAAGTTGGGTATGGTTAGTCCTGGAGATTACTCTACAGCAGGGGTCCCCAATCCCACTCCATGAGGGCCGGTGTCCCTGAAGGTTTTAGATCTCACCCTGGGTCAACACACCTGAATCACATGATTAGTTCATTACCAGGCCTCTGGAGAACTTCAAGACATGTTGAGAAGGTAATTTATTTATCCATTTAAATCAGCTGTGATGGATCAAGGACACGTCTAAAACCTGCAGGGACACCGGCCCTCGTGGACTGGTATTGGGGACCCCTGCTCCACAGCAGCGGTCCCCAACCCCCGGGCCACGGACCGGTATGGTTTTCAGGGTTTTTATTGTTAACTCGGTTTCCCTGGGTCTTTTCCGGTGTTGTAGTTGTGTGTCTTATTTTGAAAGAAATATGTACACGTTACCATAATGACCAGAGAGGATGTTACTCTCAATGTTGTCAGTGCATTTCAGGAGGACGCTGCTGATAGAGTTACACAATTACACAGTGAATTCACGTTTATTATTATTTTTACAAAATACCACAGTTTTTGTCTCAGTCGTATCGTTTTATTTTGTTGTATTTATCCGCCACACCTTAAAGGCCAGTCTATGAAAATATTGGGTTTTTGTTTTTTTTGTGTTTTTGCATGTCCCGTTTAGATCTTTAGCCATCATATTTGTTGTCTGAAGGCCAACAAAGATACCCAGCGGATTGACTTTACCAAGTGGAGTCGTATTGGTCCATTTGATTGACCTTTGTTGTTATTATTTATTTTATTTTATTTTCAGTTGTTACAGATGGGACAGACATGGCTGGGGGATAGGAAAGGGAGAAAGAAAGATGAAGGAAAAGAAAAACAGAGAGGAAGAGGGACGATGAGGAAGAACACTTAAAAAGAAAATAAAAATCCCGTGGATCACCTGTTGAGAGAAAAGAGAATAGCATAACAAACACAACACTATCGCATTAATTTAGTTAAGCGTAAATAATAGTAAATAGTCATGTCAAATGACCAGCGGATAAACTCTCAGGTTGGTAATAAATGTATTACATGTATAAGAAGAAGCGTCATGTTAACAAATGATAGCCGTACAGTAACTTTTATGCTTATTGTAGCTGTTAGCTAAAAACGCTAATTTAGCGTAGTTTGCCCTGAATTCAGCTTTGACAAACAAATATGATCGACTGTTTCTAGTAGAATTCCAAAGATGCCATCTTGTACCCTGTCAGAGCCCTGTATGCTTGCAGAGACCCCTACAGTAGGGAAACATGCAAAACGGTGACCAAACCTTTGTATTTTAGCTTTATTTATGTCTTACACAGCATCCCAACTCTTTAGCTAACTTAATAACTTTGGCTAAAGTGAATAGTTAGTCTAATTCATTAGTGCAGCATTACTGGATCACCTCTGTTTGAAGTGATATAATGTGATATACAGCTATCACTGAAACAGCAAACTTTGTAAATAAGCAAACAACACTTCTCATTCTCTAAACGTTTGTCCACAGCTGTAGATTACACTATCAGTGCTTGTTCACGCTTGACAATAATTACATTTCTAAATTTACTTTGTGTATTTACAGGTAAACAATATCTAATATTTTATCTAAATGACTGCTTTGTCTTTGAAAAGGTGAAGAGCCTGAGGCCGGTGACAGTCCAGTTCTACTCCAAGTACATCCTTACAGTGGCTCACAGGACAAGGCCACATTCCTGTCCTTCCAGAAGAGAAGAGAAACTTCAGAGTCTTCATGCAGTCCAACCACACCTGTCATGTTCCGTATGACAGGGGTCTCAAACTCCAGTCCTCGAGGGCCGGTGTCATGCAACTTTTCCATGTGTCCCTGGTGCATCACACCTGAATCCAATTAGTAGGTCATTAGCAAGAGTATAGAACTTGACTGCATGCTGAGGTGGCAACCCCTAACTCCACTCAAGTAAATGTAAGTAAATGTATGTATTTGGAAACATATACTTCTAAAATACTTTTATTGCACCATGTTCATTCACTCATGAGCTGCTGTAACATGAATCAAATGGCTGAATTGCCAACTCAGCATGCAGTCAAGTTCTATAGTCTTCCTAATGACCTACTAGGTGTGTTGCAACAGGGACACATGGAAAAGTTGCAGGACAGCGCCCCTCGAGGACTGGAGTTTGAGACCCCTGCCGTATGTTGTTCATCCAGTTTTCTACTCCACAGTTACAGCATGTCTGACTGCCTTTTTTTTTGCATATGCAAAAATATATGAGTTTAAGCATGTGATGACTAAGGCCTTCCATTATGGTGTTTGTCATCACGTCACAGACATCTGGATGATCATTTGGAATAAACAAAAAACTAAAAACTTGTTACTTCATCTTTTATCTTTATTATTATTATTATTATTGTTCTTATTTTATATTTTTCATTGTTAGTCCTTTCCAACTTCTTTCCCTCTTCCATGTTACTGTGTCAGCTTGCCAGCGGAACAGAAAGTAAGGAAATCCAAAGTGCCATTAAAACCAGGAGAGGTTCTTATATTTCAGAAGAAGGGATTAATTCAAAAGAAATGACCTCAATGCCATATTTTATTTAGGAACCCTAGAGAGCACTTTGCAAAATAACACATTCTTATAATTTCACCCTCAGATGAGCCAAGCTACGACTGTCAGGGAAGGTGATGTAGGTACAGAGCATGTGAGAGTGGTTAAGTTAATGTCTCTTGTTTTTGATCAAATCCGATTATTTTTTTGTCTGCTTGTTCACACTACAAATAAAATGTGACAGCAAACGCGCTCTAGTGTGAACCCTCAAAGCGGCCCGCATGCGCAAAAGAAGACTTCACACACAACACGCTCTGTTTAGACCCAGAGCAAACAGTATTGTTTGACTGTTTCGGACTTTACGTTTCCCAATTTTGCTTTAAGTTATAAAGTTATTTTGTTATTTACATATGGCCTAATAATGATCCTTATTGCTGTTTTAGAGGAGCGGTGCTTCAAAGGATAGTTGCAGATTTCTGTCAGAATCTGCAGATTATACAGTACAAATAAAATATTCAGGTTTCTCCAACGCTGTCTTCCCAACAGTTTCACTAACATCTACACTGGATGGCCAGGAAGCGTTCGCGATGTCTTCTCCGGCACTGATAATTGGCGACTCTCTTGTGTCAGTGACGTAAAAGACTGATTTAATGCGACATGACCATTCAAACAGCAGTCGCTTTCTAAAACATCAGATATGTATCGAATTCAGTACCACCAGAGATGGGCAGTAACGCGTTACTTGTAACGCGTTGCTGTAATCTGATTACTTTTTTCAAGTAACGAGTAAAGTAAGGGATTACTATTGCAAAAACGGTAATTAGATTACCGTTACTTTCCCGTAGGAACGCTGCGTTACCGTGATTTTTTGCGAGAATGTCTCATGACAATGACGTAAGCGAGTGTGACGTTTGTGACAACAGCTGTGTGCAGATCAACAGTGGATCATGTATCGAGTGCGGGAGAGAGTATGAGCGTGCAGCGTTTAAAGCGTGGAAGTACTGACCTTACTTTGAGTTTGATTCCATAAAAAGTGACAAAAACATTAGTGTCCGTTGTGCGTGGGAAGAAAACTTCTTTTTACAGCGAAAAAAACCCTAAACAAGCACCGAGTGCGCTACGACATAATGGGAAATTCACAGAGAAACTCGCGGATTCTTCCACTGACTGCTGCGGCACACCTGCACCAGGGTAAACCTCCGCCTGCTTTACAGGTGAAAATAGAGCAACAGGACCGCTAGTCTTTGATTTTATTTATTTTCTGCTGTGTTTTACTTGCATCTATTTGAAAGACTGAGTGTAAACACAAAAAATATTTTATTTTATATGCTGGAATGTGCAGAAAATAGGTTTAAATGTTAAACTAATTTCTTCCAGTCAGAGAATGGTGCATATAATTTAATTTTTGCTTGATGCATAAAGTTAAAAGATTAAAACTAATAAAACAAGTTTTAAAAAGAGACTTTTCCATTTGATTACATTTTGTATGATGGATTATGTAGAAAAAGTAGAACTGGACTGAAAGATCTATCACTTTATCACCTATTCAGGTTGTAAATCGTGTTTTTAAAAAGTAACTAAGTAACTAAGTAATTAATTACTTTTGAAAATAAGTAATCAGTAAAGTAACGGGATTACTTTTTTGGGGAAGTAATCAGTAATTAGTTACTGATTACTTTTTTCAAGTAACTTGACCAACACTGAGTACCACATACGAAAGTGACCCAGGTCGGATTTGGAAATATCGGATTTGTGCCGTTCACACTGTCACACCATGATCGGATATGGGTCGCAGAGGGTCAAAAAAGTCGGATTTGATGCGCTTTCGCCTGCAGTGTGAACGTAGCCTAATTAAGCATGCACTCAGTACCCTAAGAATTATTATGGTAGTTAAACACAGTGATAGTCACATATAATATCACTTCAAACAGAGGTGATCCAGTAATGCTGCACTAATAAATTATACTAACTATTCACTTTAGCTAAAGTTATTAAGTTAGCTAAAGAGTTGGGATGCTGTGTAAGACATAAATAAAGCTAAAATACAGAGGTTTGGACACCGTTTTGCATGTTTCCCTACTGTAGGCAAGCATACAGGGCTCTGACAGGGTCCAAGATGACAACTCTGGAATTCTACTAGAAACAGTCGATCATATTTGTCAAAGCTGAATCCAGGGCAAACTACGCTTAATTAGTGTTTTTAACTAACAGCTACAATAAGCATAAAAGTTACTGTACGGCTATCATTTGGTAACATGACGCTTCTTCTTATACATGTAATACATTTATTACCAACCTGAGAGTTTATCCGCTGGTCATTCGACATGACTCCTGAAGTCTTAATTCAGCTCAAGATGCTGTAGATTCCCGTCAGTAACACTTTCGGTCCGCTAGTAAAACGCAGTTCTATTAATCTGCACTTATTACTCTTGAACCGGAACCGAAATTGAATTGTAGATCTGGAACTGAATGGTGAGAAGTGAATCTGAAATTATTCGAGAGCTAAATTTTTAAAGGATAAAATACGGTTTCAAAGCAAATGAATTCATTTTCAATTTAGTGATGGTCATTTTCAAACCATTACATTGAATTTCAAATTAGGCTAATTCAAATTCAGTTTTTAAAAGCATTTATTCAAGTTACAATTCAGATTCAATCCGAGCAATTCAAATTCGAATTTAACTTATTCAAATTCAGTTTCTGATGGCACAGATTTCTGCCCATATGTGTGGGTATTAAAGGAACTGCACTTGAATGGTTCAGATCTTATTTAACTGATGGAAGTTTTTCTGTCAGGTTCAGTGGCTCTTCATCCACACACCCCCTCCCCCCCTTTACATTTGGGGTCCCTCAAGGATCTATCCTGGGTCCAGTACTCTTTTCCCTTTACATGCTCCCATTAGGCTCTATTTTCAGGAAACATGGAATCTCAATTCACTGTTATGCCGATGATTCTCAAATTTACTTTCCTCTTAAAAAGAATTCTACGGACTCTCTAAAAGTTTTGCTAGACTACCTTGATGACATTAAATCATGGTTTGCATTACATTTTTTGAATGTAAATGACCACAAAACTGAGACTGTAGTATTTGAACTTTCTGACCCGCGCTTTTCTCTTAAGGTTGACCTTGGTCCTCTGGAAAAGTCCAGAAATCCCTTTGCAAAGAATCTTGTAGTGTTCTTTGATTGCAGCTTTTCATTTGAGAAACAAATAAATTCTGTTGTTAAAGCCAGCTTCTTCCAGCTCAGGGCACTTGCAAAAACTAAAAACATTTTTGTCATTTACTTTAAGAAAGTGATCCATGCATTTATTTCATCCAGGCTTGACTACTGTAATAGTCTTTATTTTGGTATCAGCCAGGCTCTGCTCTCTCGTCTTCAGCTAGTTCAAAATGCTGCAGCCCGACTCTTGACAGGTGCTCGTAAACATGACCACATTTCCCCAGTCTTGGCTCATTTACACTGGCTTCCAGTAGGTTGTAGAATTGATTTTAAGATTTTATCACTTGTTTTTAAATCTCTAAATGGATTAGCTCTGTCATACCTCTCTGATCTGTTAACTAAAAATACTCCAAACAGAACTCTCAGGTCAGCTGATAAGTTGCTTCTACAGGGAGTGCAGAATTATTAGGCAAATGAGTATTTTGTCCACTTCATCCTCTTTATGCATGTTGTCTTACTCCAAGCTGTATAGGCTTGAAAGCCTACTACCAATTAAGCATATTAGGTGATGTGCATCGCTGTAATGAGAAGGGGTGTGGTCTAATGACATCAACACCCTATATCAGGTGTGCATAATTATTAGGCAAATTCCTTTCGTTTGGCAAAATGGGTCAAAAGAAGGACTTGACGGGCTCAGAAAAGTCAAAAATAGTGAGATATCTTGCAGAGGGATGCAGCAGTCTCAAAATTGCAAAGCTTCTGAAGCGTGATCATCGAACAATCAAGCGTTTCATTCAAAATAGTCAACAGGGTCGCAAGAAGCGTTTGGAAAAACCAAGGCGCAAAATAACTGCCCATGAACTGAGAAAAGTCAAGCGTGCAGCTGCCAAGATGCCACTTGCCACCAGTTTGGCCATATTTCAGAGCTGCAACATCACTGGAGTGCCCAAAAGCACAAGGTGTGCAATACTCAGAGACATGGCCAAGGTAAGAAAGGCTGAAAGACGACCACCACTGAACAAGACACACAAGCTGAAACGTCAAGACTGGGCCAAGAAATATCTCAAGACTGATTTTTCTAAGGTTTTATGGACTGATGAAATGAGAGTGAGTCTTGATGGGCCAGATGGATGGGCCCGTGGCTGGATTGGTAAAGGGCAGAGAGCTCCAGTCCGACTCAGACGCCAGCAAGGTGGAGGTGGAGTACTGGTTTGGGCTGGTATCATCAAAGATGAGCTTGTGGGGCCTTTTCGGGTTGAGGATGGAGTCAAGCTCAACTCCCAGTCCTACTGCCAGTTTCTGGAAGACACCTTCTTCAAGCAGTGGTACAGGAAGAAGTCTGCATCCTTCAAGAAAAACATGATTTTCATGCAGGACAATGCTCCATCACACGCGTCCAAGTACTCCACAGCGTGGCTGGCAAGAAAGGGTATAAAAGAAGAAAAACTAATGACATGGCCTCCTTGTTCACCTGATCTGAACCCCATTGAGAACCTGTGGTCCATCATCAAATGTGAGATTTACAAGGAGGGAAAACAGTACACCTCTCTGAACAGTGTCTGGGAGGCTGTGGTTGCTGCTGCACGCAATGTTGATGGTGAACAGATCAAAACACTGACACAATCCATGGATGGCAGGCTTTTGAGTGTCCTTGCAAGGAAAGGTGGCTATATTGGTTGCTGATTTGTTTTTGTTTTGTTTTTGAATGTTCAATAATAAAATTATTCCTCAAAAATACAACTTGCCTAATAATTCTGCACTCCCTGTAGTTGTCCCTAGAAGCAGGTACAGCACTTTGGTCAACCTGTGTTGTTTTTAGATGTGCTTATAAATAAATTGATTGAATTGAAAAAAATTGATTGACTGACAGCGCACAATGTGCTTTGAGGTAGCTGCCAAGAAGGTGTGTGTATAAGATAAAGGTCTAAATATCTCTTACTTTACTCAGATTTCACAGAGTGTGTATTTGTTAATAATTTGATTTGAATTATTTTGGATGAGGATAAAGTGTAAGATTATGGGGAGCATTTTGTACTTTACAGTTTTGTTTAGTGTAATGTTTACAGTTATATTGTATTTTCTTTCCTTATTTAATTTTTTTTACACTGTTCCTGTAATACATGGTAATTGTGCACAGGGTGAGCGGTCGCAATGGGCACTGTGGAGTAACAGGGCTTTAACTAGCTGTGGAGTCAAACAGTTTTCTTACCGTGTTTGGCAGTGTACAGGAACATTCAGACGGATTACTGTATTTCAAGACTGTGCAAATAAATGTTTGCATGTTTGTTTTCAGCTACAAGCGGACTTTGTGGATTATTTTCAACTGCACAAGGACACGCGTACGGCCTGGCTTCCACGGTAATAGTGTGGTTTGTGTCCATGAACAGTGTACACCTGTGTGCACACCTGTGTGGATTAGCACGCTTGTATTCAAAAGGTTTCTCCATGTAACGATCTGCTAGAGGGTGTGGGGAGCCATAAACCCCGTCCCCCAGGGCATGAAGCAGGCATGGAGGAGATCCACATCCCAGGCATCCAGAAACCCCAGAGTGCGAGAGCCCAAGGAGGACCACTGGAGGGGCATCCGTGCCATCCTCCTGGGAAGAGCTGAGGAGAGCTTAGCTGTGGAAATATTGTCTGACATTAAACCGGTCTGTGGTGCAAAAAGGGTTGGGGACCGCTGCTCTAGGATGAGCAACAGGTTAGCCATGGCACATAGAAGGTAACAGGAAACAGAAGACTTTGTCAACTTGATGCTTGAAAAATGTGATTATTGTTTGTCTAAAGGAGATCTTTGCTTACAAGAAACTGTTTTTCAAACAGACACTTATTTCAATATCAAAGAACACCATCTGAATGAGTGACGGTGGAGGTGATTCAGTGATGACATGTTAAACCCTCTGATGTTATAAATCTAAGCTAAGGACCTACTGGACAGCTCTGATAAATAAAACAGCCTTAAAATGACTCATATAACCAGATGAGGACATCAGATCAGCCGTCAGGCTCCTGAACACTGAACACTCAGTGACTGAACTGGACTGTTTTTCTTTTGTTTTGTTTTTTTTTATAGTTTTTGCACACTTGATGTCACCCTGTGTTGTCTGTCATATGTAGCACCATGGTCTTGGAGGAACACCGTCTCTCCTCACTGTGTACTGAACCACTGCACACGGTTGAAATGACAATAAAGCCACTTGACTTGACATGATTCACAGGCCCCTTTCACATCATGCATCTTTGTTTTATCTCCTGACCTTTGCTTCTACCTTCCTTTAAGTGTGTGCACACATATATCTCTGAGAAAGGGGCTTGGAACTGATTTAAGATGTCAAAATTACAACAGAAGGAAAATGAAAGACTTTTTAAAGGAAGCCGTGCTATGAAAATACTTACATGAGACTCACAGAAAGCAAGGCGATAAATGACAGGGACAAGGACATAAAAAGACAACAGCTCATAAGAGATGAAAGGCAAAAACAAGTGTTCAGTTAGAGAATATATGCATTGTGTTCAGTGGGAAAGGTCCTGCGGTGCTGCAGTAAATTAATTATAGGAGAGAAAATGATAAGTTCTGCTGCTGCGCTATGAATAGATGGACAGACAGAGAGACAGCTGACAGAGCAACACAAGTTAACCATCTTCACAGTTAAGGAAGGTGGTGTGGGGTTGTTTTTTAGGTGTTGTAAGCACACAGTATCAGCATATCTCTTTTTCTTACTATGGTCAGTAATGCAAGTCATTCATGGATGCTTTCCAGAATAATTTACATATTAAAATGTGCTATTTGTTCAGATTTTACAGTGGATTGTTGACCTGTCTATATTTTGAAGTATACACATTGTTTTCGTCATGAAACTTCAAGCTTAAAGTATTCATGTGATTGTTTTCATATGTCACATGTACCGTAGAATATCTGATGCATTCAGAGCACATGTCACGGTCGCAGTGGCTGACCGTATGGAGGGTGTTTGGAGGACCCAGGTGCGGACACAGAAGAAGAAGGCAAAACATTAACTGAACTCAAAGTGAGCCTTTATTAGGGCCGGTAAACAGTAGAGCAAACAAACTACGGAAATGACCTAAACAACGAGCCTAAACTGGGAAACAACTAAAGACTAAGACAAACTAATACTCTGATTTGGACTGTAACTAAGAGCTATGAACACGACATGAAAAAGCAAAGGACAGACTTCCGGACTGGTACATAAAGGGCTATGAAAACATGACCAGAACGGAGACTGAAAAACTATGACTCATGACGTGTAGCTAGAATGACAGGAATGATAACAGACGACGCGACACAGACTGAATGAAACACAGAGACTAAATACCCACAAGGTTGATTAGGGGAAGTGAAAACACACGAGGGACACCAGCTGGCACACATGAAGCTAATAACAGGACAGGGGAAGTGAAACTACATGACACTGGACTCTTTCAAAGTAAAACAGGAGACATGGAGATTAAACATGACATGAACTTAACATAACCACACAGACATGAAACATGACAGGTAGACGCATGGACCAGGGAGACTGAGTACAGGAGGAGATGACATAAACAACAAAGAAACAAAGGACTAAACAGCAACCTCGAAATTAACTAGATGAACTAAACTAGGGCACAAATGAATACCAAAATATATAAAAAACTCAAACACTGGGTCACACGACCCAGGACCATGACAGCACATTTAAAAACAGCAGGAGTTAGCCCATTTGACATGGATATCTAGCAGAAATAGAACAGTATAGAGACAACAAAATATTTGCAGTAATAAACAAAATAAATGCACCCTACAAATTAGTGATTTGGAGGATCAGACTTTAGGCAGAGCTGATAAGTTGTCAGACTGTCATTGTCTCCATCATACACAGAGGTGGATCTGCAGTATGGTGAGATGGAGGCTAATGATCTGCTGTGGAGGCCCCTAAAGAAAAAATGACATTTTCATGTTCCTTTGTGAATAAACTACAGTCACTTTGTCCGGGTGTTTGTCTTCCTCCATTATGAAAGAAAAAACATTTTATTTTTCCAGTTATGGTCATGCAGTCTCTGGTGGTTTTTTGGGTGAGGGGCAGGAATAGTTCTGCTCTGTGGTAATAACTTTTAGCATGTGTTAGTCTAGTGTTTCAGTTTAATGTTGGCATATTAATCTAGACCTGCATCGGTTACTAAACGCTGATCTTCACCATCAAGTTTCTGTTTCGATAAGTTTCTGTGAATCTTTGCTCATAAAGTGAGCTGCACACCATAATACACAGTCAGGGGTCATCTAACCGACGTGCGCGACTCTTTTGTTTAGTTATGTGTTGTACACTATGTGACCGTGTGAGCGCGCACGTGTGTGTGTGTGAGATATAGGTGGGGGATTCCCACAGCAACCCATGTTAATTGTGTGTATGTGTCTCCTATCCATCATCACACACACTTCCCTCCGTTAGCGTGTTCTAAAATAGAATGGTGTGTGAACATGACCTCTCCCACACATAAACACACACACACACACACACTCTCTAGTAAACACACCCATTACGATGCCATTGTGTCTTGGTTTCTTGTCCAGAGTGTGTGTGTGTGTGTTATCACGAGTTATAAGGAAAAATGTCCTCCCTCCTTCTTTCTGTCCTTTCTTTCTCGCCACAAAGTCTGGAGTCGCTGCCAAATTTCCTTTGTGGCAAAGGTGTGGTGCCGCGACACACACACACACACAAGATGGACATCACGTGATAATGACATAAAGACATACAGATGAGATGGAAGTGACTGACCCTTCATACTGTATCGTTTCTTCACTTTATAACAAATCAACATGATTATATATCAGTCACTTGACACATTTTTAGTAAATAGCCAACAACCCCAACCGGCTGTGGCAGATGGCTGCCTCTCCATGAGCCTGGTTCTGCCTTAGGTTTCTTCCTGTTAAAAAGAGTTTTTTCTTCCCACAGTTGCCAAAATGTTCTGTTTTCTCTGTATGTGTCTCTTGTTGTTGGGTCTTTACCTTACAATTTGACTGCTGTGATATGAACCTATATAAATAATATGGGTACACCTCGTGGTGGGCATAGTTAGCATACAGTTACTTCTTTGTGTTCCGACCTGATGGACAGTTGAAACCTTCCCTGTGTTCCTCCCATTGAGATTATCTGTAAAACTGGATGGATAAGATGTCCGTGTGAATAGTTTTCTGTGACCACGAAAAGGACAAGTAGTGAAGGAAATGGATTGGATCCTGTGTCATAAAATTAATTACATTTACATGTTTTTTTTTTAATCTAAAAATACTGAGAACAAATCAAAATCATCTGCTGATTTAAACTCAGAGGTCAGCTGCTATTGTCTCCCAAGTCCTATTCTGAACTCTGTCACTTTCACCAGGGACCTCTGGCATCATCTGCTGTTTCAAACTGACCTGAATGTCACATGAAGGCTCATCACTGCTGATCAGATCCCCTGGATCTGCAGGTAAGGTAAGGTAATACAACCAAGCAGCATAGTGTGTGTTGTGTAGTGCACTGAGGAGTGCTCAGACCTTGGAGACATTGGAGAAACCAAACAGCCACTCATCAACAAATAAACATCGTTCAGATGCCAATGTCCAAATGTTGGATGGAGAAGACAGATGGTTTGAAAGAGGAGTGAAAGAAGCATCTATGTCCACAGTGAACAGGCTTACAACACCAACTGTCTGCCATCTATAATCCAGACGTCTCAATGCCCACTCACATCCTGGGTCAGGTGCCCTCAATAGGTCCCATGACAGGGTGGGCAAGGTGTCACAATGGATTGACCTGAAATCTCTGGTGGCAATGACCCACCACTTTTTTCCCATCTTGGCTTGTTAATTGTGATTAATTGTGCTGCAACACAATTAATCACAATTAACAAGCCACACTAGGGTCCAAGTACCTCTGACTCTCCACCATTTAGTTTTAGAACTGAAGAAGCCTTTTGGATGAGATGTAAAATGTACTCAAAAAACTTAAAGTCTAGTCATGTTCCTCTGAGCTCTTAGGATCAAACAGCAGGTAAGGAGTAGACTTGTAGTCAAGACCACCTAAACCAAAACCAAGACAATACCAAGACCAGAGTGTATCGAGACCAAGACAAGACCAAAACCAATACAGATTGAGTCAAGACCGAGACAAAAAAGTCTTTAAGCTGCAGCCAGATGCCGCTTCGTTTACGGGTGTCAGGCATATTTATGTGTTTTTGCTTTCGCACAGCCTTCCTCACCGCTGTCTACTGTCTCACTCATTCACTGAGAGGACAGACGCACGCTCCACTTGACTGTCGCGTCTCTCACCCTCTCCGTTTTTCACATAATGATATTATCCTATATCCTCGCACGTGATTGGCCACAATATGGAGGGATTGGAGCATAGCTGAGCCACTGCGTGAGAGCTGAGCAGCAAAAGGAAATTAAGTGAGGAGCCGGCTCTTCTGATTCACTACAAAGCACTCTCTAAGCACAGCTCTTAGAGCTGACGCTTTTGCGCATGACACTTCATATGGGAAAAAATATACATCACTTATGCAGGACACCTTAAACTAGTTTTTTAATTAAGCAGCAAGGCAGAACAAAGTCGGGGCTGTATCAAGACACGAGGACTAAACCCCAATTCAACCAGACCCAGAACTGATCCGGAATTAAAACAGGACTACAACAGTTTAAAATCAGGACTATTTAGAACTTAACCAAGACAGAACCAGAATCAAAACTAGATGATAGTAGCACTAAAAATCATCATAGACCTGCACTACACTCATTTTTTAATTCTACCAAAGTCCACTATTTAGATTGAGAAAAGTTTATATAATTATTTAGCCTTGTTGTGCAAACAAGCCTGCAGAACTTAATAACTATAGAATTTGAAAAGTAACAAACGGTATCTAAAAAGATACACTAGGCACTGGATACATGTTCTGATGAGTTTTGACAAACAACCATTTGACTAACATGTGTGTCTCACCTGCTCTTGTTCCCTCTCTGTTCCTCTCTCTCCTTCTGTTCCTCTCTCCCTCTCTCTGCTCCTCTCTCTCCCTCTGCTCCTCTCTCTCCCTCTCTGTTCCTCTCTCTCCCTCTCTGCTCCTCTCTCCCTCTCTGTTCCTCTCTCCTTCTCTGTTCCTCTCTCTCCCTCTGTTCCTCTCTCCTTCTCTGCTCCTCTCTCTCCCTCTGTTCCTCTCTCCTTCTCTGTTCCTCTCTCTCCCTCTGTTCCTCTCTCTCTCTCTGTTCCTCTCTCTCCCTCTCTGTTCCTCTCTCTCCCTCTCTGCTCCTCTCTCCCTCTCTCTTCCTCTCTCTCTCTCTCTATGCTCCTCTCTCTCTCTGTCTGCTCCTCTCTCTCCCTCTGTTCTTCTCTCCCTCTCTGCTCCTCTCTCTCTCTCTGTTCCTCTCTCTCCCTCTGTTCCTCTCTCTCTCTCTGTTCCTCTCTCTCCCTCTCTGCTCCTCTCTCCCTCTCTGTTCCCCTCTCTCTCTCTGTTCCTCTCTCTCCCTCTCTGCTCCTCTCTCCCTCTCTGCTCCTCTCTCTCTCTCTGTCTGCTCCTCTCTCTCCCTCTGTTCCTCTCTCCCTCTCTGCTCCTCTCTCCCTCTCTGCTCCTCTCTCTCTCTCTGTCTGCTCCTCTCTCTCCCTCTGTTCCTCTCTCTCCCTCTCTGCTCCTCTCTCCCTCTCTGCTCCTCTCTCTCTCTCTGTCTGCTCCTCTCTCTCCCTCTGTTCCTCTCTCCCTCTCTGCTCCTCTCTCCCTCTCTCTTCCTCTCTCTCTCTCTATGCTCCTCTCTCTCTCTCTGTCTGCTCCTCTCTCTCCCTCTGTTCTTCTCTCCCTCTCTGCTCCTCTCTCTCTCTCTGTTCCTCTCTCTCCCTCTGTTCCTCTCTCTCTCTCTGTTCCTCTCTCTCCCTCTCTGCTCCTCTCTCCCTCTCTGTTCCTCTCTCTCTCTCTGTTCCTCTCTCTCCCTCTCTGCTCCTCTCTCCCTCTCTGCTCCTCTCTCTCTCTCTGTCTGCTCCTCTCTCTCCCTCTGTTCCTCTCTCCCTCTCTGCTCCTCTCTCTCCCTCTGTTCCCCTCTCTCTCTCTATGCTCCTCTCTCTCCCTCTCTTTTCCTCTCTCCCTCTCTGTTCCTCTCTCTCTGTCTGTTCCTCTCTCTCCCTCTGTTCCTCTCTCTCTCTCTGTTCCTCTCTCTCCCTCTCTGCTCCTCTCTCCCTCTCTGTTCCTCTCTCTCTCTCTATGCTCCTCTCTCTCTCTCTGTCTGCTCCTCTCTCCCTCTCTGTTCCTCTCTCTCTCTCTATTCCTCTCTCTCCCTCTCTGCTCCTCTCTCCCTCTCTGTTCCTCTCTCTCTCTCTATGCTCCTCTCTCTCTCTCTGTCTGCTCCTCTCTCTCCCTCTCTGTTCCTCTCTCCCTCTCTGCTCCTCTCTCTCTCTCTGCTCCTCTCTCTCCCTCTCTGCTCCTCTCTCCCTCTCTGTTCCTCTCTCCCTCTCTGCTCCTCTCTCTCCCTCTGCTCCTCTCTCCCTCTCTGTTCCTCTCTCTCTCTCTGTTCCTCTCTCTCCCTCTCTGCTCCTCTCTCCCTCTCTGTTCCTCTCTCTCTCTCTGTCTGCTCCTCTCTCTCCCTCTCTGTTCCTCTCTCTCTCTCTGTTCCTCTCTCTCTCTCTGTTCCTCTCTCTCCCTCTGTTCCTCTCTCTCTCTCTGTTCCTCTCTCTCCCTCTCTGCTCCTCTCTCCCTCTCTGCTCCTCTCTCTCCCTCTGTTCCTCTCTCTCTCTCTGTTCCTCTCTCTCTCTCTGTTCCTCTCCCTCCCTCTCTGCTCCTCTCTCCCTCTCTGTTCCTCTCTCTCTCTCTGTCTGTTCCTCTCTCTCCCTCTGTTCCTCTCTCCCTCTCTGCTCCTCTCTCTCCCTCTGTTCCTCTCTCTCTATGCTCCTCTCTCTCCCTCTCTTTTCCTCTCTCCCTCTCTGTTCCTCTCTCTCTCTCTGCTCCTCTCTCTCCCTCTGTTCCTCTCTCTCTGTCTGCTCCTCTCTCTCCCTCTCTGCTCCTCTCTCTCACACTCTGCTCCTCTCTCTCCCTCTGTTCCCCTCTGTCTCTCTCTGTTCCTCAACAGGGCATAACATGAATCCCACTGCAAGATAAAATATCTGAAGAAGGTCCTGAGGTGCACGAGAAGATTATCTTGAATGTGATATTGATTTAAATAACAGATTTTCTTTTTAGTTGTGTTTTAGTGAAACCATGAAACAAACTTGTGGTGGTAGTTTTGGTCCTTTACCAACATGTTTAAGGTTTTGTTCTGACCATTTTATACTATTTAACATCTTTCTGACCTTGATGGAGAAGCAAAATTAAAATGGTTAATAAATGCATTCCAGTAATAAACAACAATAAAACTCACAGCCTCTTTGGTACCACTCAGTAAGCCGAGAGTGGATTGCAGCAGCTGCAGGAACCTCTGGATTATTGGCTAGATTAGCACTTTGAGTCAAATGCTGCTGCTTCAAGCCCTCGGCTGAGTATTGCAGGACAAAACTGTAACATTTTACACACACGCACACACACACACACAGTAGTAAGTGGGAGTAGTTCCTGGTTGGTTGAGCAGGAGGCTCAGAGACGCCACTACAGTCTCCCATGGAGCTGGGCGTGGGGGAGAAAGTGGTGTGTGTGTGTGTGTGTGTGTGTGTGTGTGTGTGTGTGTGCGTGTGTGTGTGTGTGTGTGTGTGTGTGTGTGTGTGTGGCTGGGTGGGTGTGTAGGGGGCCGTTAGATTGTGGTGGGTGGAGGGGAGGGGGTGTCCTTGGCAGACAGACAAACAGAGTTTGATTGGTACGAGCATCGCTCTGTCCATTGTTTGTTCATTCTGTTTCTTCATTAGTTCAAATGTTTCATCCAGCTCAGGACAGAACACAACACGTGTTTAAATAAATGTGCTCATCCTTTTTGTCAAACTTTCAATTTGTGAAGACAAAGGTGGAGAAAATGTTCCGTGTTTTACAAACCTGACGTTTTAAACTAAATTTTGGCCACATTTCATACATTTTTACAAGAAAACATATTATAATTCTGTTCTCTTTAAAATTCCATTCTTTTTATTAAAATATCAAAGTCTATTCTTTTTTCTCAAAATTTCAGCTGAATGCCTTTTCACAATGTTATAAATTAAACAGCAGTTGCCTCACGGCACTTTATATTATAAGCTAAAAACCTTTCAATAAAACAGAGAAGCTAAATAAATGATGTAATTAATGTCTTTATTGAGTGAGCACTTTAACACCCTGAAGTTCACACTGATTTGAAATGTTGCTGCATCCCTAAGACATCAGATTGCTGGGTTACAAAACCTCATGTTAGACCCCTTTCATAGTGACCCATCCTAGACCTGAGCCCCTTCCTCCTCCTCCTCCTCCTCGGTGAGTTGTTGTTAAGTTCAGCCACTAATCGTTCTGGTTGGGACTGTGGTTGGCTGCCTTGCCGCTGTCCTGCCCTCAAAGACACACACACAAACACACACACACACACACACACACACACACACACACACACACTAAATGTGTGTAATCATGTTTTGTCTCCTTTGTTGGCAAACTTAATTATAAATGTGTCATCTCATTTATGGTATTTGTGTTTCACTACTTCTGTGTGTGTGTTTGACAAAGAAGCTTCTCAGTTCTCAGTGAAGAACAATGGAACCTCTCTGATTACATCTCCCTGTACAGACAGACAGGGTGTGTGTGTGTGCGTGTGTGTGTGCGTTCAGTGGGAGGAAAGGGTGGCAGTTGTAGAGACTGAAGGGAGGGTGGGGGGTAAAGTTTGGACCTCCCCTCCCAGTGTTGTCTCTCTCAAACAGCCTGGTGGCTTGTCATTGGTTAAATCCTCAAGCCTGTATTTATGCGATTGGTCAGGGCGGAGTATATATACACAGCATGGGTCGGTCAGATCTGGCCACAGGTTTCCAAACTTTCAAAGTGAGCAGACAGCGAGGGAGACGGTGTGTCGGAGGGCCCGAGTGACGGAGTGAAATCAAACTGTGGACAAACCGCAGAAGCAAACAGAAAACCTAGAGTGGACAAAGAAAGCAGCAGAGTCACTGCGGATCGTTTTCAGGGGAAATCCTGCACCACAACGGGTTTGTTTTCTATTCTTGTCTCCCCCTCCTCTCACATCTCGATGCTTTGCTTTGGTATTTGTGCTCTGAGACCAAATTCCTCTCCTGATGCTTCTCTCCTCTGTCGGCTGAAGTATTTTCAGTTTTTGTCCAGAACTTTGCAGACCAACAAACTGAGACAGACATTTGCAGAATTTGACCTGGACTAAACCTTTTCTGGGATGAATTTAACCAAGGCTAGCCTTTCTAGAGTCAGCCAGGTGTCTCTTGGGGGCCCCTGGACTTCAAGGACCCCGAGTCCTGCTTCTGAAATGGGTTTTGAACAGAAGCTCTCTGAGGATTGCAGTTCTCCAGACAGAACTGGGAATATGAGGAGAGGGGAACCAAGGATGTGTTTGACGCACAGTTCAGGGGGACAGAGTCCTGATCTGAACCGGGCTGGAGGCACGTCAGCGGGTGATGGGAAAGCTGCAGGGGCTGAGCAGAGGATTCGCAGGCCAATGAATGCCTTCATGGTCTGGGCTAAAGATGAGAGGAAGCGGCTGGCCCTGCAGAACCCGGACCTACACAACGCTGTGCTCAGCAAGATGCTCGGTAAGACAAACAAAGAGACCAACTCAGTGGAAAGCCAAAGATCTGATCTTTGTAGTCATCAATTTCAGTAAAAGCACCAAAGTGAGGAGTCGTCGTATTGGAAATTTAAATATCTGACCACTTTCATTTTAGCAGTTTTCAGTGTGACACACCAGAAAGATCATCAAACACAGACCATAAATAGCCTCATTTCTGTTCAAGACAAATTAAAAGTCTGATTCCTCAGCTCTACGTTACCAAGCCAATATGTATGTTGCTGCATCTGGGCTCATTGCACATGCCATGTTTACCTCTAAACTCTTTACTGTCAGTTTACTTCAAATGCTGTTAAAATAACCTCCCAAGGCCATCTTAATATCTCTCATTTGTCGTCTGATGCTTTTTTTGTGATGTTTCTCAGGTCTTATAGCAGCAGAGCAGTAGCTCTTCACGTCCATCAGTGTGTAAGACACATCTCCAAAAACAGGACGAACTGAGAGTCAAAGCACTTCATGCATGTCACAGGACATTAAGGTCCTTCTTTGAATGGCTACACGTAGCTGTAGATGGAGCTGCTCAAGGCTGTCAGTGCTGTAGAGTATTTTGACATGTTATAGGCCGAGCAGTAAATAATAAAATGATCTATCAGACTGATTGTAATCTGCTTGACAGTGAGTTGCAAAATGAATTTGAACAGCAGTGCTGTTCTTATATGCCCCCTTTCTCTCATCTAAGAAGACCAAAATATGGTTGAAATTTTTTTAAATATTTAACTCCTCTTCTTGCAGGTCAGTCGTGGAAGGCCCTGAGCGCTGTAGAGAAGCGACCATTCGTAGAGGAAGCAGAGCGTCTTCGTGTCCAACACCTCCAGGATCACCCAAACTACAAGTACCGACCTCGCCGCAAAAAAAACACCAAGAAGCTTAAACGTGTTGAACCAGGGCTTCTGCTGCACAGCTTAGCCCAGGGTGGGGCAGCAGGCTTGGGTTTAGGACCTGGTGTCAGTCCTTTGGGTGCAGAAAATGTCTCTGGAGGTTCTGCTTACGGGCATCCAGGTGTCCAGCCTCCACATCATCACTCTCATCACCTGCTTCCATCTCTGGGCCATTTCAGGGACCTCCAGGCCTCAGGACACTCAGAGCTAGAAAGCTATGGCTTGCCCACTCCAGAAATGTCCCCACTGGACATTCTGGAAGATGGAGCTGGGGAATCTGTGTTTTTCCCCCAACATATGCAGGAGGAGGGAGGGATGGGAGTTTGGAGTGGGTACCAACACCACCTTCACCATCATAATCAGCATTACACCCACCACTACAACAACCACAGCCACCACAGCTCCATACACGGCCAGGGTTCAGGAATGACTTTAAGCACCAGAATGACTTCTGCTGAATCGAATATGATGTCGAGCATGAGCTCTGTCACTTCACTCAGCTCCAAGCTAAATCTCACGCATGTTTCTGGTCACCAGGTCACTTTAAGAAGTCCCGTAAAGTGCCCGCCACCACTGCCGGATCCTTCCTCCCCAGTTTCATACCACCAGCCCTGCAACAGCCTCTCTGAGCCAATAAAATGCCACCAGCCCCCACTGAGCTCTGCTCCTGTTGGTTATTTCAGTCAGCTATATGGAAACGGCACCCCTAAAGCTCCTCATTTCACTTCTTCTCATCTGGGGCAGCTTTCACCTCCTCCTGAAACGACTTCTTCCTGCTCAACCTCATCCATTCCCCCTCCATCCACTTTCCCTCCCTCCGTGAATTTGGATAATTCAAATCTGGATTCCTCTGGCCAGCTGGGGGCTTCGTCTGCTGAATTTTGGGCTGAAGTGGACAGGCATGAATTTGACCAGTATGTAAATGTTCGGAGAAATCGAGATGAGGCTTATGGATTGGGCGGGGAATGTGGTGGTGTGTCCAAGGTTGTGGGTGGCCGTAGTAGCAGTATTGCTGGAAGTAGCAATAATAGTATTGTTAGTAGTGCAGTTAATAGGGATGTTGGTGGTGTGGTGGGTGGCGTTGGTGGGTGTGATGATGGAAGCAGCCCTCTTATATCTGCTCTGTCTGATGCAAGCAGCGCTGTCTATTACAGCACCTGTATCACTGGATAAATACTCTGAAATGTATGATGAGACAACATACAAAGGAAGTATACTGGAAAAACTATTTGGGTCATACTTTATTCAAAGAATTTCAAAGAGCCCTTTGCTAGCTTTCAAATCTTTAGGTTTCAGGAACCCTTATGTGTGTTGACATGCCTTTAAGTACCACATGTTCAATGTTCAGTTATTTTAGTTCTTGGTATGTTGTAGAAAAGAAAGCATTTGAAATCAGGAAAATAATCTCAGTTGGGCTTCACAACAATTTCTCTCATATTTTTTGTTGATTGGGAACATGAAAAATTAGCTCAGTGAAACACTTCCAAGATTCATTTACAGTATTTTTCTTAGTGTTGTTGGGAAAGTTAGGGGCAAACACCAACATGTCAGATATCTGTCTAACCTATCAGAATGTTTCACTTTTCAGGCCGTTGTATGTTCCCTGTCGGGGAACATCCCTGTCAGACTCTACTGACATACATGGGTGTGTGCTGATTCCAAGAACACTCTTTCTAACTAGCTTCTCTGATATATCTTTAACTGGGGTTAGTTTAAAACTTTAGCACTGTCTGTTTCTGATCACAGGTCATGATTGTATTCACGGCCTTTGCAAGTAATCAGCTCTATTCACACAAAGCAACCTCACACAAACAGATGTTGGAGATCAGTCGCACAGTCATGAACTTTGGGAACATTGGTTTGATGTAGATGTTTACTGTATACTTTTGAAGATGCTATTCTTCTTGACAGGATGTGAAGGAGAAAGTGAAACTATGAAATGTTCTCTATGCACTGGGTTTGATGTCTTGTTTCATATATAGAAGTAAAAATATTCATAATTTGAAATATGTTTTTGTGACTGTTTGTCTTGTTTTTTCCTGTCTTCTTTACTGAATCTTATTTTTCTTAAAGGAAAAAAAGAAATTATATTTTCTTGCTGAGAGTTTGATGAGTTGATTGATATAATTCTAATATTCATGTGGTCAGTGCTGGAGTTAATTAGCCCAGCTAAGCATAAGAACAAGAAAGCGTTGTGTTCATCAGAAAGTGTGATAAATATATTTATTCTGTTACATGCGTCTGATCTGGGGTTGTTGTTTTTTTTTTAATTTAAACTATGAAAAGAACTATAAAATGTTAATGTAATGTATCATAGGGCATCTGCTTGTCATATATTTTCCCCTGTCCCTGCCTGACACCCTCTGTTCCTCTTCCTATCATCTTCTTACATAGCAGGGCTTGCTCTGTTTTATTTGTGTGTGTTTTTTCTGTTTTGAAGCAAAGAGAAATCTTTGTTGTGTAATATTTTATGTATAAATTGAATAATTGCTCGTGTAAAGGTGCCGGCAGATCTTTTGGTGAGTTCAGTTTTTGCCCACTCAGAGCCGTTGTAAACCTGACACAAAGAGATGATGCATGTGTGAACTGTGTAACCTTCATTTCAAAAGTGTTGGAGAAGTGCTTTTCCACTGAACTTTGTTTGCCATTCATCTATTATGAACTTATAAAGTGATGATGTCCAATAGATGTTACGTTTTGCTAAATGAGTAACTTATCCTGCCAACATTTAAATGAACCTAAATTAGTGGTTTTGTTCATACTGAGAAAATGAAAAATCATCACCCTCTCTGTATGTTTACATAGCATCGTTTTGTATACAGTGGAAACAAAAACCAGAAGTCTCTTCTCAAAGGGCTCACATCTGTTCTGCATCAGTCCTAAAGACAATGCCGTTTTTTCTTTTCTCTACATGAAACTGAAGGACAGCGTCAAGGATATGTACAGTGAAAGCAGTTATATTCACCACACTGATCCCTGTGGCCTTTTCCAAATATTTTCTATTAGAGGATGAGCCCCAAGGAAGCTAAATATTAAAAAATAAAATAATAAAAGCCGTGTACATCTGCATTTGACATTCTTTCGTGTTGACACCAAACAGAGCTGTGTTTCCATTTTAATTTACTGTGACACACAAAGACATCAGAGAGACGGGCGTTTTTTGGAGCCGTGCAGTAACTCTGGGGCTTTTGGTAATAATTATCTCAAGGAAAAAAAGAAACACCCAAGATTTTTGGGATTAATACAAAACACATTTTCTCAGCAGACACATAACAAAAAATTAAAACCAGGATTTTCCCACAACTGTCACTGTGCCTGACAGCGAGCGTAGAAAAGGGTTTTGTTTGTGTTTATGTATTTGAAAAATGTGCAATGGGTGTAAACGGATCTGTTAAGTCTTTTAATATAATGTCACAAAATAAACACTTCCAAGTTTGCACTCTGGACATTTACAGGTTTTTCTCTGTGGCTAAAGCTGGCTCGATTAGTTCTTTGGAAACTTTTAGTATTTTGAATTTTTGGTCAACTTTTTGCTCCTGCATATCAAAGAAGACAAAAAACAGCACAATTGGTGCGTCCTCGGTGTTTTCAGTGCATTTACATAGTTTGAGACACAAACAGAGTCACGTCTGTGTTTTCCTGTGTGATCAGCTCTGATTCTGTCCTCTCTAGGTTTCGTTAAGACATTAGAAAATATTGGCTTGGCGCAACAGTTTCCCCTTGAACAAAACCACAAAGAAAACTTTCAGAACAAGGAAAAGCTGTTTTCTTTGTTTCAGACTTCTTTTACTCCCCCCCAGCACCTCACTCACTGTCATTTTCTCTCATTTCACTTCTCTCTGTCTCAGCTTTTATTCTTTGCAATCTTTTGTCACCTTTTCCCTTCTTTTTTGTTTCTCACCATTTTTATTCATTCTGTGGCGTCTTTTTGCTCCTTCATGCCATCTCTTGCTGTTTAGTACTCCTTGCTTTCGTCTTATGAGCGCATTTATTTCTATTTTCCATCTAGTGTTGCTTTTGTCTTTCTAAACAGTCCCCGTATTTTATCGCTTCTTTTCCTTTTATCCTTACATGTGCATATCCTCGATCATTCCTTAAATTATTTTTACTTTTAGATGTATTTAATATTTAGGTCATACAGTCGAGTAAATGTGCTAAAACTTTGCTAAAACTCTGATCTATTCTTCCTTTTCCCCCTTTTTTCCCATCCTTCCTTTTTTTGTCATTTTTCTTCTCACAATTCTTTCACATATTCTTTATATTTTGTAAAAAATCTTAATATCTTCTTTTATATTTTTTATTAAGTGTTTATTTGGCTGCTCTCCTTTCTTTCTCACCCTTCAGGCATCCCTGTATGACCCACTATTTGCCCTGTTCTTCTTTCTCCTCACTCTGTTATTAACATTTCCATGAGAGTCATTTATCCTCTGGTTGGAGAGCAGAGAGCTATAACGTAACTGGGCTGTAAAAACCAAAGTTGCATGTGGTAAGTGTGTGCATGTTTTCCTACCCCAGGTCATGTATTCAGTAAATGTGTGTCAGTGGTGCTCGCTGAGGTAACTGACAGGAATGTTAGCAGCAAGAAGGAAACACTACGGAAGTTTGAGATGTTCGGAAAGGGAGTGTGAAGAGAGAGAGAGAGGAAGAGGTGTATATTTTTGTGACAACACCTCACCCGCCAGCGCGATAGGCTCAATGGAAAAGATAACACGAGGCTGAATTCCCTTTTAGACTGCTGGAAAGTGCCACATAGGAGGTGTGTATGTGGTGTGAGTGTGTGTCTGGCTGTAGTTTTTTACATATTACAGATTTGGTGTGCTGAACCAGCACAGAGCGCCAAGATAACTATAAACTTGTTTCACAATTTATAAAATATAAATTAAATAAAGAGAAAGTAAATACATGTTTTAAAGGAAATGGCATATTTGGAGAATACTGTGAAAAAGTCTTTGGCAGTAAAAATATTAAAAAAGAATAAGAAGGAGGGAGGTGCTGAGCTAAAAAGTGGAAACACAGACCCGGGAAAAATCAAAGAATCCGAAAACTGGGAGTAAAAGCAAACGAAAGAAGGAATCTGTGGATTACACACTTCAGAGAGACAAGGCAGAAGAAGAGGGAGAGGGATTTTCCCATCTGTTTCTGTGGTGTTTTATTGGCCACATGTGGTTATACTGTCAGATCAGTCACCACAACTACACACTGCATGTGTGTGTGTGTGTGTGTGATCTAAAATGACAGTGTGTGTTTGTGAGTTTCTTTGTTCAAACTATGTTGTTGTGAAGAAGTTTGTGCTGTGTTAAATATGAATTAATAACATAAAATCTGGAGACTCAGTCGTGTGTGTCTGTACTTTATGTGCACATGTGTGTTTTTGATCGCTTTAAACTTTTGAATTCATCAAACTTTGGATTTCTCGAAGAGTTATCAAAGAGTTTTTAAGCAGCACGCCCCCGTAACAGTAACATGATGTCTGCAGTGCTGAGCTTTGTTAGGGGATCCATTCATCTGTGACAGTCCCTAACTGCCGTATTACAGTTTCACCATCATGACTAAAGTTCTTACTCAGAATTAGGACGATGGCCACCACTGTTATAGGAACGTATTCACTGCACTGAACTATCATCATCTCACTGTAGCCATCAGATTCTTATCATACAGTATTTTGTAATTTTCTTTTTATTTGAGTTAGAAACAAATACATGAAAAAATTAGTTGCACTTTAGTTTTTTCACCATAATTTCATTTTAATTTAACTATAATGGATGGTAAAATTCAAACTTGCTTTTGTTCACTCCATAGTAATAATTTGAGATTCCCATCCTTCCGTCTGTTTTCTGCTGCTTTCCCAGGCCAGGCCTCTTTTCTGGGCTCATGTAATCTCTTCAGCATGTCCTGGCGTCATGGTCCGCGGATCGGTGTCTGAGGAGCGGTGGGGATGCCCACACCTAAGGGTGTGGCTGTCGCCTTCACACCTGCATCCCATTCCAGGCGATCAGCACGGCCAGCTGCTCCACGCCAGTCCGTTAGTCACCATTCAGTGGTAACTTGGCCCCTCGCGAAGGTTGATGTGGAATTTCTGGTTTCTATGAACTGTGTTAATCCTGTTACTGTGTGCTCAGGTTATTGTCCGGGGTGTTCAAGTCTTCACCTGCCTGCCCTCCCGCCCGCCTGGAGTTCAGATAAACCACCTGTCATCATCCTCTCCGTCTCCCTGGAATCCTCTCCCGCGGACACTCACCCCTCCCTCCTGCTAGGATATGCCCGAAACACCTGAGCTAGTGGGCATCCAGGAGACATCAACTAGCTCCTTTCAGTTTGGAGCAGCAGTGGCTCTACTCTGAGCCTCTCACCCTATGGGGGTGTCCAAATTCATGGGCTGCATCCTCCTGAGGACGCATTTGTAGACCGATTACGTCACAACAACGCGACGAAGGCTGTCCAAATTTGTAGACTCGTCCTAATGCATCCGACAAATGCGTCCTCCTTTTCCCCTAATTTGAAGGATGGGTTGGATGTATCCTTTGTGGTCCAACCTATCCCAGAATTCATAGCGCGGCCCAGCCAACTCCAGTTTCCAACAATGGCAGCCGCTACTCATTTTTAATATTACTCTTATTAATCTTTCTGGGTCACAAAATAAACTTCTAAATAAATATCTGCTCGGTTTATCAAGACATCACATGTTTGCAAAAGTGCTCCGACGTTTTCAGAGAAGTCTGTTACCCACCAGCTCGATAGCTGACCGGGTCACTCGAGCCGGCGAGTGACCCATCGTTTTCAAACCTCCCCGCGGTCTTTCGCTACTAAACATGATATATAAGTCACTTAGATAACTTAAAAATGTTATTGTTTGGCTTTTTTCAGTGTTTTATTTGTTCCTGAGTAAATCGGTTTGGCTGAGATTAAAGTTATTAGATTAGATTAAATAAAACATTATTAATCCATCGGGTGGGTTCCTCCGGGGTTTTCACGCAGCTGAATAAATGTCAAACAGAAAACTGAATAAACAGAAGTGTGAGATGGTCGAGAATTTACACCAGTATCCTGTTAGATTCTAGATAGCAAAGAGCAGACGGCTGAGTTTATTAAACTCCACCGAGACAGCAGTGACGCAGATCTGTAGGTTAGACCGTCCCATTTCACAGCCTCGTACTTCTGACCTTCTCGGTCTTCGAAGGACCCTAACCCACATAGACCACGAAGGACAGGTCCCCAGGAGGACGCAGCCTATGAATTTGGACACCCCTTATCTCTAGAGGAGAGCCCAGCGACCATTTCATTTCTTGTTTCTCTCATTTTTTACGCTTGGTATCTTTGATCTTATTTTTTCAGTCACCAATTCCAACCCCAAACTCACCTGTGAAAACACAGAGACAGATCCATACTTTTTATTGTAGTGTTCACAGGGACACAAAAACTGCAGTTATAGAATCACCAGGTTTGAAAAGTTTCATTAATTCATTTACAATAAAGAGATTTGTCTGTCACCACACACACTCAAACTTAACATGAACGTCGTTTCTCCACACCTTTGGTGCTGCAGGAGCTCCCACATTTCTTTATTGAGAGAACAAAGGTGGTTTCTGAACAATACAATACAAACAGCCTGCTGCACTG
This sequence comes from Perissodus microlepis, assembly GCF_051167445.1. Classification (NCBI taxonomy): domain Eukaryota; kingdom Metazoa; phylum Chordata; class Actinopteri; order Cichliformes; family Cichlidae; genus Perissodus; species Perissodus microlepis. The sequence continues at coordinate 36,174,778 of NC_140480.1, forward strand.
AGCCTAACATCACTGTAATGATGTCATGATGAGGTGTGTGCGTATGTGCTTTCTCTCTGCTGCAGGATATCAGGCTCTCTCTTAAAGACCCCACAACTTCCTGTTTCCTGCTTCTGCAGGAAGTAGCCCTGCAGTCACGTCCTGTGTGAGGAACTGCTGGAGAAGCAGTTTTCTGCAGGAACAGCTTTCCGAGGCTATGAGGACACAAACAGTCTATGTCCAACAGGAGCAGTGAAAGAAACCTTCAAGCACTTTTACAGATTGAGGAGAAAGAAAGCTTTTAAAGTTCAGAACATGGAAGAAGTTCATGAGTGAGATCCCAAGACCAGTAAGGATCACTCTAGCGTCTGTGTCAAACATTTTCCTATTAGGGAGGAAACTGAATTGTTTTTGTGGGCTGTAACCTGGTGACAGCTCTTCTATTTCCACAGCTCACAGGAAACAAAGCATGACCTTTGACACCAGGGTCTAACTGACAGGGATTTATTTAGTATTTTTCTGCGCACCTCTTCCTCATCTTGGATTCCCTTTAATCTTTATTTTCATATCTTACTCTTCTTATCCTTTCTGCTTGTCCTTTGTCTTCTTCATCTATTCTCTCCAGGCTCATTTGTTATTCTCTTGTTTTTGCAGTTATCGCTCACTCCCTTTCAACTACCTTATTATAGTGCAAAGACACAGCATGATGGTTGAGGAGAGATGGCTAGTATGCAGTCTCTGCTCAGAAGCATCTGTAGTGTTTAGTTTAGTTAGACATGTGAAAAGGTTTTTTTCCCCTCCTCCTTCTCCTCCCTCAGTGGGAGCCAAGGTGTGGGTGTCAAACCTCTGAGGTCAGCTGGTTTGGTGGCCTTGGCTTTGAACGCCTTGTGGGTTCAGATCCTGGACAGGCTTAACCGCTAAACTGGACCGAACCTATTTATCACCATGGAAACGGTCACAGCAGCCAATCATAAAGCCAGAATCTGAGTCAGCATAAAATCTAGAGAAAAGCTTGTGTTTTATTCTATTCTGGTCATTTATCTAAATCTGTTTCTGTTCTTGTGTAAACATCTGTGGCTCGTCTGAGATCAGCATTTTATTTTGAAACAGAAAAACAGAAAAACTCCCTGTAACCTATAACCTGATGTGAAAGTAACAGGCAAATAAAAGCGTGGAAAGGGTGTGTGTTCCTTCCATCAGTGATGTGTTAGTTTATGTAACCTAGGAATTTAATTTAATTCAATTCCATTTTATTCATACAGCGCCAAATCACGACAACAGTTGCCTCAAGGCGCTTTATATTGTAAGGTAGACCCTACAATAATACATACAGAGAAAACCCAACAATCATATGACCCCCTATGAGCAAGCACTTTGGCAACAGTGGGAAGGAAAAACTCCCTTTTAACAGGAAGAAACCTCCAGCAGAACCAGGCTCAGGGAGGGGCGGGGCCATCTGCTGCGACCGGTTGGGGTGAGAGAAGGAAGACAGGATAGAAGATGTGCTGTGGAAGAGAGACAGAGATTAACCCTTTCATGCATGAATTAGGATAACCTCAATCTGGAATCTGAAATATTTTTAATTCATGTTTAGGCATGAAAAAAAGATTTTTGAACTTAATTGTGTGGATGCTTTAAGGCATCCACACTATTGAGTTCCTGTTTCTCTTTATTCTTTATACTTTATACTTTATACTTTATACTTGTGTGGATGCTTTAAGGCATCCACACTATTGAGTTCCTGTTTCTCTTTATTCTTTATACTTTATACTTGTGTGGATGCTTTAAGGCATCCAAACTATTGAGTTCCTGTTTCTCTTTATTCTTTATACTTTATACTTTATACTTTATTGTGTGGATGCTTTAAGGCATCCACACTATTGAGTTCCTGTTTCTCTTTATTCTTTATACTTTATACTTTATTATTCTTCTAGTTGCTCCGTATTTCGCCGATTAACTACTTCCACAATTTTTGTCCGATTTTCACCATTCAAATTTTAAACTATTCTGCTATTTCTGCTAATGACTGCTATGACTTTTGGTATTTTCTGCTATTATACTTTTTAAAATATTAAGCTTTTTTCCTTTAATTTGTCCCATTGAAATGAATGGGAAATTTCTGCAATTCTGCTAAAACTTGCTCGTTTTTGAAACTTAACTACTTCCTCATACTTTCACATAGAAACTCCATTTAAACTTTAAAATGTTCACAAATTATTGGGCTATTCATGTATGATTCAGCTTTTTCATATCTGTTACCGTTTTCATCTTATCCCTCTTCAAGTTTTGAGTTTCATCTTTTTGATTTTTCACAAAATACATGCGTTGTTATGGTTGCTATGCACTTGGCTTCCAGTGTGCCACTCTAGGTTTCGCCGTCTTCTCTTCATGTCCGAACAACTGTTTGCTACTTGCTCAATTTTCACTCAACTTCCACAAATTATACATCAAAACGTAGGTATTTTTGCTGGCTTTCAGAAAATGTCACTATCATTGTTGTGGAATTTATAGAATTTTGGCAAATCTCCTCAGACCAAAACAAAGTCTCAAAACTCTCCATAGAAAGTCAATGGAGAGTTTGTTCAAAATCACCGCTTGATTTCTGTAATGAGAGGTATATTCGAATCGTCATATCTCCTTAACGAAGCGAAGTTCAAACATGAGGCTTGTCCCCGTATATCTTCAGACACTCCTGACGCTCACAATTCAAGAATTTTTTTCTCACCTATTACCGTTCTGAGATGAGTTGGACTTGTTTGAGGGTAGGAAATTCGTCCTTCGCTCAGATTTCTTCAGATTTCAAACTCTGGAAATGAACCACTTTTTTCTCTCGTCATATCTTTTTGACGGTTTTCCACAGAGACCTGAAAATTTCCATGACTGTTCACCAAAGCCTGCTGTCTCTTACGGTGAAAGAATGATATCGATACTCCAAATAGATTTAGAGTTAGAAAGCGTTGTTTGAGGGCAGGTCAAGGCAGTTTTTGCTTCGCCTCTACTCAGTTATGGTGCATTACAAGTCATATATCTTTAATAATTCATATTTTAATGATAAATTGTCAACACTTGAAGATTCCCCCATCTCTTCTGAACAAAACGGTGTAAGAATGACCGTTCTAGCCCCTACGGTTAGGAAATTATAGTCATGTGTTTGAGGGGAGTCGTCATTATGAGAAATAGACTGCAAAAATCCTGTGTCTCTCTGTGCTGCGTGCACCTGTTTTGGCGGGAAAAAGTGCACAGGCTCTCTGATTGGTGGATTCAAATTCAGCAGCTCCCAGCCTGCTTGACTGAAAACTTGCTTCTCTCTCCCTGTGTGTGTGTGTGTGTGTGTGTGTGTGTGCTACAGAGAGAGAGAGAGAGAGAGAGAAAGCCTTTTTATGGGATGATCTCATTGTAAGATTCAAATTCAATATATTTAGACTGGTTGACTGAATGGGATCTTGTGTGTGTGTCTCTCTTTGCATGTGTGTTTCCTTATGTGACAATTTTTTGTGATTGTGTGGCTGTTATATATTTTTTGCTGATTTTTTTCATTTAGCAAGTATATTTGAGGGACCCTCAGCATGTTCAGCACTTTTTCAGCTGTCCATTTTGCTTTTCCAATTTTTCTGTTTAAGTTATTACTATTGTGCTAAATCATACTATTTCTGCTATTTTATAAGATTTGTGCCAAATATAGTATTTCTGATTAATTATAATTTTTCTACCAAATCATAGTACAGTATTTTTGCTTTTTATAGGATTTTTATAGGATATTTATATTGCTTAATATAGTATTTCTGCTTTTTATAGGATTTGTGCTTAATATAGTATTTCTGCTAAATTATAGTATTTCTTCTTTTTATAGTATTTGTGCTAAAACATAGTATTTCTACTAAATGTAGTATTTATGCTTAATCATACTATTTCTATATATTTCTGCCAGGTCCCCAGGCAGCCAATCCTCTGTGAGGACTGAGACATTCAAATTTTCAAATCAGGCTTCCCAGCCAATCATATATGTGGGCTGAGGCATTCAAATTTGCATATTGGGGCCTTCATGGCTTCTAAGCCAGCCAATCATATCTGAGGGCTGAGGAATTCAAATCCACAAATCAGGGCCTGCACGGCTTCCCAGCCAGCCAATCATATATGTGGGCTGAGGCATTCAAATTTGCATATTGGGGAATTCGTGGCTTCTAAGTCAAGAAGTCAACCATGTCATATATCTCTAAAAAATCATATTTTAATGATAAATTGTCAACACTTGAAGATTCCCCAATCTCTTCTGAACAAAATGGTGTAAGAATGACCGTTCTAGCCCCTACGGTTAGGAAATTATGGTCATTTGTTTGAGGGGAGTCTTCACTATGAGAAATAGACTGCAAAAATCCTGTGTCTCTCTGTGCTGCGTGCACCTGTTTTGGCGGGAAAAAGTGCACAGGCTCTCTGATTGGTGGATTCAAATTCAGCAGCTCCCAGCCTGCTTGACTGAAAACTTGCTTCTCTCTCCCTGTGTGTGTGTGTGTGTGTGTGTGTGTGTGTGTGCTACAGAGAGAGAGAGAGAGAGAGAGAGAGAGAGAGAGAGAGAGAGAGAGAAAGCCTTTTTATGGGATGATCTCATTGTAAGATTTAAATTCAATATATTTAGACTGGTTGACTGAATTGGATCGTGTGTGTGTGTGTGTGTGTGTGTGTGTGTGTGTGTGTGTGTGTGTTTGTGTGACAGAGAGAGAGAGAGACCCTCTCTAGGGCAGCATCTCATTGTTGGAAAAAAATATAATATATTCAGACTGGTTGACTGGCATAGACCCTCCGTGTGTCTCTCTCGCTGTGCATTTGTGTATACATATTTGATTTTGTGTGTATCTGTTGGCTGTTCCTTCTTGTTTTTTAAATGTATTTTTATTTCTTTATTTTTTTTTCACAGGTGAACAACAATTAGTTTTGAGGGAACTTAACCATGTTCCGTTTTTTTTTTCAGCTTGTCATCTTACTTTTCCAGTATTTTCACTTAAGTTATTACTATTCTGCTCAATCATAGTATTTGTTCTAAATCATTGTTATTATGCTATATTGTAGTATTTCTGCTAAATCATAGTATTTCTACTATATTATATTTTTCTTTCTAAATAAAGCATTTCTGCTATATAATTGTATTTCTGCTATGTTATAATATTTGTGCTAAAACAGAGTATTTGTGCTGAAACGTAGTATTTCTGCCAAATGATAGTATTTCTGTCAAATTATAGTATTTGTGATAAAACATAGTATTAATTTAAAATGACAATATTCATAGTTCATCACAGTCTCTCTGGTAAAACACAGTATTTCTGCTATGTTGTACTATTTTTCTAAATCATAGTGTTTCCGTAATGTTTAAGTATTTTTGGCTAAATATATTCTTTCTGTTATCTTATACTATTTCTCCTAAATTCTTGTATTTTTGAGAAGTTATCATGTTTCTGGTAAGTTACAATATTTCTGCAAAGTTCTGCTATGCTATTGTATTTCTGCCAAGTATTATATTTCCTCTAAGATATTGCAGTTCTGCTAAGTTATTCCATTTTAGCAAAGTTCCTTTGCTTCTGCAAAGTTTTTACAATTTCTGCAACTTTTCAGCTTTTTCAGCTAGTTTTTGCAGACAGCTTCAGCTTTAAAGCATCCACACTGCATTTTCGCAGGGAATGCAATTTTTTCTAGTTATTATTCTTCTAGTTGCTCCGTATTTCGCCGATTAACTACTTCCACAATTTTTGTGCTATTTTCACCGTTCAAATTTTAAACTATTCTGCTATTTCTGCTAACTTCTGCTATGATTTTTGCTATTTATTACTATTATACTTTTTAAAATATTAAGCTTTTTTCCTTTAATTTGTCCCATTGAAATGAATGGGAAACTTCCGCAATTCTGCTAAAACTTGCTGGTTTTTGAAACTTAACTACTTCCTCATACTTTCGCCTAGAACAACCATTCAAATTTTAAAATTTTCACAAATTATTGGGCTATTCATGTATGATTCAGCTTTTTCATATCTGTTACCGTTTTCATCTTATCCCTCTTCAAGTTTTGAGTTTCATCTTTTTGATTTTTCACAAAATACATGCGTTGTTATGGTTGCTATGCTCTTGGCTTCCAGTGTGCCACTGAGGGTTTCGCAGTCTTCTCTTCATGTCCGAACTACTTCTTGCTACTTGCTCAATTTTCACTCAACTTCCACAAATTATACATCAAAACGTAGGTATTTTTGCTGGCTTTCAGAAAATGTCACTATCATTGTTGTGGGATTTATAAAATTTTGGCAAATCTCCTCAGACCAACACAAGGTCTCAAAACTCTCCATAGAAAGTCAATGGAGAGTTTGTTCAAAATCACCGCTTGATTTCTGTAATGAGAGGCATATTCGAATCGTCATATCTCCTTAACGAATCGAAGTTCAAACATGAGGCTTGTCCCCGTATATCTTCAGACACTCCTGACGCTCACAATTCAAGAATTTTTTTCTCACCTATTACCGTTCTGAGATGAGTTGGACTTGTTTGAGGGTAGGAAATTCGTCCTTCGCTCAGATTTCTTCAGATTTCAAACTCTGGAAATGAACCACTTTTTTCTCTCGTCATATCTTGTTTTTGGATTTCCACAGAGACCTGAAAATTTCCATGACTGTTCACCAAAGCCTGCTGTCTCTTACGGTGAAAGAATGATATCGATACTCCAAATAGATTTAGAGTTACAAAGCGTTGTTTGAGGGCAGGTCAAGGCAGTTTTTGCTTCGCCTCTACTCAGTTATGGTGCATTACAAGTCAAATATCTTTAATAATTCATATTTTAATGATAAATTGTCAACACTTGAAGATTCCCCCATCTCTTCTCTTCATTTTAGCAAAGTTCCTTTACTTCTGCAAAGTTTTTACAATTTCTGCAACTTTTCAGCTTTTTCAGCTAGTTTTTGCAGACAGCTTCAGCTTTAAAGCATCCACACTGCATTTTCGCAGGAAATGCAAATTTTTCTAGTTTCTTTAAACATGTACTTTTCAAAGAGTTTTTTACATGTCCACTTAGGTGGACAATTGATGTGTATGGAGTGACACAAGTATACCTCTGACACTGACACAAATGCAAGAAAACAGACAGTGAATAGCTGTCCACTATAGTGACCACTATGCGTAATAACAAGTATGATCCAATGCAGAGAGGTGTGTTAACACATAGTGAGTGAGAAAAGTGACTGAAGAAGAATGGGAACAATTTTAAATGACAGTCTCACAAGGATGATCACAAAAATTCATGTCCAGTGGAAAACATCAACAACATTACGCAAGACGTCTGCATAAAAATACAAATCTGGTTACATTTGAACAATATGCCACATAAATGTTATTTAATGTTATCTGTCATTGTTGATATGAAAAACCTTTATTCCCAAAATAATACTTTTGCTGACTTACAATTGGTGTAAGAAGGGTCATATTAATTTAATTATTGTACCAAAAATCTATTATTGAAACCGCACTGAGGTATTTTTCTTCGTATTATTATTATTTTGTTATTTCAATTCAAGGCCATTATTTGCTTTCATTTGCTTATTGTCCTCGTCTTCTTCTGTGTCTACTTAGAAAACTGTTAACACTGAAGACTGAACAGTTAAAGAGCCAAACGATGAAAAGACAGTGGGAAAAGCTACATGAAGCAGAAAATGGCCGAAATGAAAGAGCATGTGTGAGAACAGATGAAAACATTTTTAGGGACTGAAGGCTCTCGTACATCTATTTTTTTTTCACCCATGACAAAAGTAGCCAGGCTATTTGGGGATAAATGTCTCCAAAACTTTCAGTTATAATTGAGCCTATTTATCTTTCTGGCTCCCCTGGTTTTCCTAAACCTAGATGCATGTCTAAACACCGGGTTTATGAAAGCAGCGTTGATGTGGAAATCTCCTAAAATTAAATGGAATTTCAGCCCATTTTTATATATTTGTCTGTTGTTGGTTTTGTCCGCAGTGCTGTCACTATAACAGGCACTGACGCCGCGTGGGAGTGTGTGTGTGTGTGTCGTGGTGACCCAGTGTGACGCCGTAGTAAGCACTGCACATGGCTGCCAGCAGACAGACAGAAAAGAAGTGTGGGAAAGAAAAGACAAAATTATGTAGGGAAAGTATTGGAGAAAATGGGCTGAGAGGAGAAAGATGTTTATTACTTCTAGGCTGGACTACTGTAATTCATTATTATCAGGGTTGCCTAAGACCTCCCTTCATTGGCTTCCTGTTGAATCCAGAATTCAAAATCCTGCTCCTCACATACAAGGTCTTAAATAATCAGGCCCCATCTTATCTTAATGACCTTGTAGTACCATATCACCCTATTAGAGCACTTCACTCTCACACTGCAGGCCTACTTGTTGTTCCTCGAGTATTTAAAAGTAGAATGGGAGGCAGAGCCTTCAGTTTTCAGGCCCCTCTTCTGTGGAACCAGCTTCCAGTTTGGATTCAGAAGACAGACACTATCTCTACTTTCAAGATTAGGCTTCAACTTTCCTTTTTGCTAAAGCATATAGTTAGGGCTGGACCAGGTGACCCATGATGCACTGGGTGTTTCTTCTTCACTCACTATGTGTTAATAGACCTCTCTGCACTGAATCATACTTGTTATTGATCTCTGTCTCTCTTCCAAAGCATGTCTTTGTCCTTTCTTCCTTCTCTCACCCCAACCGGTTGCAGCAGATGGGGTTTTTTCTCTGTGTGTATTATTGTACGGTCTACCTTAAATTATAAAGCGCCTTGAAGTGACTGTTTTTGTGATTTGGCGCTGTATAAATAAAATTGAATTGAATTTACCTGAATTGAATATATTGTGTGTGTAGCAGCCTGTTATGGCAGCTCTGCTCATTTCTGAGCTCTTTCTTATTTTCCTCCTGTTATTCTCGTAACTTTTTAACTTAAGTCGTAGCATTTTGATCCTGTTATCATGCACTACCATTTCATGCTAGTTCTGGTCAGTTCCCTCTGTTTTTTTTTTCCACTTTTCTCAAAAAGTTGATTCTGTTCATCTGGACGTAGGGGTTTTTTGAGAAACGTTTCATCACTCATCCGAGTGACTTCTTCAGTCTCAGCTGACTGCAGGTTTCCCCGATCTTAAAACAGTACATTTGCATAATGACTGAAACCAGCCCACTGAAGGAACAATGGGCTGGGAGGTCAGTTCCTTAATCTTAATTATGCAAATTCTCATGACCATTGATCAACAACTACTGACCAAAACCCACCGATCAAAGCTCACTGATCAATGTCCATGAGTCCCATTCACAGAGAGTTGGGGAATGGCTGCAATCACAGCATTGTAAGATGGTGACAGATGTACCCTTTGGCCCCGTCCTCGAATCAGAGATGGTCTTTCCCTTTTTCACGTGAATGGCCTCAGACAGACAGACACACACACACACATCCACACACACTCAGACGCACACACACATCCACACACGTGCAGACACAAACACACATCCACACACGAGCAGACAGACACACACACACATCCACACACGCGCAGACGGACACACACATCCACACACGTGCAGAAAGACGCACACACACATCCACAAACGTGCAGACACACACACACACATCCACACACGAGCAGACAGACACACGAACACATCCACACACGCGCAGACGGACACACACATCCACACACTTGCAGACAGACACACACACACATCCACACACGCGCAGACGGACACACACATCCACACACGTGCAGACACACACACACACACACACATCCACACACGTGCAGACACACACAGACACACACACACATCCACACACGTGCAGACACACACAGACACACACACACATCCACACACGTGCAGACACACACACACATCCACACACGTGCAGACACACACAGACACACACACACATCCACACACGTGCAGACACACACAGACACACACACACATCCACACACGTGCAGACACACACACACATCCACACACGTGCAGACACACACACACACACACATCCACACACGTGCAGACAAACACACACACACATCCACACACGTGCAGACACACACACACACACATCCACACATGCGCAGACGGACACACACACACATCCACACATGCGCAGACGGACACACACACACATCCACACACGCGCAGACCCACAAACACACATATACACACGTGCAGACACACACAGACACACACACACATCCACACACGTGCAGACACACACAGACACACACACACATCCACACACGTGCAGACACACACACACACACACATCCACACACGTGCAGACACACACACACACACACATCCACACACGTGCAGACAAACACACACACACATCCACACACGCGCAGACGGACACACACACACATCCACACATGCGCAGACGGACACACACACACATCCACACACGCGCAGACCCACAAACACACATATACACACGTGCAGACACACACACACACACATCCACACACGTGCAGACACACACGTGCAGACACACACACGCAGACACACACACACACATCCACACAAGTGCAGACACACACACACACACACACACATCCACACAAGTGCAGACACACAGACACACACACACATCCACACACGTGCAGACACACACACACACACACACACATCCACACACGTGCAGACACACACACACACACACATCCACACACGTGCAGACACACACACAAACACACACACACACATCCACACACGTGCAGACACACACAGGCACACGCACACATCCACACACGTGCAGACACACACAGACACACACACACATCCACACACGTGCAGACACACACACATCCACACACGTGCAGACACACACACACACACACACATCCACACACGTGCAGACCCACACACACACACACACACACACACATCCACACACGTGCAGACACACACACACACACACACACATCCACACAAGTGCAGACACACAGACACACACACACATCCACACACGTGCAGACACACACACACACACACACACATCCACACACGTGCAGACACACACACACACACACATCCACACACGTGCAGACACACACACAAACACACACACACACATCCACACACGTGCAGACACACACAGGCACACGCACACATCCACACACGTGCAGACACACACAGACACACACACACATCCACACACGTGCAGACACACACACATCCACACACGTGCAGACACACACACACACACACACATCCACACACGTGCAGACCCACACACACACACACACACACACACATCCACACACGTGCAGACCCACACACACACACACATCCACACACGTGCAGACACACACACACACACACACACATCCACACACACACACACACATGTGCAGACACACACACACACACACACATCCACACACGTGCAGACACACACACACACACACACACACACATCCACACACGTGCAGACACACACACGTGCAGACACACACACACTTCCACAGAAGTACAGACACACACACACACATACATACACACACATCCACACACGTGCAGACACACACACACACACACACACCCACACACGTGCAGACACACACACACACACACACATCCACACACGTGCAGACACACACACACACACACATCCACACACGTGCAGACACACACACACACACACATCCACACACGTGCAGACCCACACACACACACATCCACACACGTGCAGACCCACACACACACATCCACACACGTGCAGACACACACACACACACACACATCCACACACGTGCAGACACACACAGACACACACACACATCCACACACGCGCAGACACACACACACACACATCCACACACGCGCAGACACACACACACACACATCCTCACACGTGCAGACAGACACACACATCCACACACGTGCAGACACACACATACACACACACACGTGCAGACACACACACACACACATCCACACACGTGCAGACACGCACACACGTGCAGACACACACACACACACACACACACACACACACATCCACACACGTGCAGACACACACACACACAGACAGACAGACAGAAACTCAGACACACACACACACACACATCCACACACGCACAGACAGACACACATCCACACACACACAGACAGACACACACACAACCACACACACTCAGACAGACACACACACATCCAGAGGCGTGCAGACAGACGCACTCACATAGTCACACGTGCAGACAGACGCACACATCCACAAACGCGCAGACAGACACATACACACGCATCCAGACACGCGCAGACAGACGCACACACACATCCTCACACGTGCAGACAGACACACACATCCACACACGTGCAGACACACACACACACACACATCCACACACGTGCAGACACACACACACACACACACACACACATCCACACATGTGCAGACACACACACGCGCGCGCAGACAGACACACTCACATTGTCACACGAGCAGACAGACACACACACACACATCCACACACGTGCAGGCACACACACACATCCACACACGTGCAGACACACACACACATCCACACACGTGCAGACACACACACACGCGCGCAGACAGACACACTCACATTGTCACACGAGCACACACACACACACATCCACACATGTGCAGATACACACACGCGCGCGCAGACAGACACACTCACATTGTCACACGAGCAGACAGACACACACACACACACACACACGTGCAGACACACACACACACATCCACACACGTGCAGACACACACACACATCCACACACGTGCAGACACACACACACACACACACACACACGTGCAGACACACACACACACACATCCACACATGTGCAGACACACACACACGCCCGCAGACAGACACACTCACATTGTCACACGAGCAGACAGACAGACACACACACACACACACACACACACACACGCGGACACACACACACACACCCACACATGTGCAGACACACACACACACATCCACACACGCGCAGACAGACACACCAACTCACATCGTCACATGTGCAATACCACCAAGTGTAATTTTTTTCTGACAACATTTCACCTATTCAGAGTATTCTAGTCCAGTGTTTTCTCATTTTTGCTGCTGTAACTTTGCACTGTCCACTTTTCTGCTGTGACACAACAAATTTCCCAGGTGTGCGACTAATACAGTTGATCTCATGTTATCTTTTAAATTGGAGACAGACAAAATGTATTGAGTAAGGAGTGTATGAATGTACGGTTAAATGTAATTAACTGTAGTCCAAAGCACTTTGAGTGGTAAGAAAAACTAGAAAAATGCTATAGAAACATCTGTCAGAGTGTTATATTGGCTACACTGTAATTTCTACCATGCAATAAACCAACTCAAAAACACAGAAATAGATGGAAATATTATATCTAAGGTAAAAACAGGGTTTGTGTAATTCTAGTGAGCTTGGCCACTGTTATTCTGGAACACAGCCTGAAAACTCTCAGGGAAGCTTTTTGTCATGTCTTTGTGGAGTCTTCAGCAGTAGTTTTCCAGGCTTCTTGAAGTAGATGCTGAAGCTACTCTTTGGATGTTCACTGCTTTTTGTCCAACTGTCTGTCAAGATGTCATAATATTTCACCAAAAAGCACTCAGAGCAACTCTCTGCCGAGGCAGCTAATTCTCTGGGGATTGTTTACTTTCACGAGAATACTGTTATCCAATAAATCCAATATTTTCAAATCCGATCTGGGTCACTTTCTCCTTTGAAGCACCACTCCTCTCTAAAACAGTAATAAGGATGATTATTAGGATATTTACATTATTATGTAAATAACAAAATAACTTAAAGCAAAAACTGGGAAACGTAAAGTCCGAAGTCTTTATATTAAGGGCCATCAGTCAAACAATATTGTTTGCTCTGGGTCTAAACAGAGCGCGTTGTGTGTGACGTCTTCTTTTGCGCATGCGGCCGCTTTGAGGGTTCACACTAGAGCGCGTTTGCTGTCACATTTTATTTGTAGTGTGAACAAGCAGAGAAAAAAATCGGATTTGATCAAAAAATCGGAATTGAGCATTAAGACCCACAGTGTGAACATAGCCTTAGTTCAGCTAAAGCCTTCAGTCAAAGCTGATACTATCAATAGCAGTCACAGTCTAAAAAACTAGCAGATCTTCCACTCCACAATTAAAAATAGTAATACTCCATAGTGTCAGGATAAAGCAACATTAAATATTGGATCAGCTGTTTGAAATAATTTCACTTTGTATAAATTCACACTGAAGACGAGAATACACACCTGATATAACAGATAAAACATTAAAACCTGATTAAAACGCACACATAGAGGAGACGTGCAAAACCACCATATATAATTTTCTCTTGACTAATTTTAAAGATTGGGTATCCAAATAATCAAGCACGTAATTAAAAAAGAGAGAGAGGGGTCAGTGCATAGGGCGAATTACTATGTACAGCTTCTTATTAATGGCAATGATCTGAAAATACGGACTTATCCTTTCAAGTGAATCTATTAATTTTGTTAATTACTCCATTAATCACTCTCATTCCTACATTCTTCCTACATCCTTTCTCATTCCATACAGAGTATTTTGCCTGACAGTTCAAGCTGCACCTTTTTAGTCTCATACTGAGTCTTGATGCCGGTACTGTACTCAGCTTCAGCTCCTCTCTCCTTATGGCTGCTCTCTGTTTATACCAACTTTATTGTCTGATTGGCTTTCTGACTCTGGTTTTGACTTTGACTGCACACCATGCAGCCAATCACATGCAAAGACAGACAGGGACCATATCTTGCAGGCCAGGGAAGCAGAGAGACGGGGGAGCTGGATTTAAAAGCTATTGTGCTGGGAAAAAGTGACGAAGCAAGCAAAAATGTAAAATGAGCAGCATCTGACTGCATTTCAATGATAGAGTGCAAAGCTGAGTGCAGAATTGATCAAAGGAGCTGGATAAAGTGTTACCTGTTTTCATTTCCAGCCATTTTCCTTTGTTTCAAACTTGTCCAGGCCTTAGACCTCATGTGTGTTCTCCCTGGTAGTAGTTGATGCATAAAAATAATGTTTTTATGAAAACACTGAATAAAACGTTGCTTTCTTGAAAAAGATAATGTACATTTCAAAATGGCATAAAATAAAGTTATACAAAGTGTCTTTGAATGGCAGAGATGTGTGCACGTACCACAGAGCCATGGCTCACTGTCTGAGTGTCTAAATGAGTCTCACCGGCCTGAACGCTCGCTTGAAGTCGTTAAAGAACCCACCCACCACTTTAATCACACTCTAGATCTTGTTTTAACATATGGCATAGAAACTGAACATTTAACAGTGTTTCCTGAAAACCCTCTCCTGTCTGATCATTTCCTGATAACATTTACATTTACAATAATTGATTACACAACGGTGGAGAGTAGATTTTATCAAAGTAGATGTCTTTCTGAAAGCGCTGTAACTAAGTTTAAGAATATAATCCACCCACTGTTATAATCTTCAATGCCCTGTACCAACACAGAGCAGAGCAGCTATCTGAACGCTACCCCAACAGAGGTCGATTATCTTGTTAATAATTTCACCTCCTCACTACGTACGACTCTGGATACTGTAGCTCCAGTGAAAACTAAGGTCTCTAATCAGAAGTACCTGACTCCATGGTATAATTCTCAAACACGTACCCTAAAGCAGATGACTCGTAATCTGGAGAGGAAATGGCGTGTCACAAATTTAGAGGATCATCATTTAGCCTGGAGAAATAGTTTGCTGATTTATAAGAAAGCCCTCCACAAAGCCAGAACATCTTACTATTCATCACTGATTGAAGAAAATAAGAACAACCCCAGGTTTCTCTTCAGCACTGTAGCCAGGCTGACAAAGAGTCAGAGCTCTGTTGAGCCAACCATCCCTTTAACGTTAACTAGTAATGACTTCATGAACTTCTTCACAAATAAAATTTTTATCATTAGAGAAAAAAATTACCAGTAATCATCCCACAGATGTAATATTATCTACAGCTACTCTTAGTACCATTGATGTTAAGTTAGACTCTTTTTCTCCAATTGATCTTTCTGAGTTAACTTCAATAATTACTTCCTCCAAACCATCAACGTGTCTTTTAGACCCCATTCCTACAAAACTGCTCAAAGAAGTCCTGCCATTAATTAATGCTTCGATCTTAAATATGATCAACCTATCTCTAATGGTCGGCTATGTACCACAGGCCTTCAAGCTGGCTGTGGTTAAACCTTTACTCAAAAAGCCATCTCTAGACCCAGCAGTCTTAGCTAATTATAGGCCAATCTCCAACCTTCCTTTCATATCAAAAATCCTTGAAAGAGTAGTTGTCAAACAGCTAACAGATCATCTGCAGAGGAATGGTTTATTTGAAGAGTTTCAGTCAGGTTTCAGAGCTCATCACAGCACAGAAACAGCTTTAGTGAAGGTTACAAATGATCTTCTTATGGCCTCTGACAGTGGACTCATCTCTGTGCTTGTCCTGCTAGACCTCAGTGCAGCGTTCGATACTGTTGACCATAATATCCTATTAGAGCGATTAGAACATGCTGTAGGTGTTACAGGTACTGCACTGCAGTGGTTTGTATCATATCTATCTAATAGACTCCAATTTGTGCATGTAAATGGAGAGTCCTCTTCACACACTGAGGTTAATTATGGAGTTCCACAGGGTTCAGTGCTAGGACCAATTCTGTTTACATTATACATGCTTCCCTTAGGCAGCATCATTAGAAGACATAGCATACATTTTCACTGCTATGCAGATGACACCCAGCTCTATCTGTCCATGAAGCCAGATAACACACACCAATTAGTTAAACTGCAGGAATGTCTTAAAGACATAAAGACCTGGATGGCCGCTAACTTTCTGCTTCTTAATTCAGATAAAACTGAGGTTATTGTACTCGGCCCTGAAAATCTTAGAAATATGGTATCTAAGCAGATTCATACTCTGGATGGCATTACCTTGGCCTCCAGTAACGCTGTGAGGAACCTTGGAGTCATTTTTGACCAGGACATGTCCTTCAACGCACATATTAAACAAATATGTAAGACTGCTTTCTTCCATTTGCGCAACATCTCTAAAATTAGAAATATCCTGTCTCAGAGTGACGCTGAAAAACTAGTTCATGCATTTATTACTTCCAGGCTGGACTACTGTAATTCATTATTATCAGGATGTCCAAAAAACTCACTGAAAAGCCTTCAGTTAATCCAAAATGCTGCAGCAAGAGTCCTGACAGGGACTAGAAGGAGAGAGCATATTTCTCCTGTTTTGGCTTCCCTTCATTGGCTTCCTGTTAAGTCCAGAATTGAATTCAAAATCCTGCTCCTCACATACAAGGTCTTAAATAATCAGGCCCCATCTTATCTTAATGACCTTGTAGTACCATATCACCCTATTAGAGCACTTCGCTCTCGCTCTGCAGGCCTACTTTTTGTTCCTAGAGTATTTAAAAGTAGAATGGGAGGCAGAGCCTTCAGTTTTCAGGCCCCTCTTCTGTGGAACCAGCTTCCAGTTTGGATTCGGGAGACAGAAACTATCTCTACTTTTAAGATTAGGCTTCAAACTTTCCTTTTTGCTAAAGCATATAGTTAGGGCTGGACCAGGTGACCCTGAATCCTCCCTTAGTTATGCTGCAATAGACGTAGGCTGCCGGGGGATTCCCATGATGCATTAAGTTTTTCCTTTCCAGTCACCTTTCTCACTCACTATGTATTAATAGACCTCTCTGCATTGAATCATATCTGTTATTAACCTCTGTCTCTCTTCCACAGCATGTCTTTTATCCTGTCTTCCTTCTCTCACCCCAACCGGTCGCAGCAGATGGCCGCCCCTCCCTGAGCCTGGTTCTGCCGGAGGTTTCTTCCTGTTAAAAGGGAGTTTTTCCTTCCCACTGTCGCCAAAGTGCTTGCTCATAGGGGGTCATATGATTGTTGGGTTTTTCTCTGTATCTATGAAGCGCCTTGAGGCGACTTTTGTTGTGATTTGGCGCTATATAAATAAAATTGAATTCAATTGAATTGAATGAATAATTCTTGACTTGTTGGATCTGCTGCTCACCACAAACGAGCACAAGCATGAATTTTGGACTTTTAACTGTGTTTTTACAAGTGTTACAGCTTCTCCTAGTAATAAAAACCACCTTTATTTCCATGCATGCTACACAAAGTTGTCAAGCAAATAACAGAAAAATTTGATTTTCCACTTTTTGCTACAGAAATTTCTGGATTTTTCACGACTACAGTTTAAAAAGCAAAAGGAAAAAACTGCAGTCTGGGCAATGAGCTGTCAGGGCCTTTTTCTATATTTTTACACCTTTATTTCTTATGATTTAAGCACAAAGAGCCGTGCCAACAGATTTCTGTCTTTGTCACAGCAGCTTTTTCTTTATCATGTAGAAAAACAGTTAAATATGTCACTTAAACTGACAGAAAGCAGCCCTGGCATTTTTGGTCTAGGTGGCCGATCACGATCGCTCCAAAAAAAGACAGAAATATATAAAGAATAAAATAAAATAATATACCATAGTGTGAAAAGGGGTCACACTTAAATGTTTCAGATCATCACATTTAAATATTACACAGCAACAACACAAGTAAACACAAAATGCACTTTCTAAATGAAAGTGTTTATTATTAAGATAAATTAACTGTTGTGTGTCACAGACCAGAAGGTCCTCAGAAGCCAGACATCATGCCAGCATCCTAAGAAATTCAGAAACGAATGAATTGAGATCTGTCAGTGTGGACAGGGTTATAAAGCCATGTCTAAAGCTATGGGACTCCACCAAACCACAGTGAGAGCCATCATCCACAAATGGAAAACATGGAACAGTGGTGAACCTTCCTCGGAGCGGCCGGGCATCCAGCCATGACGCATCCAAGAGGTCACCAAACAGCCCAGAACAAAGAGCTGAGACTCACTCGCCTCAGTAAAGGTCAGTGTTCATCACAAGGGCTAAGTAACAAAGTACAAATACTTTGTACTCTACTGTACTAAAGTAGAACTTTCAGGTATCTGTGCTTTACTGGAGTACTTTTTTTACTTTTCCTCATTACATTTTGAAACAAATAACTGTACTTTGGACTCCTTACATTTTGTTTTTACTTTTGGTTTAACAAATTTGCAGAGGGTTATTGTTTTTGTCACTCTGAGCGTACAGTCCTCTTTGAAATAATCACCAGGGGATGTCACATAACTTTACTAACTTTACTATGGCACACATAGATGACGTGTGCCATAGTAAAGGGTCCACGTGGGCCGCTGTGTGGTTTTGTTTTTTTGGCACAGCTCTGGAACGACTGCAGGTGTCCGTAAGTTGTGGCCGCGGTACTTCAGCATTTAATGAGCCCTACAGAAGATGGGAATAAAGGGAGAAACATGTTGTGGCAGGTAATTTCAAATGCAACGTTTCTGTCAGCTCAACAAACATCAGCAAACACACAAGCTGTTTTTGTGTAGTTTCTCTCACATTGTGTTGCTAGCTAAAGGTCCAGCTGCTGTATTTCACAGGGACACACAGGGAAAAGAGTTTGAGATAACTTCACTTAGAGATGGAGAAAGAATACAGGACAGGAAAGGAAGAGGAGAGCTTATATTTAAAGGTAAGGACTGTTCAGTGGCATTTGATATAAATTGAAAGCTTACATGGAAGTCTTCATGTTCTCATATTGTGAAACACGCTGCAAAGAAACTAACGGTGTTATTTAAAGACCACATAAAAATTCTCTGCAGGTTAGTGCAGGATAATCAGGTTAGTTTACAGTAAAGAACTGTGTGCGACTGATGCACAATGGCTGTGGTGCTCGTGGTCTGTTACATCAAGTGTAACAGAGATGAATATGAATTTCAGCTGGTGATGCTTAAATGTAGAAAAAAGACGGTGTAAACGGTGAACTGTCAGTGTAGAGGGTGGAAATCAGCCAGGACATGAAATACCTGCTTACATCTTGTTGATTTCAGTTTCTACAAAGAGCCACTACAGCTGATTTTAGGGTTTCCCCAGCTGCTAAATCACACTGTAAGATGAAACCCTGCTGAGCAAAAGGAACAAAGGCTGCTCTCAGTTCTGCCAGAAAGCATCTCGATGATCCCCAAAACTTTTGGGAAAATACTCTGTGGACTGTTGAACTGTCTCTGCTGCTCGTCTGTTTGATCTTTTCCTTCCATCTCTCCTGGTTTATTTCTCACAGATCTCACTTGCTGCAGTAATTACAATAAAAACATCCTGTTTGTGGAACAGCACATATGTGTCTGATCACTCTTCACTGCACGCTCAATACAAATCTCACCGCCAGTAAGGACCTGAGTGACAAAGAGAAAACCTCAACACATAATATACACAATACATGAATCCTAGCTGTCATAATGTGCACCAAAAAGGGATTAATACTGTTTTTTTCTCAGTCCTTGCAGCGCTTTCTGTCACCTAGAGCCAGTTAATGTCTCCAGATCAGCCCTAAAGCAGTGAAAATGAATCCACTGTGAGTGTGTGAACAAATGTCATTGTTTTTAAGCCCCACAGATACAATCATAGTCTAACTGTACAATGCAATGTAGTCCAAATAATCCAGCACATATACAGCAGTTAAGAGACAGAGGGGTCAGTGAGCAGGGACCTTTCAAAATGCTACATTTTATGTTTTATCTTTGGCAGAATCACACTCTTACTTTTCTGTGTTCATGTATTTTAAGTGAAATTAAAGCTAATTAGAGCTTAATGGCAAGAAAGCGAAAGTGGAAAGTGCTAAAAAAAGAGAATTATCCTTTTAAGTGAATCTATATCTTTTCCTTCCTCTGTCTAAAAGAAGCTTCATCTCCTCTCTCTGTTTATACCAACTCTATTGTCTGACTCGCTTTTGGAGACTCAGATTTGAAGTTTGCCAAACAGAAAAATCGATATTGTTTTCACTGAATGTTTTCTAACAGTAAATATTTGTCAAACATTTGTTTCCAGTTTGTCTTTTCATGTGTTGTCCCTTAATCTGAACTGGAACCAAATGAAGCAGAGTGTAATCACCTCCTACGAGCCATCCTGTCACAGTGAGTGGAAGCTACAGTATCATATACTGGCTCTTTGTGATTTACAATGTGAGCTATTCATGGTGGCCTAAAACAAACTGTGTGCATGCTCTTGTTGTTAAAGGGAATCCTCCTGCGAAGCCACAAGTCAGCGTCACCTGCTTGTCCAAAGTGAACAGTCATGAAAAGATCAAGTCATACAGAAGTGAAGTGCAGTGGAAGCAGCGGGATCAGTCATGGACGCACAAGTGTTTTTGCAGTCAATTTTGTGGCACCACAAGGGAGCCTGGAGTGACTGGAGCCTCATTGGATGATCACTAGTAGGAAGAAAGAGTTCATTGTGGACTTCAGGAGGGAGAAGCGAGACCCCCATGTCCCCATCTACATAAATGGCACAGCTGTTGAACAGGTCTCCAGCTTCAAGTTCTTGGGGATCCACATCTCTGAGAATCTGTCCTGGTCAACTAACACCTCCAGCCTGGTCAAGAAGGCCCATCAGTGCCTTTTTTTTCTTTACGATACTGAATAAGAACCACCTGTCTACTGACATACTGGTTAACTTCTACAGCTGTGTGATAGAGAGCATCCTGAACAACTGTGTCACAGTCTGGTGTGGGAACTGCTCTGTTGCTGACCGCAAGGCACTGCAGCGTGTGGTGAAAGCCGCCCAACGCATCACAGGGACTCCACTTCCTGCCATTGAGGATGTCCACAAGAAGAGATGTCTATGCCAAGCACGCATCATTCTCAGGGACTCCTCTCATCCTGCCAATAAACTCCCCCAGCTCCTCCCCTCAAGAAGGTGCTACAGGAGCCTTCAGACTAAAACCAGCAGGTTTAGGAAGAGCTTCTTCCCCACAGCTGTCACCCTACTAAACTCAGTCCCCGCTGAGCCTTTCCATCCACACTCACTGAACCCTTCTACACTCCTCCTCCCAGTGACCATGATCATTTCTTTCTCAACATTAACCACATGCTCACATTGGTTACTGCTATAGTTTTAGGACACTGACAGAGTCTCTGTTATAGTGCCTATTATAGTTTGTTCAGAGAGCTAGGCTTCCACTGCTGTAGATATATTCATAGCACTCTGTAGATCTGTTTACCTCACACTGCTACATCTGTATATATGTAGCACATCTGTATATTTGTTCACAGTACACCTGTATATCTGCCCACCTGTACAGCAATATAGAACATCTGTATGCTATACATTTGTCTGTAGTTCAGCTGTATGTTTGGTCTCTCTGTTCATAACTATTTCACCATTTATACTACCCTTATCTGTATATATCAGTACATCTGTATATTTGCTCTTATTGCACTTACTGATTAGATGCAAACTGTATTTTGTAACCCTGTATTTAGACATGTGTAATGACAGTAAAGTTGAATTCTAAATGCTATCCTAAACATTTAAACAAAAGCAGCTCCACAGCTACAGGAGAAGTTTTTAGAAGTGATTTTTAGAAGGCCAGTAAAGAGAGCATGGAGACAGATGGAGGATGCCAAATCCACTGAATCTACACGCTTCCTGTTTCCACCTCATCCTTCCAGTGCTCTGCTATACTCTCTGCTCTCTCTACCACAATTGCCTTTTAACTTGCCTGGCCCAGGTCTGAGTCCAGCTTTGCCAGGTCACATGACACAAGGGTTTGCTCTGATGTCAGCAGGCAGGTCAGTGGAGCCCTCTGGTGATGGATATA
Organism: Perissodus microlepis; assembly: GCF_051167445.1. NCBI lineage: Eukaryota > Metazoa > Chordata > Actinopteri > Cichliformes > Cichlidae > Perissodus > Perissodus microlepis. The sequence continues at coordinate 36,197,470 of NC_140480.1, forward strand.
TGCCAGTGAAACAGGGGGAGGCCTGAGAACAGACAGCAGGCTTAACTAGCAGGACAAAGTAGCATGTAGTACCTGAAGGAGTCATCACAGCCAATCAGTTCTCAGGAAAATGGAACATCACATAAATTTTCTCTTCTGTGATTTTCATCAATGTATTTCCTTTGATATATTTTCTGTCAATATTTATGCCTGATTAGAAGCTCATAGGCCAGACCTTCCCAAAGTGTGGGGCCCGCCCCCTGGGGGGGGGCGCGCAGAGCCATTGCAGGGGGGGTATGAAAAGGAAAAAACAAAACAAAAAATACAATGCTTGGACACTGCTAGCACGGGGCGCCTCCACAAACACAAAGCAGGAGATGAAGCATTGCTGAATATGTTTCCAAACTAACTTCATTCTAAGCCAAAGACTAGAAAATATGGTGAAGCAAATCTTCCCTTTGGCTTCACCTGCACAAGTGCCGAGGTAGGTCTCCCTGCAGGATTGGTTTTCCCTTTGTCTGTAGCAGCGCTGGGTTCTTCAAATCACGGACAAACAGGATCCCACATTCGTGATTTTTAGTTCACAAACACTTCTTGTAATGACTAACTACTCCTGACATTTTGGAGATGTTAGGTCTTTATACAGTAAAAGTTACAGCGGGATACAAATAACATCAGGCTGATCCTGCCACAATTTGTTGTCCCTGTTCAAATCACGGACAAACAGCATCCAACAGTTGTTTATGTTTTTGAACCCATTTTGCAGAGGGATTGAAAAATGTATTGATAGCAATGTTGAATATTATTACACAGGAAAAAACAACTACATGTAAAAGAATCACACCGTGACGCCTCTGCCTTTGTAAACGGAGGGACAGTAACTGCGTGTGTATATGTAAGCGTGTAAAACCTGCAGACAGTCAGATTAACAGTATTTTGTCTCTATCTGCTATTCTGCAATTCCTCTCATGTAAGCAATAACATGGCACACAGCGTGATGTGAAAAAAGGCACATACCTTTGACGCTGCGTGACCAACTCTGTATTCCTTGTCCACACGTAAACGCAAAAAAGAAGTTTTAAAAAATCTCAGTTTTCGGTGATTCGAAACGCCGTTTATGTGGACGAAACAGCTGCGTTTTCAAAAATACCCGTGTAGGTGCGGACGTACCGTAAAAGAGTTAGTAGTTTACTTTCTTGCTACCTGTAATTTATTGCAGATTACTTGTATTTGCTTAGTTGTTTACTAAATGTTTGAGGTGTGAAATAAACCGCAATGGAGCAAATTATGGGTGTGTGTGGTTGGAGGATGTGTTCGTGCGTGCGTGTGTGCGTGCGCACGCGAGGGGGGGCGCGAACATTTTTCTTGTAAAACAAAGGGGGGCCCAGCAAAAGAAGTTTGGGAACCACTGTCATAGGCAGTTACTGTCACTCTACAATAAAATAATAAAAAGGCTGCCCTTTCTGCCATCCCACTAGCTGACCTAACTGACACAAGTAAACTGTGCTAAGATGCCCTACAAGGTTCTTGGCCACATACATAGAGATATACTTGGCTGTAGAAATTCTTGCCATGAAGCTCCCAGTGCACATTTTTGATGCAGCTATTCACTGGCCTGACAAAGTTATTTTAAATGATATCATGTCATGAATAACATAAGTTATTTTCCATGAAAAGTAAAAGTGGTGAAATTCTCAAAAAACGAATGAGACGTGCATGTAATTTGACATATTTTGTTGTTTTGTGTGTGTGTGTTTGTCTGTGTGAAGTTTTGATGTGTATTGTTATGAAATAAATATATATTCTTAATTTTTGTTTTATAGAGGCCAGACTAGGAGAACGCCAGTTTGAGTACAATGTCACAGAGTACTGACAGGAAACTGCATGCTTTTGCAGAGAACAGGAAGTTTTAGTGCAGAGCTTCACAGGCGTATTAATAAAATACAGGAAACCAGACAAAAAGCAGAACTAAGTAAACTGTGTGTCAGTGTGACGCAGTGCAGAAATATATATACGGATTTAGCTGGCAAAGAATTCAGACCTGAGCTTGTGTGTTCATGTGGCGGGTCTCCATTTTCGGAAATGCAAAAATAAAGATCATTTTTTGAGCTTGACCACTCTGAGTCCAGTCTTTCTCTGTCGCCAAAAAAATTCAAAAGAACGGAATTTAATAGTATCTGAAAAGCACAATTTTGGAAACACTGGAAAGACCTCAAGACATTTTTTCTTTTGCTTTCTATGTAAACAAAAATTCTCACCAAGGCTTTTCAGTGTGAAATTTAGTGTGTAGAGAAAATACCTGTGCCAGGTTGTCTCCATCTAGTGGTGAATAATGCCTTACCACTACATCAGGTGAGTTTTTCTCTGTGCACAGTGACACAAAACTCATTCAACAATGCAAACTATTTAAAAAATGATGTAGGCAGCTCAAGGCAATGTTACAGATTCAGTAAGAACGGAAGTTTATCGCAATCCTTCAAATATGCAGGGCGTCACACTAACACAGTTGCTTATGTCCAGCATCGCTCTGTTATTATCAATTTGATTCAAAACGTGTCCAGTTTAATGTCTTAAACTAAACTGGCATTAAAGTTTCAATGAACTAAAGTGGTCCCTCTGAGTCAGCACCCAGAAAGCTCGTCTCTTTGAAAAATGTGGCCATAGATACGAACGCTGCTAGGATCTTAAAACACTGGGGCTAGGGGGAGCTCAAGTTGGGAGGTTGGCCACCGAAGGTGGCCAAACTCCATGCACAGTCCATACCTGTTCCCATCCCGGGCCCCCACGTCACTCACAGATTGCTCTCCAGGAGGGAAGTGTCCTCTCACATCCCAAATAAAGGGGTTTGAAAGTGGTCTTAGGGAACCCAGAGGTTAGGTTTAAGGCCGGAAGAAGATGGGGTTTGAAGTTAGGGCCCAATGTCCAAATAGGGTTAGGGGTTAGGATGAATGGGGTTAGGGTTTGGAAGGGTTAGGGTTAGGGTTATGGGGAAAAAGCCAGGAGAGGATGGGACAAAAGTGGAATAACTGAAAAAGTAAGAGGTGTAGAGGGCTGATGTTGGTGTCTAGGTGGGGGTTTTGGTTGGTGCCGGACGCTGTGGCGAAGAGCCCACGCCGATGGCTTCTTCGGTTCTGGAGATATGGCGAATGGGACCAAAAAGGATGGGACAAAACGGTCCCAATGGGAGAAAGGAAGGTGCAGAGGGCCTGGTTCTACTGTCATTGCATTGCCCGTGTCCGGGCGCATCCGCAGGTGCCCAACATGGCATGGTTCAGAGTACCTTTGCAGGATGGGGCAGTAGTTGGAGAACGGTCGTGTGATGCGTCCACGGATGCAGAATCGTTCCCCGACTCCAAGGATGCCCGCCGTGTCTTTGTCAGACCCTCCTATCTGGAGATAGAGCTGCAAACCTTTTTCGGAAGCACTTTCCCTGCACAGAAGCGTCTGCAGCAGGAGACCGCAGAAGGGACAGCAGAACCAGGCCTTTGGAGCACTGCGTCATCTCCTGGTCCACACATGCCATCACGACGCACTGTACAAGGGGAGAGCAAGGCATCGTCGGTTGCCGCAAACAGTACAATCGCCTTCTGCGTCTGTCATTCTCTTTCGTTTGTTTGAGCGCTTGTTTTTCAAATACACAGCAAGTGTCAATCATTCTCTCTCTCTCTCTCTCTCTCTCTCTGTCTGTCACACACACAGACACACACAGACAGACACACAGTCAGACAGACACTGTGAGGTGTGCAGTGCAAAATTGGAATTTCAGTGCTTTTTGATTTGTATCTCTCTCTCTCTCGCTCTCTCTCTCTGTCTGTCTGTCACACACGTACACACACTCTCTCACACACACACACACACACACACACACACACACACACACAGACAGACACACAGTCAGACAGACACTGTGAGGTGTGCAGTACAAAATTTGAATTTCAGTGCTTTTTGATTTGTATCTCTCTCTTTCGCTCTCTCTCTCTCTCTCTCTCTCGGTCTGTCTGTCTGTCACACACGTACACACACACACACACACACACTCACACACACACACACACACTCACACTCACACACACACACACACACACACCAAAGCACACAGACAGAAGCAGGGCAGCTGCTGTGCAACTGGGATTTGACAAGAGGGGCTCCCTCTGCTGGCTCAATGCGGTACAAAGTGTCAGAAGGTGTTAGTGCCGCAGAAATTAACAGCTTTGGACAATCAATTGCATCTGTGGTCCACAGGAGGGCGCCCAGTTGGCAAGTCCTGTGCATTGCATATTAATGCCGTTTCAATTGCACTCACATGTGCTTTTTGTGTAAAAGAGAGACACGCACACACACACGCACACATACACACACACACAGACACACACACACACACACACACACACACACACACACACAAACACACACACTCAGCGGCTCAGAGATGAGGGAAAAGCAACAGAAATCAGGAGAGATTTCAATGTGAGGAGATGGCCTGTGATGCTGGGCCATTGTGTAACATTGGAATGAGTACCTGTGGCTGGGGGGTGCTCCTCAAAGGTCCCGGGAGGAGGAGGCGAGGAGGCTACGGGTGGCTGGCCTTGGGCTGCGCCTCAGGAACGTCATTTATTCTGCGTGGCGCCGCGTGTGCCCTGTGCAGCTTGGATGTCTGCCGCTGACGCTCTGTGGCTCCTGTTCCTCTCATCTCCTGGTCCACACATGCCTTCACGACGCACTGTACAAGGGGAGAGCAAGGCATCGTCGGTTGCCACAAACAGTGCAATCGCCTTCTGCGTCTGTCATTCTCTTTCGTTTGTTTGAGTGCTTGTTTTTTAAATACACAGCAAGTGTCACTCTCTCTCTCTCTCTCTCTCTCTGTCTGTCACACACACACACACACACACACACACACACACACACAGACACACAGTCAGACAGACACTGTGAGGTGTGCAGTGCAAAATTGGAATTTCAGTGCTTTTTGATTTGTATCTCTCTCTCTCTCTGTCTCTCTTTCTGTCACGCACACGCACACACACACACACACACACACAGACAGACACACAGTCAGACAGACACTGTGAGGTGTGCAGTGCAAAATCTGAATTTCAGTGCTTTTTGATTTGTATCTCTCTCTCTCGCTCTCTCTCTCTCTCTCTGTCTGTCTGGGGGTTAGGGGGTTAGGGTTAGGGGGGTTAGGATGAATGTTTGGGCCCCTCCTCCAAGTGGAGGCGGGCGGTGCACGGGCCATCCCTCGGTAAGGTGCCTGGACCCTGGATTGTCCACGGCGTCCGCCATGGCGCACCAGAGTCCAGTCAGAAGTCCATCCAACCATGGTGAGTTGGATGGAGGCGAGTGTTTTTAAATTGGTTTTTCTACCAAAGTTTAAATTAAATTGTTAAATTAAAATGTTAACTTAAATATGTAATTTTTAACTTAGATTTTTAAAGAAATAAAATGAAGAAAATGAATTGGTTTTGAA